>NC_088387.1:56711363-57030454 GCF_037993035.2 Macaca fascicularis
CCTATAACCTGGGTCGGCAGTGATGGTCCTGGAGTCTGGGTTTGTGGGAGCTGGCTCAACACTGGGGTCTACTGGGATGGGCCTGGACCCCGAGTCTGCTGGAGCAAGACTGCTCCTTATGTCTGCTGGGGTATGGAGCTGCAGTGGCCAGCCTGGAGGGTGGGACTGCATGGGCTAGCCTGGTACTGGGCAGACCTGGAGCATATGTCCATGAATGCTGGCCTGATACCTGAGGTCAGGAGTACTGATGTGGCACTGGAGTGGGCCAGAAGCCTGGGGCTGTCTGGGTAGACCTGGCTTTGGGCTGGCCTGGAATCTAGAGCAGGTCTGAAGCCTGGGGCTGTCTGGGTAGACCTGGCTTTGGGCTGGCCTGGAATCTGGAGCAGTCTGAAACCTGGGGCTGCAGGGGCTAGCCTGGCACTAGATAGGCTTAGAGCATGTATCCACAAGGAAAAGGCATAGAAGCTGGGTCCAGGGTGCAGGCCTGATGACGAGGACTGTGGGGGCTGGCCTGGTGGTAGGGTGGGCCTGGAGACTGAGTCTCCCAGGCAGGCCTGGAGTCCGGAGCTGTGGGAGTTTCCTGGCACTGGGGCAGGCCTGAGGCCCAATCTGTGGGTATTGATCTGGAATCTAGGACTATGTGGGCTTGACCACGGCATTTTACTGGGGTGACCCTAGTGTTGAGGTCTGAGACAAAGTTTGTTGCTTACTTCCCTCTCCTTCCCCTAAGTGGAGGGTATGCCTGACCACACTGTGCTGACTGAGGTCGAGGCAGGGGTGCTATGGGTAATGCAAAACTGTCCTTCATACCCTCCTCAATATGTCTCAATATGTCTTTTCTTATTTCTTTCTTTCTTTCTTTTTTTTTTTTTTTTTTTTTTTTTTTTTGAGACGGAGTCTTGCTTTGTCACCCAGGCTGGAGTGCAGTGGCGCAATCTCGGCTCACTGCAACCTCTGCCTCCCAGGTTCACGCCTTTCTCCTGCCTCAGACTCCCAAGTAGCTGGGACTACAGGCACCTGCCACCATGCCCGGCTAATTATTTGTATTTTTAGTAGAGACGGGGTTTCACCATGTTAGCCAGGATGGTCTTGATCTCCTGACCTCATGATCCACCCGCCTCGGCCTCCCAAAGTGCTGGGATTACAGGAGTCTTTTCTTATTTCTGCACTACAATCGGGTGCTGTAATCTCTCCCCTGGTATCCTTAGTGCTTGTGAAGGTATTGTCACATGTGGATAGTTGTTCAAATTGATGTTTCTGTGGGAAACACGTGCTGCATTGGCCCATTTTGCCAACTTACTGATGTCTAGACCGTGTCTTCTTCTAGGGAGGAAGATGTTTGAGCAGCAAGAGGAACAGATGCACAGGTCACCATGTGGAAGTCCACATGCATGCAATCCCGACCATTTCTTCGTATTGGATTGTGTGGAATGTGAATTAGTGGCAACCACAATCATTTCACTTCAATGAGTTATCAGTTATCTCCTTAGGTTTGGCTCTTTATTTTGAAGATTTAGCCTTTAGTGGCACATGAGTGTACTACAGAGGGACAGAGCATTTCTTTGTAAACTTAGAAAACCTATGAACATCAGGAAATATTTTCCAATTCAAGGGAAAAACTTAAACCAATAGATTAAAGAAAATGAGGACAGGTACAGCGGCTCACTCCTGTGGCTCAATCCCAACACTTTGGGAGGCTGAGGTGGGCAAATCACTTGAGTCCAGGAGTTCAACACCAGCCTGGGCAAATATGGCAAAACCCCGTCTCCTCAAAAAATTAGCCAGGCGTTGGTGGCACATGCCTGTAGTCCCAGCTACTGGGGAGGCTGAGGCAGGAGGATCACTTCAGCTCAGGAGGTTGAAGCTGTAGTGAGCCAAGGTCATGCCACTCCACTGCAGCCTAGGTGACAGAGTAAGATTCCTGTCTCAATAAATAAATAAATAAGGAAATCAGAAAACCTATAAGCTGTACTAATGCTTAGTTTCTGAATGTTGGCCCACAATGAATAATTCAGGACATCCAAAATACAGTAAACACCAAAAACTTGCTTGACCACTCTCCCATTTCAGAACATGAAGCATATTGAAGTAGAGATGGCAGGATTCTGTCATGCATGGAATATGGGATGTGAATGAAAACAGAAGGATCACTTGATGGCTGTGGACCTGAGCAACTGGAGGGATGGAGTTGCGATTGGGTGAAGTGAGGAATTCTGCAGGGGAAGCAAGTTTTGAGGCAGAAGATTTTATCAGGGATATTTTAGTAATTAAATATTTAGTTTAGTGTCTTAATCACAACACCACACTCTTACCTGATTTGGAGCTTCTGTCAGTCTCCCAGCTCTGAGCTGCTTCAGGCTGGGAGGCCGACAGTTGGGGAGAAAGCATGGATAGCTTCTGGTCCTCTTTTCCCACTGTGGCTCTCCTCTTCCCCAGCCCTCACCATGTTGTCTTCAGCTCCTCTTCTGGGACAGGAAGGGACAGAAAGATCTTACTGACAGGTACCCCTTGAAGGTGCCCCCTAGGGGATGGAGATCCCAGGGCTGGCCCCTCCTTGAGTCCCTTAGAGATTCCTGGCAATGCCCGGCATCTGACTGTCATTTTGACTGCTCCCTGTCATCTTTCAGGCCACCTCTCTTTTGGGACCCCGTGGTCTTTCTAGGGAAGGATCCAAGAGGGACCCAGGATCTACATGTGGTCCATAAGAACCACCCATGCTTTGCCCCATCCTCAGAGGGCATGTAGTCCACATCTAACACAGCCCTCTCTACTCTGCCGCCACTGGCCACTTTGGCCTAGAGAATGTTTTCAGAACTCATTTCTGTACTACACAAACTCCAAGGACCTCAAGTCAAACTCTCCAAGTGGTTCTCTTGAGGTCCTTTCTGTTGCCTACTTAAAGTGACCTGGCAACTAACCAAACATATGTGTGTGTGTATATGTGTGCATGTGTGTGTTTGAGTGTATATAGGCATACATATTCTGTACATATATGTATGTGTGTATGCATACACACACACAATACATATATACATATACACACACACACATACAATTAACAGAAGACATTTGGATGGATGGCCATAGCAGCATAATAGTCATAATCCGGAAACAATCCAAATTTTAATCAGCAATAGAATGGATAAATAATGGGCTGGGCACAGTGGCTCACATCTGTAACCTTAGCACTTGGGGAGGCTGAGCTGGGAGAATTGCTTGACCCCAGGAGTTTAAGACCAGCCTGGGCAACATGGCAAAACCCCATCTCTAGCAAAAAAAAAATACAAAAATTAGCCAGTCGTGATGGTGCTCACTTGTAGTCTCAGCTACCACTTGGGAGGCTTAGGTGGGAGGATTGCTTGAGGCTGGGAGGTGAGGTTGCAGTGAGATGAGATCTCACCACTGCCCTCCAGCCTGGGTGACAGAGCAAGACCCTGTCTCAAAAAAAAAAAAAAAAAAAAAAAAGGCTGGGTGCAGTGGCTCACGCCTGTAATCCCAGCACATTGGGAGGCCGAGGCGGGTGGATCACAAGGTCAAGAAATCAAGACCATCCTGGCTAACACGGTGAAACCCCGTCTCTACTAAAAATATAAAAAATGAGCTGGGCGTGGTGGCATGCGCCTGTAATCCCAGCTACTTGGGAGGCTGAGGCAGGAGAATCGCTTGAACCCGAGAGGTGGAGGTTGTAGTGAGCCGAGATTGCACCATTGCACTCCAGCCTGGGCGACAGAGCAAGACTCCATCTCAAAAAAAGAAAAGAAAAAGAAACAAAATACAAAAGAATGCATACTGTTTGATTCCATTTATATGACTTTCAACAACAGGCAAAATTAATCTATGCTGTTAGAAGTCAAGATAGTAGGGTAAGTAGTGAGTGGGCAAGAGGGAGGTTTTGGGGAGATCTACTGGAATATGCTTTAACTTAATCTGAGTGATGATTACATTTGTTATGTCATGGGCTTATACATATTTTGTTTGTTTGTTTGTTTGTTTTTTAGAAGGAGTCTCACTCTGTCGCCCAGATTGGAGTGCAGTGGCGCGATCTCGGCTCACTGCAAGCTCTGCCTCCCGGGGTTCACGCCATTCTCCTGCCTCAGCCTCCTGAGTAGCTGGGACCACAGGCGCCCGCCACCACGCCCGGCTAATTTTTTGTATTTTTTTTAGTAGAGACGGGGTTTCACCGTGTTAGCCAGGATGGTCTCGATCTCCTGACCTCGTGATCCACCCGTCTCGGCCTCCCAAAGTGCTGGGATTACAGGCTTGAGCCACCGCGCCCGGCCGGGCTTATACATTTTTACAATTTCATCTAGTTCTACAGTTGAGATGTCTGCATTTTATTACATACATGTTATACTTCACTAAGAAAGTGAAAAGACAATTCACGGAGAAATTTTTCTCCCAATTCATACATTGCATTTTCATCATTTGATAACATGAGTTGGAGATTATTTACAAAGAATGCTTTAGTTGTGAGGACATTCTGAGCCTAAAACTGGCAGAGACATTTCAAAAGTGAAAATGTTATGTCTAAGTAAAAACAGCCCTCTTCCTTTGCTGCCTGTGACGGCTGTTCTCACCACGCTTCTCAGGGTTCTCCTAAGCGAGCAGCTTGGCTTCCCGGGCTTCTACCAGAATTTACCAGCAGGGGTCAGCCCTGTACAAAACGCAGAAGCTTGAGCCTCCCATGAATTGCAACTTGCTCTCTGGTTCCATCAAGCTATTCTGGCCTTTTAGCTTTCTCACTTCACATTCCCAGCTACACTTCCTTCTGCGCTGTTACCGCCACCCACTCCCGTGATCACAACATGGACCAGAAACTTCACAGCCTTTCTCACTCATTCAAACACCCTCTCCTTTCCTTCCATGCTCTCAAGTAACCCCCGCAGCAACACTCCTTTCACCTTACCAAGCCCTTCAGTCCAAGACCTGCTGCTTTCTCTCCATCCTGCAGTCGCCTCCTCTCTTCACTCTCCCCTTTTCAGCCCAGACATCACGGGTCATCAATGAAATCACTTTTGCAAACACCTCCAACTCTTTGACCATCCTAGGCCTCAGCTTTTAACTCCTTAAGGATTTTCTGACCGGACGTGGTGGCTCACGCCTGTAATCACAGCACTTTGGGAAGCCGAGGTGGGCGGATCATTTGAGGTCAGGGGTTCCAGACCAGTCTGGCCAACATGGTGAACCCCGTCTCCACTAAAAATACAAAAACTAGCTGGGTGTGGTGGCAGGCGCCTGCAATCCCAGCTACTTGGGAGGCTGAGGCAGGAGAATCACTTGAGCCCAGGAGGCAGAGGTTGCAGTGAGCCGAGATTGCGCCCCCGCAGCATTCCAGCCTGGGCAACAAGAGCGGGGGAAAAAAAAAGAATTTTCTTTTGCACTTGGGATAAAGTACAAAACCCAATACAGGGCCCCCAAGGCCTTGAATGACCCAGCCTTGGGCTGGTATCTCCCACCATGACTCAGGCATAGCACTCCCCTCTCCATGTTTTCCACTCTTCCCTCCCCCACTGGAGAAAAGTCGTTTCCTCCAAATCCACTCTCTCATTCTCTTTCCTAACAAGGTGTTTATTGCTTCAAGACACAATGTAAAACTTTATCATATTTGTATAATTTCTTATTTAATGTTTGTCTTTCACTTGGGGCTGTGCACTCAACAGAAGCAGTGCCAAGTACTTGCTAGGTTCATAGAAGACACTTAAGAAGTGTTTCGCCGGGCGCGGTGGCTCACGCCTGTAATCCCAGCACTTTGGGAGGCCGAGGCGGGTGGATCACAAGGTCAGGAGATCGAGACCATCCTGGCTAACACTGTGAAACCCCGTCTCTACTAAAAATGCAAAAAATTAGCCGGGCGAGGTGGCGGGCGCCTGTAGTCCCAGCTACTCGGGAGGCTGAGGCAGGAGAATGGCGTGAACCCGGGAGGCGGAGCTTGCAGTGAGCCAAGATCGCGCCACTGCACTCCAGCCTGGGCGACTAAGCGAGACTCTGTCTCAAAAAAAAAAAAAAAAAAAAAAGAAGTGTTTCTTGGCCAGGCGTGATGGCTCATGCCTATAATCCCAGCACTTTGGGAGGCTGAGGTGCGCAGATAGCTTGACCCCAGGAGTTTGAGACCAGCCTGAGCAACACGGTGAAACATCGCCTCTACGAAAAATTGAAAAAATTAGCCGGGTACGGCCAGGTGTGGTGGCTCACGCCTGTAATCCCAGCACGTTGGGAGGCTGAGGCGGGTGGATCACAGGGTCAGGAGTTCGAGACCAGCCTGGCCAATATGGTGAAACCCCGTCTGTACCAAAAATGCAAAAATTAGCCGGGCGTGGTGGTGCTCGCCTGTAGTCCCAGCTACTCAGGAGGCTGAGAAGGAAGAATCGCTTAAACCCAGGAGGTGGAGGTTGCAGTGAGCAGAGATCGTGCCACTGCACTCCAGCCAGGGCGACAGAGCCTCCAGAGTGAGACTCCACCTCAAAAAAAAAAAAAAAAATTATCTGGGTGCGGTGCACCTTTGACCCCCCAGCTACTCGGGAAGCTGAAGTGGGAAGATAGCTGGAACCTGGGTTGTTGAGCCTGAAGTGAGCTGAGATTGTGCCACTGTATTCCAGCCAGCCTGGGTAACAGAGTGAGACCCTGTCTTAAAAAAAAAAAAAAAAAAAAAGAAAGAAAGAAAGAAAAGAGAGAAAGAAAGAAGGAAGGAAGGAAGGAAGGAAAGAAAGATTTGTTGAATTAGAATGTCAGTCTAGACCTTGATCCCACCAAGACAGGAGATAGGTGTTATGCTCTCCGTTATTTAGAAAAATAATCGTAGTAGCACTTTACGTTTGTATAGTATTTGTCTTTTCAAAGTACTTTAACATCTATTGTAATAATAAAGATAGGTAAAAATAGGTTATACAATAGATAAGTGCTATTTTCCCATTTGACAGGTAAAAAAAAATGAGTCACAAAGAAAGTTGGCTAAAATATAAGAGTAAGGACTAATGCCAAAATCTCTAACCTACCCATCTGTGCATCTTAATTAGTATGTAAATCTTCTGTCTTATCACAGACTGTTCAGTTTCCAAACCCAACTCCAGTACTTAACTTGCTGTGTGACCTGGCACAAGTTACCTAACTTCCCTGAGCTTCAGTTTCTCCACCCTTAAAGTGTGAATAATAACGCCTATCTGAGGTGGTTGTAGTGAGGTTATAAAGAGTGTATTGCTGGGAGTGGTGGCTCATGCCTATAATCCCAGCACTTTGGGAGGCCAAGGTGGGCGGATCACCTGAGGTCGGGAGTTGGAGACCAGCCTGACCAACATGGAGAAACCCCATTTCTGGCCGGGCGCGGTGGCTCAAGCCTGTAATCCCAGCACTTTGGGAGGCCGAGACAGGCGGATCACGAGGTCAGGAGATCGAGACCATCCTGGCTAACACAATGAAACCCCGTCTCCACTAAAAATACAAAAAAATTAGCCGGGCGTGGTGGCGGCGCCTGTAGTCCCAGCTACTCGGGAGGCTGAGGCAGGAGAATGGCGGGAACCCGGGAGGCGGAGCTTGCAGTGAGCTGAGATCCGGCCACTGCACTCCAGCCTGGGCGACAGAGCGAGACTCCGCCTCAAAAAAAAAAAAAAAAAGAAACCCCATTTCTACTAAAAATACCAAATAAGCCGGGCGTGGTGGCACATGCCTGTAATCCCAACTACTCAGGAGGCTGAGGCAGAAGAACTGCTTGAGCCTGGGAGGCAGAGGTTGCGGCGAGCCGAGATGGCACTATTGCACTCCAGCATGGGCAACAAGAGCGAAACTCTGTCTCAAAAACAAAAAAGGAAAAAAAAAAGAAAAAGAAAAAATCTCTTGCTGTAATATTTTTCTCTCCTGCAATTATTAACATAAATATATAGGAATAATGACCCTTAATGAAACTTGCGAAGCAGATAAATCCATATTTAAATGGAGGTTTCCCTGGAAAGCTAACACAAATGATTAATGGGTTGCAATCTGTTAGAACAGACTAAACACTTTGTTTGTTTACGATGAGGCCTCTTTCTCTATCTTTCTCATAATCTATTAACAGTTATTGCATGGCTACCTGAGGTGAAGAATCTGCAGGAAAAATTTGTTAAAAGTACAATAAAAGCATTCTTCCCTATTCCAGTATTTTATAGAATTCAATAAACTATTAACAGCATAGGACAGAATGGCCTGTATCCTAATTAATGTTCAAGGATGCAAAGTAATGAGGTCCAACCTTCCAGTTTTCATTAAAAAAACTACAAAGTTTTCTCTCGTACCCATAGTTGACTTTTCAAAAGTGTTTGATTCCTTCCTTTTATTTAATTTTCAAAATAATGAGTTGGTTTTCTAGCATTCTCCAAAAATGACCAATGAGATTTTTAAAGTAGAATTTTGGACTTAATATTTACACCTATTTAATGTGCTTTCATTAATTGCAACTATTATTCTTATTGAGGCTTAAAATGTCGCAACTCTGGCTGGTGAGAATGTCTCCAAATTTCTCTGAGTCATGTTGACAGGACCCTGAATCTCTGATGGCTTCCTTGCTTTCTAGTAGAATAAGATGGTCCACAGCTCATCTTGCATATTTCCTGTTTCAGACTTTCAGTTAGCCATTTCTCCAAGAAGTTTGGTTCCTTTTAGTAAGAAATTTTATTTAGAAACTACAATCTAATTGTTAAATGTGTTAATTGTTACTGAGTTCATAATTATTTGTAGGATTTTTCAGCAAACTACCTTTAACAAAAATTCTAATCAATCCATTCGACGTATGTTGTATCTCATCCTACCACACTTAGAATGCCTTGTTTTCCCCAGGTTCCTTGTGACTACTTGTATGGTCGTAACACTCATCTTCCTACCCGGCTTTATAGAAAGTGCCGTTTCCTTCTCTCGCGCACCGTGCAAGCTGTCAGTGGATCTACCATTCTGGGGTCTGGAGGACGGTGACCTTCTCACAGCTCCACTAGGCAGTGCCCCAGTAGGGACTCTGTGTGGGGGCTCCAACCCCTCATTCCCCTTCTGCACTGCCCTAGCAGAGGTTCTCCATGAGGACCCCCCAACATGATGAAGCAAACTTCTGTGTGGGCATCCAGCTGTTCGCCTTACATCCTTTGAAATCTAGGCACAGCTTCCCAGACCTCAATTCTTGACTTCTGTGTGCCCACAGCCTCAACACCACATGGAATCTGCCAAGGCTCAGGGGGCTTCCACCCTCTGAAGCAACAGACTGAACTGGACCTTGGCCCCTTTTAGTCACAGCTAGAGTGGCTGGGACACAGGGCACCAAGTCCCTAGGCTGCACACAGCATGGGGACCCTGGGCCTGGCCCACAAAACCATTTTTTCCTCCTAAATCTCTGGGCCTGTGATGAGAGGGGCTGCCACAAAGGTCTCTGACAGGCCCTGGAGACATTTTATCCATTGTCTTCATGATTAACATTTGGCACCTCAATACTTAGGCAAATTGCTGCAGCAGGCTTGAATTTCTCCTCAGAAAATGGGATTCTCTTCTTGTTTTTCTTTTTTTCTTTTTTTCTTTTTTTTTTTTTGAGATGGAGTTTCACTCTTGTTGCCCAGGCTGAAGTGCAATGGCACCATCTCAGCTCACTGCAATCTCCGCCGCCTGGGTTCAAGTGATTCTTCTACCTCAGCTTCCCCAGTAACTGGGATTATAGGCATGTGTCACCACACCCAGCTAATTTTGTATTTTTAGTAGAGATGGGATTTCTCCATGTTGGTCAGGCTGGTCTCAATCTCCCAACCTCAGGTGATCCACCCACCTTGGCCTTCCAAAATGCTGGAATTACAGGTGTGAGCCACCACGCCCGGCTGGGATTCTCTTTTCTATTGCATTGTCAGGCTGCAAATTTTCCAAACTTCTTTGCTCTGGTTCCCTTTTAAAATGGAATGCCTTTAACAGCACCCAAGTCATCTCTTGAATGCTTTGCTGCTTAGAAATTTCTTCCTCCAGATACACTAAATCATCTCTCTCAAGTTCAAAAGTCACCTTTGCTCCACTTCCCAAGTTCCTCATCTCCATCTGAGACCACCTCAGCCTGGACCATATTGTTCATATCATTCGCAGCATTTTTGTCAAAGCCATTAAACAAATCTCTAGGAGGTTCCAACTTTCCCACATTTTCCTGTCTTCTTCTGAGCCCTCCAAACTGTTCCAACCTCTGCCTGTTACCCAATTCCAAAGTCACTTCCACAGTTTTGGGTATCTTTTCAGCAATGCCCCACGCTACTGGCACCAATTTATTGTATTAGTTTGTTTTCACACTGCTGATAAAGACATACGTGAAACTGGGAACAAAAAAAGGTTTAATTGGGCTGGGCGCGTGGCTCATGCCTGTAATCCCAGCACTTTGGAAGGCTGAGGTGGGTGGATCACGAGATCAGGAGTTCAAGACCAGCCTGACCAACACAGTGAAACCCCGTCTCTACTAAAAATACAAAAATTAGCCGGGCATGGTGATGTGAGCCTGTAATTCCCGCTACTCGGGAGGCTGAGGCAGGAGAATTGCTTGAACCCAGGAGGCGGAGGTTGCAGTGATCCAAGATTATGCCGCGGCACTCCAGCCTGGGTGACAGAGCAAGACTTTGTCTCAAAAAAAAAAAAAAAAAAGGTCGAACTGGACTTCCAGTTCCATGTGGCTGGGGAGGCCTCAGAATCATGGCCAGAGGTGAAAGGCACTTCTTATGTCATGGCAGCAAGAGAAAATTAAGATAAAGCAAAAGCAGAAACCCCAATAAACCCATCAGATCTTATGAGACTTGTTCACTATCACGAGAATAGCACAGGAAAGACCGGCCCCCATGATTCAATTACCTCCCCCTGGGTCCCTCCCACAATACGTGAGAACTCTGGGAGATAGAATTCAAGTTGAGATATGAATGGGGACACAGCCAAACCATATCACTCCAGTTCCCAACAAGTTCTTCATCTCCATGTGAGACCATCTCAGCCCAAATTTCATCCTTCATATCATTATCAGCATTTTGGTCAAAGCCATTCAACAAATCTCTAGGGAATTCCAAACTTTCCCACATTTTCCTGTCTTCTTCTGAGCCCTCTGAACTGTTCCCATCTCTTCCTGCTACCCAGTTCCAAAGTTGCTTCCACATTTTTGAGTATCTTTTCAGCAGCACCCCACTCTGCTGGTACCAATTTACTGTATTAGTCCGTTTTCACGCTGCTGATGAAGACATACCAGAGACTGGGTAACTTACAAAAGAAAGAGGTTTATTGGACTTACAGTTCCACGTGGCGGGGGAAGCCTCACAATCACGGCAGAAGGTGAAAGGCACATCTCATGTGGTGGCAGACAAGAGAAGAGTGCTTGTGCAGGGAAACTCCTGTTTTTATATAATCATCAGATCTCGTGAGACTTATTCACTATCATGAGAACAGCATGGGAAAGACCTGCCCCAGTGATTCAATTACCTCCTACTGGGTTCCTCCCACAACAGTGGGAATTCAAGATGAGATTTGGGTGGGGACACGACCAAACTATATCATATAGTTCTTAAGATAATGGGCTTTGGAGTCAGATTGCCTGGATTTTCATCTAGAATATGGGAAATTAAGTTGATGCAATGGTGACTTTCAAGCATTCTCCCAGGCATGCTATCCTAGGCTAGATCATAGTACAGAATGGCTCACACATAAAATAAAGATGCTTGAATTACTTTAAAACATACAAGTAGGCTGGGCATGGTGGCTCATGCCTGTAATCCGGCACTTTGGGAGGCGAGTGTGGGCAGATCACCTGAGGACAGGAATTTGAGACCAGCCTGGCCAACATGGTGAAACCCCATCTCTACTAAAAATACAAAAAATTTAGCTAGGCATGGTGATGTGAGTCTGTAATCCCAGCTACTCTAGAGGCTGAGGCAAAAGAATCACTTGAACCTGGGGACAGAGGTTGCAGTGAGCCGAGATTGTGCCACTGCACTCCAACCTGGGTGACATAGCAGGACTCCATCTCAAAAAACAACAACAAACAAACAAACAAAAATACAACTAGAAGCAAGAGGGTAAGAGATGGGGAAGGCTGACACATTTAGGAGTGGATCTCAGGGTTGTGGAGGACCACACTACCTGAATGTCCTCTCTCTCTCTCTCCTCCCACCCCCAACATTAGTCTTCCCTCCTGAATCATTTGATTACAAAGACCAAAGCTGAGAATGAACAAGGGTGCTCTCAGCAGATGGAAGGTGCCTGAAGCAAACATACTTATACTTTTTCTGGGAGAGAAGTAGGGACAAGCACTTCTGATACAAAAGTGTAGTTTACCAGTTAGCCTGCTGAACAGCTGTGGATTGTGTCTGCATCTCTTGAATTGAGCACAATGGGTGCCTGATTTTGGAGATACCATTAAAATATGATAAAAATATTGTGTTATATTTAGAAAAAAGGGTATTTATCTTGTAGAGAGACACGCAAAAATATGTATGGATAAAGGGAAACAGGTGGGGATGTAAATGGAAGTAGATTGACCATGAGTTGATAATTGTTAAAGTTGGGTGTGGGCCCAGGTTGCAGTGAGCTGTGATTGTGCCACTGCACTCCAGTCTGAGCAACAGAGTGAGACCCTGTCTCTCTAAAAAAAAAAGAAAGGCTGGGTTGTGGGTAAATGGGGACACATTACTTCATTCTCTCAATTTATGTCTATGTATGACTTTTTCATATAAAAAGCTTTTTTTTTTTTTTTTTTTTAACAAACAGGGTCTCATTGTATCCCCAGAATGGAGTGCAGTGGTATGATCATAACTCACTGCAGCCTTGGACTCCTATGCTCAAGCAATCCTCCCACCTCAGCTTCCCGAGTAGCTGGGACTATCGGCATGCATCACCACACCAGATAATTTTTAAAAACTTTTATAGAGACAGGGGTCTCACTGTCTACACACTCTGGTCTGGAATTCCTAGTCTCAAGGTCTCAAGCAGTCCTCTCACCTTGGCCTTCTAAAGCACTGAGATTACAGGTGTGAGCCACCTTTTTTCATAATAAGAAACTTTTTAAAATGAACTTGTATCCACACACACAAAATCTTGTTTATTTGACAAATAAATGGCATGAAAAATAGGAAGAAGGAACCATTGTAAATTAAAAGAGAATTCAAGAGATATGTGTTTGAAACAACACAGGAGAGCTTGACTTCCTCATGTTCTTAGTGTATTTTAGCTCTTGGGGTTTGTAGAGGAGTTGCCTTATATTTCTGTTTGTTGATTTTATTTTTATTTTTATTTTTATTTTATTTTATTTTATTTTTTGAAATGGAGCCTGGCTCCATCGCCCAGGCTGGAGTGCAGTGGCATGATCTTGGCTTACTGCAACGTCTACCTCCTGGGTTCAAGTGATTCTCCCAACTCAGCCACCCCAGTAGCTGGGACTATAAGCATGAACCACCAAGCCCAGCTAGTTTTTGCATTTTAGTAGAGATGGGGTTTCACCGTGTTGGCCAGGCTGATCTTGAACTCTCGACCTCAAGTGATCTGCCTGCCTTGACCTTAGCCTCCCAAAGTGCTGGGGTGACAGGCATGAGCCACTATGCCCAGCCTGTTTCTCGGTTTTAAATCCACATTAGCAGTTTAGAAGGTGGTATACAGAGTGTGCTCTTCAAAACTGGCCCTCTCAAGAATTTTTCAGTGCTTCATGAGCTGAGCAGGATAACAGCTCAGCAGGATAAGGGAGAGGGATAGGGAGTAGGAAGTAGGACTGCAGGGTTACAGGGGACACCACCACATTCACCACTACAAATTAATGGTTTCGTGGGCAAATACACTTTGAAAAGTGGTGGTTGAACCAGCTCAAGCTTCATTCTTAATGGCCAGACTTCTTAAAACATTAAGTAACTATAATAATGATGGCAGTGGTAGCCTGTCTGGAGTGGCTGCTGCCATGACGCCAAGGGAGGCGCCGACAGGGCTGCACGCCCCTTGGAGCCAGGGAGCCAAGAACAGATGGGAGCCCTGCCCCCTTTTGACTTGGAAAGGAGGGAGCCCTGCCCTTCAGGGGACAGCTGCAGCTGCCCAGTCGCAGATGTGGAATCCAGTATCCCTGAACTCTCAGGGACCAGGAAGGCCCCCTTCCCCCTGCAGTCTTGGATGTGTCTGCTTCCACTGCTTGGCCTCTCCCCGCTCCTGGTACCTGCTCCAATTTTGGAGCAAAGGTGAGGCCAAGCCCAGGTGCTGTCACAACCTGGCCAGGTGTGCACATGCTCAGGACAGCACTGACACGCCTGCTGCTTCAGCCCCCCTTCAGACTGTGGGCACCTAATGAGCATGGGAGGGAGGCTGAGTGGGGGCTGAGGGCAGCTTGGTGTGGGTCTGCAGGCGCCCTTCAGCATGAACAGCCTGGGTGCCATGGGCACCATGGATGGCAGAGTGATGGCAACAGGAGGCAGACAGGCTCCTGGGCAGAAAAAGGCGGGTACCGGTGAAGCGTCACCTTCAAGCTGGGTATGGCCTGAAGCCTGGTGGCCACACTATCAGTTCCGTTGACTGGAGTGAGAACTTATGGTGTTTTTTTGGGGCCTGCCCATGGCCACCCATGGACCAATCAGCATGCATTTCCTCCCCTCTGAAGCCCGTAAAAACCCCCAGACTCAGCCAGACTCAGACAGACTATTGCACGACCTGCCTGCAGAGAGGAGATACCCACTGTGGGTCTCCCCTCCACTGAGAGCTGGACACTTGACAGGACAACTTGCCTGTGGAAAGGAGCTACCCACTTTGGTCTTGAACTCCTGCCCTCAAGTGATCCTCCCATTTCAGCCTCCCAAAGTATTGGGATAACAGGCATTAGCCACCATGCCTCGCCAGGAGCTACCCACTTTGGGTCTCCTGAGAACTGTTCTGCTGCTCAGTGAAGCTCTTCTCCACCTTGTTCACCCTACAGTTGTCTGCATACCTCATTCTTCCTGGATGCAGGACAAGAACTCAGGACCCACTGAATGGCGGGACTAAAAGAGCTGTAACAGGCTAGGCTTTACAGAGGCTCACTCCTGTAATCCCAGCACTTTGGAAGGCCTATGTGGGTAGATCACTTGAGGTCAGGAGTTCAAGACCAGCCTGGCCAACATGGTGAGACCCTGTCTTTACTAAAAATACAAAAATTAGTCAGGCATGGTGGCGTGTGCCTGTAATCTCAGCTACCCGAGAGGGTGAGGCACGAGAATTGCTTGAACCCAGGAGGTGGATGTTGCAGTGAGCTGAGATTGCGCCATTGCACTCTATCTGAGTGACAGAAAAAGACTTCCTCTCAAAAAAAAATAAAATAAAATAAAGCTGTAATAGAAACAGGGGAAACATGACCCCCCACCGCCGACACACACACACACACACACACACACACACACACACACACTCGCCACATTGCACAATGAGAAGGAGAGAAGAGCCGTGGCCCTCTGGGGAGCCCAGACCTAGGGGTACCCCAAAGCAGGACTGTGACACCCTTTTTGGGGTTCTACAGTTCCTGCTGCCTCCAAGCTTCCAGGTGCCACTGCATTCCCCTTGTCCAGGTACAGGTGCCTGCAGCAGAAGCTGCGTGCAGTACATCTGGTTCAGCCACAGCCTTGCACAGAGCCAGCACCTGTGCCAGCGCCTGGAGCTGCTTGCCCTGCTGTAGCAGCGAGCGTGCCTGGCTCGCACAATGGGTGGACGCCGCGCTTGCTCACTTATACAATCCTCGCCCTCTGTGCCTGGTTTGCGTTTAGCAGGTATGGGATCCAGGCCGGTAGCGTGAGCTGAATACAGCCTGCTGGACAGAGTGGGCGGAATGAGCCCAGTGGATGCAAGCAATACTCAGGGGGAAGGCGCCGCTGGCCACAGAGGTTTCTGGTTGGCAAAGCGACACCTTAAGGATCCTGTGACAATAATATATATGGTGATTCTCCCAGAGATGGAATTTAGAATGAAGTCATTCTGAAGTGTATCTGACTACAGACTCCTTTTTCAAAGAGCATCTCAAGAAATTTTCATCCGAGCCATTAATTTGCTGTGAGAACTTATATGATTAAGCCTCTTTAAGCCTCAGTTTCTTTATTTAGAAAATAGAGATAATAATCCTATCCCATTGCTATCATGGAGATTAAGTTAGAAATTGGATAACAAGTTTATGGTCCCCAGCACAAACTCTTTAAAAGCTGTAACTATTATTAGTAATACATTCTGTCCAATTTAAATACAAAGCATTGTGTGTGTGTGTGTGTGTGTGTGTGTGTGTGTGTGTGTGTGTATTTAGAGAGAGGGTCTCACTCTGTCATACAGTCTGGAGTGCAGTGCCATGATCATAGCTCACTGCAGCCTCAAACTTCTAGGCTCAAATGATCCTCCTGCCCCAGCCTCCCAAAGTGCTGGTATCATAGGTGTTAGCCACCAGGCCCAGCCCTAATAATCATTTTAATTCCTCGTATTTTCCTTTGTTGATGTACCATAGTTTACTAAGCTATTCTAATGTCAGATTCTCAGTTTGTTTTCCACTTTTTAAAATATATCATAGTCAGTGCTGTAAGGAAAAACTGTACTGTTGCTTGCTTTTTACTTTACTTTAAAAATTGTCTTTAGGATAATGTTTTAGAAGTCAAATTACAATAAAATAGTATGAGCTTCATTCAGTGTTTGCTATATATAGTCTCATTGTTCCTAAAAGAATTGTATCATGCACATTTTTTACATGGTATGATATTAGGCAGTAGTTCCTAATCTATTTCAAAATGTTTATCTAAACTCCTTTAAAAATGCTGTTAAGGCTGGGCGTGGTGGCTCATGCCTGTAATCTCAACACTTTGGGAGGCTGAGGCGGGTGGATCACCTGAGGACTAGAGTTCAAGACCAGTCTGGCCAACATGGTGAAACTTCATCTCTACTAAAAATACAAAAAATTAGCCCGGCATGCTGACAGGCACCTGTAATCCCAGCTACTTGGGAGGCTGAGGCAGAAGAATCGCTTGAACCCGGGGGGCGGAGGTTGCAGTGAGTGGAGAGCACGCCATTGCGCTCCAGACTGGGCAACAAGAGCGAAATTCTGTCTCAAAAAAAAAAAGGGCCGGGCGCGGTGGCTCAAGCCTGTAATCCCAGCACTTTGGGAGGCCGAGACGGGTGGATCACGAGGTCAGGAGATCGAGACCATCCTGGATAACACGGTGAAACCCCGTCTCTACTAAGAAATACAAAAAACTAGCCGGGCGAGGTGGCGGGCGCCTGTAGTCCCAGCTACTCGGGAGGCTGAGGCCGGAGAATGGCGTGAACCCGGGAGGCGGAGCTTGCAGTGAGCTGAGATCCGGCCACTGCACTCCAGCCTGGGCTACAGAGCGAGACTCCGTCTCAAAAAAAAAAAAAAAAAAAAAAAAAAAAAAAAAAAAAAAAAAAAAAAAAATGCTGTAATATTCATACATCTAAAAGTCAGTCCTTGAACAGCAATTAATATAACATTAATAATCAACAGAAATTCTTCTCATTTACCTAAAGAGTTTAAAAATAATTTTAGGGGCCGGGCGCGGTGGCTCAAGCCTGTAATCCCAGCACTTTGGGAGGCCGAGACGGGTGGATCACGAGGTCAGGAGATCGAGACCATCCTGGATAACACGGTGAAACCCCGTCTCTACTAAAAAAAAAAAAATACAAAAAACTAGCCGGGCGAGGTGGCGGGCGCCTGTAGTCCCAGCTACTCGGGAGGCTGAGGCAGGAAAATGGCGGGAACCCGGGAGGCGGAGCTTGCAGTGAGCTGAGATCCGGCCACTGCACTCCAGCCTGGACGACAGAGCAAGACTCTGTCTCAAAAAAAAAAAAAAAAAAATAATAATAATAATAATTTTAGGCCAGGAGCAATGAGTCATGCCTGTAATCCCAGCACTTTGGGAGGCCAAGGCGGGTGAATCACCTTGGGTCAGGAGTTCTTGACCAGCCTGACCAACATGGTGAAACCCCATCTATACTAAAAATACAAAATTAGCTGGGCATGGTAGTGCACATCTGTAACCCCAGCTACTTAGGAGGCTGAGGCAGGAGAATCACTTGAACCTGGGATGCGGAGGTTGTAGTGAGCTGAGATCGCCCCACCGTACTCAAGCCCGGGCAACAGAGCAAGACTCTGTCTCAAATAAATAAATAAATAAAAATAATTTAATAATATAATTAATTAATGTATTAATTAATTATACATTTTCTTCTCTCTTTGAACCTCTTATTGGAAAAATTATCAATAGTCACTGACATAGCATATAGGCAGCATGAAGAAAAACAGAATAATTTACAGAATTCATCCCAATTTTGTAAAATGTATCCTTTCTGGAGAAATAAAAACCTTAATTTGAGGGAGAAGTTACACCAATTACCAAATAAAATTTACTTCAGCAACTCACCCTAGCATCCAGAGCTACCTTCCTGCTGTTAAAAGTGTTAGAATTCAGCCGGGTGTGGTGGCTCACGCCTGTAATTCCAGGGCTCTGGGAGGCCGAGGAGGCAAATCACAAGGTTAGGAGTTCGAGACCAGCCTGGCCAACATGGCGAAACCAAGTCTCTACTAAAAGTACAAAAATTAACCAGGTGTGGTGGCACGTGCCTGTAATCCCAGCTACTCGGGAGGCTGAGGTGGGAGGATCGTTTGAACCGGGGAGGCAGAGGTTGCAGTGAGCTGAGATCATGCCACTGCACTCCAGCCTGGGTGACAGAGTGAGACTCTGGATCAAAAAACAAAAAAACAAAAGAAAAAAAAATGACGGAAAATACCAAGTATTGGTGAGAAGGTAGAACAAACAGAAAGAACGCTCATACAATCAGACATACAAAAGTGCTTTCTTTATGATCTTATTTACATAAAGTACAAAGACCAGCCAAAACTAATCTATTAGTTTGAAGTCAGCATAGAGGTTATCTCCGTGGGAGGGAGGGTAGTGATTAAAAGGGAACACAAGGAAGTTTGGGAATAGTGATACGGTACTGTTTCTGGATCTTGGTGCTGATGACATAGTTGTTTTCAGTTCATAACAATTCACCAAGCTTTATACTTATGATATGTGCACTTTTATGTATGTATAGTATACTCAATAAAAGTCTTTCTTAAAACTACAATGCAATACCACTTCATACCCAGCAGAATGGCTAAAATAAAAGAGACACAAAATACGGTTGTCCCTTGGTATCCATGGAGGATTGGTTCCAGGATCTCCCTTGGATACCAAAATCTGCAGATGCTCATGTCCCTGATATAAAGTGGTGTAGTGTTTGCATATAACCTATGACATCCTCCTGTATACTTTAAATCACTCTAGATTACTTATAATGCTTAATGCAATGTAAATGCTGTGTAAATAGTGGTTATACTTTTAAAAAAATTTTTATTGTTTATTGTTGTTTTTTATTGTGTTTTTTCCTGCAAATATTTTCCATCTTCGGTTGGTTGAACTCACATATGTGGAACCCACGGATATGGAGAGCTGACTGTACTAAGTATTGGCAAAGATATACAGCAACAAGTATGCTCACATGAGGAGGGCGTGGTGGTTCACATCTGTAATCCCAGCACTTTGGGAGGCTGAGATGGGAGGATTGTTTGAGGCCAGGAGTTCCAGAACAGCCTGGGTAACATAGCAAGAAAAATAAAAAATAAAAATAAGTCAGGTGTGGTGGTGCATGTCTGTAGTCTCAGCTGCTCGGGAGGCTGAGGCAGGAAGATTGCTTGAGCCCAGGAGGTCAAGTCTGCAGTGAATTGTGATCATGCCACTGCCCTCCAGCCTAGGCAACAGAGCAAAACCTGTCTCTAAAAAAAAAAAAAAAAATTTAGAAAAAGAATGCTCAGATATATGGTTGGACACATCTGGTAACTATATATATATATATATAAATATATACACACATATAGATATGTAATTTTATTTATATTACACAGGTGTACATACCCAATAGAAATAAGTATATATGATCAACAAAGGACACTTTTTTTTTTTTGAGACGGAGTTTCCCTCTTGTTGCCCAAGCTGGAGCACAATGGCGCGATCTCAGCTAACTGCAACTTCCGCCTTCTGGGTTCAAGCAATTCTGCCTCAGCTTCCGTAGTAGCTGGGATTACAGGTGCCCGCCACCATGCCTGGCTGATTTTTTGTATTTTTAGTCGAAACAGGGTTTCACTATATTGGCCAGGCTGGTCTCGAAATCCTGACTTCAGGTGATCCGCCACCTCGGCCTCCCAAAGTGCTGGGATTACAGGTGTGAGCCACTGCGCCCAGCCTAAAACACACACTTAAGAATATTAAGAGCAGCAGTATCCCTAATAACCAAAGCTGGAAGCTGCCCAAATGTCCATCAATGGTAGAATGAATAAATTGTGGCATATACACATGATGGAATGCTAAGTATCAATGAGAATGAACAAATGACAGCTGCATAAAACCACATAGGTGAACTTCACAAACTTAAAGTTGAGAATCTAGATGTCAAAACATAGTGTTCTGTCCCAGAGCGGTGCCTCATGCCTGTAATCCCAGCACTTTCAGAGGGTGAGGCAGGCGGATCACCTGAGGTCTGGAGTTTGAGACCAGCCTGGTCAACATGGAGAAATCCCGTCTCTACTAGAAATACAAAATTAGGGCCTGGTGGGATTGCTCACGGCTGTAATCCCAGCACCTGGGGAAGCCGAGGCAGGCAGATCACCTGAGGTCGGGAGTTTGAGACCAGCTTGACCAACACCGAAAAACCCCGTCTCTAGTAAAAATACAAAAATTAGCTAGATTTGGTGGTGCATGCCTGTAATCCCAGCTACTCTGGAGAATTGTTTGAAACTGGGAGGTGGAGGTTGCGGTGAGCGAGATCGTGCTATTGCACTCCAGCCTGGGCAACAAGAACGAGACTCCATCGCAAAAAAAAAAAAAAATTAGCCGGATGTGGTGGCGCATGCCTGTAATCCCAGCTACTCAAGAGGTTGAGACAGGAGAATCGCTTGAACCCGAGAGACAGAGATTGCAGTGAGCCAAGACCGTGCCATTGCACTCCAACCTAGGCAACAAGAGGGAAACTCCATCTCAAAAAAAAAAAAAAAAAAAAAAAGTGCCCTTTGATCTGAGATCCAGTCTGATTTAAACATTACCTGAATGCTATCTTGTTTCTTTGGGTCACTGTTTTTTCTTTTTTCTTACAGGGCTTTCAGAAAGACTGTAACTATTAAAAAGGGAAGTTCTTTGTTGCTTCTTTCAGCACTGTGAACATAATATACATAAATGTTCTAGAACAGCCTAGTGACACAGCATTAAGCTACATCATTAGTGTGCAGTAGTTAACTAGTTTGGAAAAATAGTCTGAAACGCAGCATTGCAATAGCATATGGCTTTTACCTCATTTAGATGAATCATTAACCCAGCCACTCTGTGGTACAGGGTATTTGACTAACCTTGTAAACCAAGTCAGGGAGCAAATGCAGAGGCTGTGGTTGCCTTCCTCCCTGAAGGAACAAGGAAGTGAAATGATTTGGTGAAGAGTTCCCAACACCAAGTGTCCCCTGTTCAGCTTTTGATTCTCACCACTAAATGTGTCTTTTCTCTGATTTCAAAGGGAAGAAACACCTTCAGAGAGGATTTTTTAAGTGACTGTAAAGAAATGTCAAACCAAAATATCCTATTCCCCTGTCAATTAACCCATGGGAAAATTTCAGGGGAGTTGGAACAAGCTGTTGGTTTATCTACCACCAGATGTCGACAAATAATCTAATGAAAGTTCACGTTTTATCTTTCTGTGTTAAGCACTTCCGCGCTCGCTCTTTTTTTTTTTTTTTTTTTTTTTTTTTGAGATGGAGTCTTGCTCTGTCACCCAGGCTGGAATGCAGTGGTGCATCTCGGCTCACTGCAACCTCCACCTCCCTGGTTCAAGTGATTCTCCTGCCTCAGCCTCCTCAGCCTCCTGAGGAGCATCATTTAGCGATGAGCTCTTACTCAGCCAGAAGGGGGCGTGCAGAAACAGCAACCGAACATTTTGATTAAGTCTGAGATCTGTTTAAATCCCATCTATGGCTGCCAGATTAAGCTAGCTGAAGTTAGAGTGAGACTTCCTCGAAGACTTTGAGCAGCTCTCCACCGCTTAATGTATTAGGTGCAAACTCTCAGAAATTCAAGCTTAGCTCAAAATAATTATTTCAGTTAAGGATGATGGCGTATTTTGGTCTCTGTTGGAAAAGTCTGAAATCAGATACTGTATATTGTAGCAGTGTGAGTAGTGGGAGCTATGGCAATTTTTTTGTTTCTTTCTTTATTTCTTTGAGACAGGGTCTCACTCTGTCGCCCAGGCTGGAGTGCAACCGCACTTTCTTGGCTCACTGCAATCTCCGCCTCCCGGGTTCAAGTGATTCTCCTGCCTCAGCCTCCCCAGTAGCAGGGATTACAGACACACACCACTATGCCTGGCTAATTTTTGTATTTTTAGTAGAGATGGGGTTTCACCATGTTGGCCAAGCTGTTGAACTCCTGACCTCAGGTGATTCACCCTCCTCGGCCTCCCAAAGTGCTGGGATTACAGGCATGAGCCACCGTGCCTGGCCAATTTTTTTGTTTAGTGACCTCATTTCCTCCATCTCCTTGCCATTGTCAAAAAGTACATTACTCTTGAAGGCAGGTCTTATGAGAACAAAGCAAAGAGAGCTTTGCATTGGTAAATACCGAACACCCCAAATGGCGCTCTCCAGTATTTAAATTTAAGCAATTATTTGCACCTATTCTTAATACTCATCCCTAGGCCTTGTAAAGTAACTAGAATATTTTCAAGGACTATCACGTTTTTCAAGTAACGTTGAGAAAAAAGTCACAGATTAAAGATCCTCATCTACACATACCTATACAGTCCCAGCTGCTTGAAAGGCTGCAGTGGGAGGATTGCTTGAAGCCAGGAGTTCAAGACTCGACTGGGCAACAAAGCAAGAACCACCCCCCCAACCATCTCAACAAAAAACAATTTAAAGTAATTCTTATCTGCATTTTAAAACATTTTAAATTTAAATTAAATTTTTACAATTATATGTATTTTAAAATTAAAATACATATAAAAATCATCTGTAGGCTGGGTGTGGTGGCTTACGCCTATAATCCCAGCACTTTGGGAGACCGAGGTGGGCGGATCACCTGAGGTCGGAAGTTCGAGAGCAGCCTGACCAACGTGGAGAAATCCCATCTCTACTAAAAATACAAAAATTAGCTGGGCATGGTGGTGCATACCTGTAATCCCAGCTACTAGGGAGGCTAAGGCAGAAGAATTGCTTGAACCTGGGAGGCAGAAGTTGCAGCGAGCCAAGATCGTGCCACTGTACTCCATCCAGGGTGACAGAGCAAGACTCCATCTCAAAAAATAATAAAATAAAATAAAATGCCTCCTAAAAGTAATAAGCAAGGAAAAATCCAACAGAAAAATAGGCCAATAATATGAAAAGGAAATTCATAGAAGAGGAAACAGGAGAAAGCCCTCAGTCTCACTAGAAGTCAGGAAAAATGCAATGAATTCATGGACATAAATACATTGATGTGAAGGTATAAAAATACACAATTTATGAGTGGTTGAAGGGTTAAGGAGAGAGTAATGGGACTGGGATTGAAAGTCAAAGGAGGCTTCAACTGTAATTGCAGTGCTTAATGTCTTTTATTAAAGTATATTGCCGGGTACAGTGGCTCACCCCTGTAATCCCAGCACTTTGGGAGGCCTAGGCAGGCAGATCACCTGAGGTCGGGAGTTCGAGAGCAGCCTGACCAACACGAAGAAACCCTGTCTGTACTAAAAATACAAAATTAGCTAGGCGTGGTGGCACGTGCCTATAATCCCAGCTACTCGGGAGACCAAGTCAGGAGAATAGCTTGAACCTGGGAGGCAGAGGTTGCAGTGAGCTGAGACTGCGCTATTGCACTCCAGCCTGAGCAGCAAGAGCAAACCTCCGTCTCCCCACCACGCCCCCACCAAAAAAAAAAAAAAAAAATATATATATATATATATATATATATGTTAGGCTGGGGCTGGGTACGGTGGCTCACGCCTGTAATCCCAGCATTTTGGGAGGCCGAGGCGGGTGAATCACCTGAAGTCAGAAGTTCGAGACCAGCCTTGCCAACATGGTGAAACCCAGTCCCTACTAAAAATACAAAAATAAGACGGGTGTAGTGGCACATGCTTGTAATCCCAGCTACCTGGGAGACTGAGGCAGGAGAATTGCTTGAACCCAAGAGGTGGAGGTTCTAGTGAGCCAAGATCGCACCACTGCACTCCAGTCTGGGTGAGACAGCAAGACTTTGTCTCAAAAAAAAAAAAAAAAAAAAGAGAAAGAAAATTAGGATTTAAGGTGAAAGTGACAAAATGGTAAGAGTTATCACACTTCAGTAGTGTCTTTTGGTGAACACATATTTGCATTTCTGTTGGGTATGTACCTAGGAGTAGATTCGCTAGGTGATAGAATATGCACATGTTCTAGTAATGTTCTGTTTCTTAATCTATTTTTTTTTTTTGAAACAGGGTCTTGCTCTGTTGCCCAGGCTACAGTGCAGTGACATGATCATGGCCCACTGCAGCCTCAACCTCCTGGGCTCAATCAATCCTCCCACCTCAGCCTCCCAAGTAGCTGGGATTACAGGTATGCACCACCATGCCCAGCTAACTTTTTAATTTTTTTCTAGAGACAGGGTCTTGCCATGTTGCCTGGGCAGGCTATTTTTAATTTTAAACTTACTAATCAAGTGAAGTCAAAAGTTATTCAATGGCGGGCCAGGCACAGTGGCTCATGCCTGTAATTCCAACACTCTGGGAGACCGAGGTGGGTGGATCACCTGAGGTCAGGAGTTCAAGAACAGCCTGGCCAACATGGTGAAACCCTGTCTCTACTAAAAATACGAAAATTAGCCGGGTGTGGTGGTGTGTGCCTGTAGTCCCAGCTACTCGGCAGGCTGAGGCAGGAGAATCACTTGAACCCGGGAGGTGGAGGTTGCAGTGAGCTGAGATTGTGCCACTGCACTCCAGCCTGGGCGACAGAGTAAGACTCTGTCTCAAAAAAAGAAAAAAAAAAAAGGTTATTCAGTGACAAGGATTGTGATGCTGAGGCAGGAAATGCTAGTGAAGTAGGTAGGAAAGGAGCAAGGGAGGTGGAATGCAATTAATGTTAGTAGATCGCCTGGCCCTGCAAAATGGACGTGTGGGCTTTTACAAGACACGGATATTTTCATATAAACTCTAGATGCTTTGTTACTGGGGACCAACTTGAGAAAAAGGGAAATGTCTCCATACAACGTTAACAAGGGAAACTCACTATGTAGCCAAAACAGGGAGGAAAACAAGAACTTGTAAAAGATCATGTGTTACTAAGTCAGTTCATTCATTTATTCAACTATTCAATCAGCATAAACTCCCAGCACTGTGCGGGAGGTCAAGAACATGGCGATAAATGAGGTCGGAAAACAGTACCGCAAGCCACCCCCCGGTCAAGTCTTCTCCTGGTTGGGTGCTGCCATCTCAAAGGAAAGGTGGGGCTGAGAAGGCTGTACCCGCTCCAAGCCTACCTCCCACCCCTTCTCAGCCCCACTAATAGTAATACCACTTTCCCTTCCTCTTCAATTCTCTACCTTCTACCCATGGGGCTTGGCTCCTCCCATCCTCCCATTCACCTTCCCCCAATTACCAAGATAGTCTTCAAACAGTAATAATCCCAAGCAATCTACTTCTGAGGCTGAGTTTTGCAAATAATTCTATGGGAGCGAGGCAGGGGGTGATTTCCAGGACCTGAGGAAGCAAGAATGGGGCCTATTTGTGGAATGAGCAAATTGAATGAATAGTCACACTTTGGTTGTGTCTCTTAAGCAAAATAACCTATAATTAGAATTTTAATAGGCCAGAAATTAAAGGAGGTGTACAAGGCAGGGCAGAAAGGAGGAGCAAGGACCCTTCAATTCCCATCCTCCAAAGTGGTTACAATCCTGCTGTCTAAGGTCCAGATTACTTGGGTTCAACCCGGCTTTTCCATTTGTCACTTGAGTGACCTAGGACAGATCCTTTCAGATACCTCTCTGTACCTCTTTCCTTATTCATAAGGTTGGAGGAATAGTTATTTCACAAGGTTACAAAGATAAAGCCCTGGGAGCAGCACCTCGCATGTAACGAATGCTCCGTGTGTTAGCTGGACACGTGATCTGGGGCGCCTCTGCCACTGTGACAGTCGGGACAGGCCTGCCCACTCCCCCAGCTCTCTGCTCCTTGTGTTAGCTGGATGCGTGATCTGGGGCCCCTCTGCCACTGTGACAGTCAGGACAGGCCTGCCTACTCCCCCAGCTCTCTTCTGCAGCTCTATTCCTGGTGGCCCGTGGGTAGCTCTTGGACAAAACTCAACATACCCAGTCTCCCAAGACTAGCAACAATTCCTAGTTACAACAGTTTAAATTCATATGAAGCTGAAACAGGAAGTCTGCGTCAAAGGAACAAATCTGCCAAGGTTTCCCTGGTCCAATTGCAGATCACCTCTGAGATTATTACACAGAGTACTTTTATTCCTCTCTTCTAAACTTTCTGCTTCTAGATGAGGCCTAGGGAACCTACTGCTGCATTATAAAGCCCATTTCAGTGCCTTTCTGCATCCCTTGGCAACCCTCCTAGAATGTGGAAGCAGCTCATTTAAAAATAGAACGCTTTTTTTTCTTTGGTCCTTCTACACTTAGTAGACAGTGTACTAAGTGGAAAAATAGTCATCCTAGTCTTTCCTCCCATTTTCTTCCCTTTTTTCTGCCCCTCCTCTTTTCTTCTCCACTTTTTTTTTTTTCTTTTCTTTTTTCCTCTGCTTCTTTAAATCCCTCCCTGTGGGTCAGAATCGAGCTCATTCTGTTCTGGACTTCATTTTGTTCTGAACTATATAGACACAAGCCTAGGAAATGGTAGTTTCTTTTCCGAACTTGGTGCATGGCTGAAAAATGAGACAGAAGAGGTTCCTGGGCAAAGAACAGGAAATGAAGAGAAAAGGAACTGGCTCTGGGAAGGGGCTTAGAGACATTTCCCAAGCTGATTAGTTCGTTACTAGCAATTACTATTCAGCCTCCCACGAGTGGCCAGTCTTAGATTCTCTTAGGATAAAATTCATAATGCTAGATCCAAGCATTTACCTGGTCTTCAATGCAGTGTATTTTATCTCTGGATTTCTTTTCTCTCCTTCTTTCTCTCTCTCTCTCTCTCTTTCTTTTTTTCAGAGTCTCAATCTGTTGCCCAAGCTGGAGTACAGTGGTGAGATCTTGACTCACCACAACCTCTGTCTCCCAAGTTCAAGCGATTCTTCTGCCTCAGCCTCCTGAGTAGCTGGGACTACAGGCATACACCACCACACTGGGCTAATTTTTGTATTTTTAGTAAAGACGAAGTTTCACCATGTTGGCCAGGCTGGTCTCAAACTCCTGACCTCAAGCAATCTGCTCGCCTCAGCCTCCCAAAGTGCTGGGATTACAGGTGTGAGCCACCGCGCCTGGCCTTATCTCTGGATTTCTAGCCAGAGCCAACATCAACTTCTTTTTTATTATTTATTGTTAAGTACGTGTCTGATGTTAGCTCCACATATGATTTATTTTGTTGGTTGTTATTTTCTGAGTCATAAAAGGAGGGGTTCCAGTGTTCAGAAAGTCCAAAATGAATGAAATTTGCTTGACTGCTTAGCAACCTCCTATCTAAAAATCAATCTTTTGAGCCGGGTGTGGTGGCTCTTGCCTGTAGTAGTCCCAGCTGCTCAGGAAGCTGAGGAGGGAGGATCCTTTGAGCCTAGGAGTTCGAGGCTGTGATGAGTCATAATCATGCCAGTGCACTCCAGCCTGCGTGACAAAGCAAGACCCCCTTTCAATAATCAATCAATCAATCTTTTTGTGGTTATGCCCAAGGACCAGGTACAGGATAGGAGGTTGCCCTGAAGCTACAGATACCCCATTTTATGTTGGCTATGGACAGGCTATGAATAATATTTACGAGGAATGAAAATAGTTTTAGTTTAAAAAAAATTTTAAATATGTCTTCTTCTTTGGACTGTCATACTTTTAGTTTTTAACCATAGTTTATTTTGTGTAGGTTGATGTGAGGAACACCTTTAAAAAAGTGTTAACTCTGTGGTTAAAAAAAAATCAAAATTGTCATTCAGCTTCTTAATTTCCTAAATTAGCCTCTGATTGATTGGCTTCAGTTCAGCTGAAAACTGAACTGAATCTTTGCCAATTCAGACAGCAGTATTGTGACTTGATATCTTTTTTTTTTTTTTTTTTTTTTTCTGAGACAAGGTCTCACTCTGTCACCCAGGCTGGAGTACGGTAGGGTGATCATAGCTCACTGTAGCCTTTGCCTCCCAGGCTCAGGTGATCCTCCCACCACAGCCTCCCAAGTAGCTGGGACTACAGGTGCACAACAAAGCCCAGTAAATTTTTTTGTAGAGATGGGGTTTCACCACATTACCCAGGCTGGTCTTGAACTCCTGGACTCAAGTGATCTGTCTGCCTCGCCCTCTCAAAGTGCTGGGATTGCAGGCATGAGCCACCGTGCCCAGCTGACCTCTTCATTATTTATGGAGTCTATGCCCCTGGGTGTATTAGGGTGCTCATTTCAAACAATCAAAAGGAATTATTTGATTCCTTTCATAATTACCCCAGTCTTAAGAAGACTAAGAAAAAAATAGTTTGTTCCACAAGTGTGAAGAAGAAATTCTGAAATTAGAAGGAAAATTTGCATGAATGCCTTTTGTATCTGCCTCTTTACATTTTGGTAAATTTTAGCAATCAGCTGGGTGCAGTGGCTCATGCCTGTAATCCCAGCACTTTGGGAGGGCGAGGCAGGCAGATCACTTGAGTCTAGAAGTTCAAGACCAGCCTGGGTAATGTGGTGAAACCCCATCTCTACAAAAAATTTTACTGGGCTTTGTTGGGTAGATCACCTGAAGTTAGGAGTTCACGGGCAGCCCAGCCAACATGGTAAAACTCTGTCTCTAGTAAAAATACAAAAATTAGCCAGGTGTGGTGGCGTGCGCTGGTAATCCCAGCTACTAGGGAGGCCGAGGCAGGAGAATCGCTTGAACCTGGGAAGCAGAGGTTGCTGTGAGCGGAGATCGCGCCATTGCACTCCACCCTGGGCAATAAGAGCGAAACTCTGTCTCAAAAAAAAAAAAAAAATCAGCAATCAGAAGAAAATGTCCGCCTACTCTACATTACATCTACTTTCTCAGGTTCCTTCTCCCTTAATGGTTGCTCCTTCTCCCAGACCTCTTATCCTTGGGGTGCCCCAGGGCTCCTTCCTTGACCCTGGTCATTATCTGCTTTCATTTGCTCTGTTATCTCATTGATTTGGGGGATTTTACATTTCTTTCAGGAACGCCAGAGTATTCAAGAGTGAAGCAACAAGATGTTTCCTACTCTGAAACGGCTCAACAAACAAACAAAACAAACAAACAAAAGCGTGTATAAATAGACAGATATGGCTGGGCGTGGTGGCTCATGCCTGTAATACCAGCACTTTTGGAGGCCAGAGCGAGAGGATCGCATGAGCCCAGGAGTTTGAAACTAGTCTGGGCAACAAAGTGAGAACCTGTCTCTATTTTTATTTTTAAAAGATAGAGAAATATAGAGCTAATATGGCAAAATGTTAATAATTGTTGAATGAAGGTAGAAGGTATATGTACTTTTTTTTTTTTTTTTTTTTTTTTGAGACGGAGTCTCGCTCTGTCGCCCAGGCTAGAGTGCAGTGGCCGGATCTCAGCTCACTGCAAGCTCCGCCTCCCGGGTTTACTCCATTCTCCTGCCTCAGCCTCCCAAGTAGCTGGGACTACAGGCGCCCGCCACCTCGCCCGGCTAGTTTTTTATGTATTTTTAGTAGCGACGGGGTTTCACCGTGTTCGCCAGGATGGTCTCGATCTCCTGACCTCGTGATCCGCCCGTCTCGGCCTCCCAAAGTGCTGGGATTACAGGCTTGAGCCACCGCGCCCGGCCTAGAAGGTATATGTACTAAATGTATGTGCATTTGTGTATGTTTGAAAACATTCATATTAAAAGGATGGAAAAAAGTGAGTAACTATTATCTGTCTACATACTTACAACTCCCAAATTATGTCTCCTGCTCAGACCTCTCTCCTGAACTCCAGATTCACATATCTACAGCCCACTTATGGCCCCATTTGGATGTCAAAGCAGTGTATCCAAAACTGAACTCCTGATCTACCCTCAAGCCTGCTGCATCAGCAGCTTTCCCACCTCAGCTGATGACAACTCCATTTTTTGTAGTTGTTCAGGCTTCAAACCCTGGAGTCACTTTGACTCTTCTCTTTCTCTCCCAGTCCACATCCTATCCCTCTGTAAATTCTGTTGGTTCTGTTTGCAGAACTCATCCAGAATGTGATCCCTTTTTATCCCTGCCACTCTACATGCTGGTTTGAACCACTCCCAGCTCTAGCCTGGATCATAACAGTAGGCTCCCACCTGTCCCACCTGGTCTCCTTGTTTTGTCTTGTCCCCTTCAGTCTATTCTCAACAGGGAAGCCAGAGAGATCCCCCCACTTTTTTTTTTTTTTTGAGACAGAGTCTCACTCTGTCACCCAGGCTGGAGTGCAGTGGTGCAATCTCAGCTCGCTGCAACCTCCGCCTCCTGGGTTCCCCCCATTCTCCTGTCTCAGCCTCCTGAGTATCTGGAACCACAGGCGCCTGCCACCATGCCCGGCTAATTTGTTGGGTTTTTTTTTTTTTTTTTTTTTTTTTTGTATTTTTAGTAGGGACGGAGTTTCACCATGTTAGCCAGGATGGTCTCGATCTCCTGACTTCGTGATCCGCCTGCCTCAGCCTCGCAAAGTGTTGGGATTACAGGCGTCAGCCACAGCGCCTGGACCCTTTTTTTTCCTTTTTTTTTTTTTTTTAAGACATTATCTTGCTCTGTCACCCGGGCTGGAGTGCAATGGCATGATCTTGGCTCCCTGCAACCTCCACCTCCCGGGTTCAAGCGATTCTCCTTTCTCTTGCCTCACCCTCCCAAGTAGCTGGGATTACAGGCGCTGCCACCATACCCAGCTAATTTTTGTATTTTCAGTGCAGATGGGGTATCACCATGTTGGCCTGGCTGGTGTCGATTTCCTGACCTCAGGTGATCCACCCGCCTAGGCCTCACAAAGTGCTGGGATTACAGGCATGAGCCACCACTCCTGGCCCACAGAGACCCTTTAAAATGAAAGCCAAATTGAGTTCCTCTCTGCTTAAAAGTGCTTTGTTCAGAGGAAGCAAGGAAATAGTGGAAACTGAAATCCTTCAACAGCCCCAGGCCCTACCCAATTTCCTTGACCTTCCCACCTGGCCGACTATGCAGTCACTTTGGCCTCTTTGCTGTTTCCGGAATAAGCCACTATACTGCTTTCTTGGGACTCGGTGCAGCTGTTAACACTTCCTGGAATGTTCTTCCCCTAAACATTTACACCGTTTGCTTAAAATTAATTCCTAACAAAGTCTACCCTTAAGATTGCAATTTGCTTCTCCACACATGCCAGATCCACCTAACCTTGATTTTATTTCACTATAGTGCTCACCACCTTCTAACACATTACCTGATTTCCTTATGCATTATGTTTCTCGTCTGTCTCCTTCACTTGAAGATCAGCTTGGTGAGGATAGGGATGTTTTACTTGCTGTTACATATCATGTTCCTAGAACAGTACTCAGCTCAGTGTGGGGCCTGGCATGCAATATCTGTGAAATGAATGAATAGGTACACTTTGGTTGTATCTCTTTAGCAGAAGGACTTATAATGATAACGTTTATAGGTCAGAAATGAAACTTGGCTAGGTGCAGTGGCTCACGCCTATAACCCCAGGATTTTGGGAGGCTGAGGTGGGAGGATGGCTTGAGGCCAGGAGTTTGAGACCAGCCTGAACAACATAGTGAAACTTCATTTCTACAGAAAAATCAAAACATTAGCCAGGTGTGGTGGTACACGCCTGTAGTCCCAGCTAACTTGGGAGGCTGAGGTGGGCGAATTGCTTGGGCCTGGGAGGTCGTGGCTGCAGTGAACTGTGATCACACCACTGCACTCCAGCCTGGCCAACAGAGTGAGACCCTGTCTCAAAAAACAAAACAAAACAAAAGCAAAAACAAACAAACAAAAAAATTAGGCCGGGCGCGGTGGCTCATGCCTGTAATCCCAGTACTTTGGGAGGCCAAGGCAGGTGGATCACGAGGTCAGGAGATCGAGACCATCCTGGCGAACATGGTGAAACCTCATCTCTACTAAAAACACAAAAAAATTCGCCTGCTGTGGTGGTGGGCACCTGTAGTCCCAGCTACTCGGGAGGCTGAGGCAGGAGAATGACGTGAACCCAGGGGGCGGAGCTTGCAATGAGTGGAGATCGCACCACTGCATTCCAGCCTGGGCAACAGAGCGAGACTCCGTCTCAAAAAAATAAATAAAAAATTAAAAAATTAAACTTGGGCCGGGCGCGGTGGCTCAAGCCTGTAATCCCAGCACTTTGGGAGGCCGAGACGGGCGGATCACGAGGTCAGGAGATCGAGACCATCCTGGCGAACACGGTGAAACCCCGTCTCTACTAAAAAATACAAAAGACTAGCCGGGCGCGGTGGCGGGCGCCTGTAGTCCCAGCTACTCGGGAGGCTGAGGCAGGAGAATGGCGTAAACCCGGGAGGTGGAGCTTGCAGTGAGCTGAGATCCGGCCACTGCACTCCAGTCTGGGTGACAGAGCGAGACTCCGTCTCAAAAAAAAAAAAAAAAAAAAAAAATTAAACTTGGCTGGGCATGGTGGTTCACACCCGTAATCCCAGGACTTTGAGAGACTGAGGCACGAGGACCTCTTGAGCTCAGGAATCAAGACAAACCTGGGCAATAGAGCAAGACCCTGTCTCTATATATATATATATATATTTTTTTTTTTTTTTTTGAAAGAAAAGAAATTAAACTTAACCCAAAACTTTTTTTTTTTTGAAACAGAATCTTGCTCTGTCTCCCAGGCTGGAGGACAGTGGTGCAATTTTGCCTTACTGTAACCTATACCTCCTGGGTTCAAGCGATCCTCCTACCTCAGCCTCCTGAGTACGTGGGACTACAGGTGCATGCCATCAGGCCCAGCTAAATTTTTGTATTTTTAGTAGAGACGGGGTTTCACCATGTTGGCCATGCTAGTCTCAAACTCCTGACCTCAAGTGATCCGCCCGCCTCAGCCTCCCAAAGTGCTGGGATTACAGGCAGGAGCCACCACGCCTGGCCTCAAAACTATTTTTTTTTAACAGAAAAGATTGTTTGCACTCAGATTAGGACTTAATCCACAGGAGTCATTTCACTCTCAGAGGTGCGAAACACTGCCCAAAGGTACTTGGCCCCACACCAAAACAGCAGCTGCAGCCAAGCCTCAATGAAGACAGTGCTTACTGTTCCAACAGTGAAACACCATCACAGGCATCACACTAGCCAGGAGAGCTAACGACTGCTGGATAGAACTTTTAAAATCCAGAATCCTGAACTATACTTTCCTTTCACTCCAGTTTGTTCTAATTTTTTTTTTTTTTTTACTACAGTGGTACCAAGCTGTCTGTGAATGGCCTCTTTTGTGAATGATTTCATTGTTCTTTTTATTCTGTTTGTTGCAATTCTTGGAACTCCTGTCAATTCAGCTGTTTCATTGAAACTTTGTACTTCCTTAAAGGAAAATGACACAACTCAATATATTAGAATCAGTGTGGGTTAAAATCAGAATAAGAATAATCTCCCTTTGACCTGGCAAAATTTAAACAAGTGTCCTATGGGATATGAAGACGTATCTTTGACATCCACTTTTTTTTTTTTTTTTTTTTTTTTGAGACAGAGTCTCACTCTGTCACCTAGGCTGGAGTGCAGTGGTGGGATCTCAGCTCACTGCAACCTCTGCTTCTTGGGTTTAAGCAATTCTTGTGCCTCAGCCTCCCAAGTAGCTGTGATTACAGGCACACGCCAGCACGCCTGGCTAATTTTTGTATTTTTAGTAGAGACAGGGTTTCACCATGTTGGCCAGGCTGGTCTTGAACTCTTGACCTCAAATGATCTGCCTTCCTCAACCTCCCAAAGTGCTAGGATTACAGGAGTGAGTCACGGTTCCTGGCCATGAAACCCACTGTCATTAACACTCACCCACATCCTCTACGTTCCATGGCAAGCCAGGTTCTTCCTAAATGTTGTTAGCCCCTCAGACTAGTATGAAAAATTACTTTTTGACAATATAGTAGATTTCTCCCAACCTTTCTTGGCTGACTTCTTAAAAAGCAGAAGCAGAGTTATCATTATGCTCCCAGGAAAAGCTATTTATGTAATGCAACATAATTATTTTCTATAGCAATTCTGCTGGTAAAAATAGCCTATTCTAGAAGGTAGCTCCTCTTTTTTTCTAGCTTGACCATATTTATAGACATGTTAAATGCCTTTCTTAGTGTCTCATTAATAAATCTTATAGTTGGCCAGGCGCGGTGGCTCACGCCTGTAATCCCAGCACTTTGGGCGGCCGAGGCGGGCGGATCACAAGGTCAGGAGATCGAGACCACGGTGAAACCCCGTCTCTACTAAAAATACAAAAAATTAGCCAGGTGCGATGGCGGGCGCCTATAGTCCCAGCTACTCGGGAGGCTGAGGCAGGAGAATGGCCTGAACCCAGGAGACGGAGCTTGCAGTGAGCCGAGATCGTGCCACTGCACTCCAGCCTGGGGGACAGAGCGAGACTCTGTCTCAAAAAAAAAAAAAAATCTTATAGTTGTATTTATTTATTTATTTTTGAGACAGGGACTTACTCTGTCACCCAAGCTGGAGTGCAGTGCTGCGGTCACAGTTCACTGCAGTCTTTACTTCCTGGGTTCAAGCGGTCCTCCCACTTCAGCCTTCCTGCCACCACCACACCTGGCTAATTTTTGTATTTTTTGTAGAAACAGAGTTTTGCCATGTTGCCCAGGCTGATGTTGAAATCCTGGCCTCAAGCAATCCACCCACTTCCCAAAGAGCTGGGATTACAGGCATGAGCCACCATACCTGGCCAATCTCGTAGCTTTCAATGGATGAAAAGCCAATGGTTCATAAGTTCATCTGATCCTTTTTACTCCCTCTCCTCCCTTTTGTTGGTGTATGAAAATTGGTAAATTCAGAGAGAAAAGACAACTAATATGAGGCACTAAATGGAAATGAAAGTAAGTTGAACAAAGGATTAAAAAAAAAAAAGGCCGGGCGCGGTGGCTCAAGCCTGTAATCCCAGCACTTTGGGAGACCGAGGCGGGCGGATCACAAGGTCAGGAGATCGAGACCACGGTGAAACCCCGTCTCTACTAAAAATACAAAAAAAATTAGCCGGGCGCGGTGGCGGGCGCCTGTAGTCCCAGCTACTCAGGAGGCTGAGGCAGGAGAATGGCGGGAACCCGGGAGGCGGAGCTTTCAGTGAGCCGAGATCGCACCACTGCACTCCAGCCTGGGCAACAGCGTGAGACTCCGTCTCAAAAAAAAAAAAAAAAAAAAAAAAAAAAAAAAAAGACTGATTCCTGAAAGAGAGAATGATAGAGCTAATGTGCCAAAATATGAGCAATTGGTGAATTGGGCAACAGGTATCAGAGAGCTTTTGTAGAATTCTTGTAGCTTTTCTGTAAGTTTGAATTACTTAAAAATAAAGAGTTAAAAACATGTCTGATCTTTTTGGGCTAAATATTAGTAAATAAGGCATCCACATCTGGTAGCTGCTGGGGATACAATGACGAATGATGTACAGATCTTGTCCACATATTATTCACAATCTAGAAGGAGAGAGAGACATGTAAATAAATGTCTCAAGATTATGAAGTGGGGATCCTTCGTTTCAGCATCCACTGTGGCACCAGTGAACAGATAATCAGTTTAACAAAGTCAGCTGAAGCTAACAGTCCTCTCTGCCTAGGAGGAATTTTCGAAGGGAATGGGAAAAAACCTATTTTACAATTCTTAGACTCCTCAGTTCTATCAAGGCTATAGAAAGGGGAGAGAGCCCAGTCCCTGAGGGAGGAGAGCTGGAATGCCACCTTCTTAATCCCACACTTGTAGAACAATGCCAAGAGGATACCTTGGAGAACCTAAAATGTGTTTCTTCAGAGGGGACAAACAGAAAACCAAAAATAAAATGGCAGGTGTAAACCCTATCTTATTATTGAAAATAAATAGTCTAAAGACAGCAATTAAAACACAGAATTTGGGCCGGGCGCGGTGGCTCACGCCTGCAATTCCAGCACTTTGGGAGGCCAAGGCAGGTGGATCACCTGAGGTCAGGAGTTTGAGACCAGCCTGGCCAACATGGTGAAACCCTGTCTCTACTAAAAATACAAAAATTAGCTGGGCATGGTGGCAGGTGCCTGTAATCCCAGCTACTCGGGAGGCTGAGGCGGGAGAATCTCTTGAACCAGAGAGGCGGAGGTTGCAGTGAGTCGAGACTGCGCCATTGCACTCCAGCCTGAGGGACAAGAGTGAGACTTCGTCTCAAAAAAAAAACCAACCAAACAAACAAATAAACAAAAAACACAGAATTTGGTCTGGGTGTGGTGGCTCAGGCCTGTAATCCCAGTGTTTTGGGAGACTGAGGCAGGAATATCGCTTGAGGCCAGAAATTTGAGGTTATGGTGAGCGCTGATTGCCCACTGCACTCCAGCCTGGGTGACAGAGTAAGACCCTGTCTCTCAAATAGTAGATAGGGAAAGGGTAGACCCTGTCTATTATTTTCAACCTGTACCAGGAAAAGAGAAACCCCACTGAATAAAAATGCTGACATTTTATGGATATTGGTAGTATTAAAGAATTATGGGGGCTGGGCGTGGTGGCTCATGCCTGTAATTCCAGCACTTTGGGAGGCTGAGGCAGGTGGATCACCTGAGGTTAGGAGTTCCAGACCAGCCTGGCCAACATGGAGAAACCCCGTCTCTACTAAAAATACAAAAAATTAGCTGGGTGTGGTGGTAGGCGCCTATAATCCCAGCTACTTGGGAAGCTGAAGCAGGAGAATCACTTGAACTCGGGAGGTGGAGGTTGCAGTGAGCCAAGATCGCACCATTGCACTCCAGCCTGGGCAACAAGAATGAAACTCTGTCCCCCCTCCCAAAAAAAAATGGATTATGGGCCAGGCACAGTGGGTCACGCCTGCAATTCTAACACTTTGGGAGGCCAAGGCAGGTGGATCACCTGAGGTTAGGAGTTCGACACCAGTCTGGCCAACATGGTGAAACCCCGTCTCTACTAAAAATACAAAAATTAACCAGGCATGGTGGCAGGCACCTGTAATCCTAGCTACTCGGGAAGCTGAGGCAGGAGAATTGCTTGAACTGGGGAGGTGGAGGTTGCTGCGAGCTGAGATTGTGCCACCATACTCCAGCCTGGGCAACAGAGCAAGACTCCAGGAAGCAGAGGTTGCAGTTAGCTGAGATTGTGCCACTGCACTCCTGCCTGGACGACAGAGTGAGATTCTGTCTCCAAAACAAAAACGAATAAATAATAAAAATAAGAATTAAAAAAGAGGCAAAATAAGAGCCTAAAAATATACTACCAAGGTAAAAGGAATACCAAAAAGCTACCTGGTGTCTGGCAGAAATGTTGCAAGAGTGTTATTGTTATTGTATAACAGGGCTTCACAAACTTTCATGTTCCTAGAAATCATCTGGGGATTGTGTTAGTATGCAGATTCTGATTCAACAGGTCTTGGGTAGGCCTGAGAGTCTGCATTTCTAATAAGCTCCCAAGTGATGCTGCTGGTCCAGGGACCTCAGTTTAATGAGTAAAGTAGAGGGCATGTGGGCCATGGTATCTGCCTTACTTGATAACTCCTCATAGCTGAAACTGATCATCCTCCTCCATGGTCCTCCATTCAGGACTTTTGTGAGGAGTAGAGAGGGGAGTATATTTATTGGCCCCACAGTGGGCTTCTGACTCAAGGAGAACTCTTCCACAGGCTAGGCTTCAAAATACAAGATGCCGGGGCCTAAGGCAGCTATAACAATTAGCTGGGCCACCTGGACCAGGTATTTGCACGAAAGCACAGGCCAGGCACCAGAAGTAGTGACTATAACTCCCCAGGGGCCAGATAGGCTTAATAGTTCCATTCATTGTGTGTGTCCAAAACACTCCCTCCCCTTTTCCTCACGTAGTCTGGATACATTCACTCACTCATTTCTTCCTTCAGCAAGTATGTATTGAGCATCTACTCTACTGAAGGCACAGTTCTGGGCTCCAGAGATACAACGGAGAGTAAAATAGGCCCCTCATCTCAGGAAGTTTGCATTCAGACTTTTTAGACAAACTGGTGTGTGAATTATATACACTTCCAAGTGATAAAGAAAGTGAGAGGTGAATGAAAATACTCTTGAATTTTTTCACAATTATACTTTAGAGCAGGGGTCACCAACCCTCGGGTTATGGACTGGTACTGGTCCGTGTGGCCCGTTAAGAACTGGCCTGCACAGCAGGCGATGAGTGGCGGGCGAGCAAGCAAAGCTTCCTCTGTATTTACAGTCCCTCCCCATGACTGGCATTACCACCTGAGCTCTGCCTCCCGTCAGATTAGTGGTGGTATTAGATTCTCACAGGAGCACGAACCCTATTGTGAACTGTGCACGCAAGGGATCTAGACTGCATGTTCTTTATGAGAATCTAATGCCTGATGATCTGTCACTGTCTCCCGTTACCTCCATATGGGACTGTCTAGTTGCAGGAAAACAAGCTCAGGGCTCCCACTGATTCTATGTTATGGTGAATTGTATGATTATTCATTATGCATTACAATGTAATATTAATAATAGTAGAAATAAAGTGCAGAATACATGTAATGTACTCGAATCATCCCAAAACAATCCACCCCCCCCCATTCTGGTCCATGAAAAAATTGCCTTCCATGAAACTGGTCCCTGGTGCCAAGAATGTTGGGGCCTGCTGCTTTAGAGGGCATTTATCTTTAAACAACATTATCTGAAAATGGCGTGGGATAAGTTGTTGGTTCCCACTTTAATGCTGAGCAGTTTTGTTTTTTTTTTTTTTTTTTTTGAGATGGGGTCTTGCTCTGTCGCTCAGGTTGGAGTGCAGTGGTGCGATCTGAGCTCACTGCAAGCTCCACCTCCCGGGTTCACGCCATTATCCTGCGTCAGCCTCCTGAGTAGCTGGGACTACAGGTGCCTGTCACCACGCCCAGCTAATTTTTTTGTATTTTTAGTAGAGATGGGGTTTCACCGTGTTAGCCAGGGTGGTCTCAACCTCTTGACCTCGTGATCCACCCGCCTCAGCCTCCCAAAGTGCTGGGATTACAGGTATGAGCCACCGTGCCCAGCCAATGCTGAGCATTTTTAAAGTTCTATTGTAGGATACAAAAGAAAGTCACATACTTATATTGAATGTATGAACTTATAAGAAAGACTACAAGTCTTTGTCTATGGCATTTAGTAGGAAGATGACAAAACCATGCACATATTTTAAGACCTGCAGCTTTCTTAGTAGTGTTTTATAAAGTAAGAGTTAATGCATAAAATGGAGCAACTAAAAGCATTTGGAATTCTGACATTCCAAACCTGTCCTTGTTTTCCTTTTTTTTTTTTTTTTTGAGGTGGAATCTTGCTCTGTCACCCAGGCTGGAGTGCAATGGTGCAATCTCGGCTCACTGCAACCTCTGTCTCCCGGGTTCAAATGATTCTCCTGCCTCAGCCTCCTGTGTAGCTGGGATTATAGGCATACGTCACTATGCCTGGCTAATTTTTGTATTTTCAGTAGAGATGGGGTTTTACCATGTTGGTCAGGCTGGTCTTGAACTCCTGACCTCAAGTCATCTGCCCACCTCGGCCTCCTAAAGTGCTGGGGTTACAGGTGTGAGCCACGGCGCCTGTCCTGTCCTCGTTTTCTACATTAGGAAGCAGTAAAGTACAGCAGTTAAGAACGTAGGTCCTTGTGTCAAATATACTTTGGTTCTAATCTCAGCCCTGCCTCTTGGGAGCCACGTGTCCAAGGGAAAGTTACTTAACCTTTCTGAGGCTCATTTTCCTCATCTGTAAAGTGGAAATAATAATAATAATAATGATACCACCTTCACAGGATATTATTATAAGGGTTAAATAAAACAATCTGTGTGTAATTCAGTATCTACTGGCTTTTATGAATTGCTGTACTCATAAAGAGACTCTCAGACTGGGCGCTGTGGTTCATGTCTGTAATCCAAATACTTTGGGAGGCTGAGGCAGGAGGATCAGTTGAGGCCAGGAGTTTGAGACCAGGCTGGTCAACATACCAAGATCCTGTCTACAAAATTTTTTTAAAATAAAAGGTTAAAAACGTAAAAAATAAGAGATTCTCTCCCCCTTCCCTCCACAGTGACCCTGCATTACTATTTGGAATAGCCAAAGGGGTGCTTCCTAGTGCCTGCCCCTGCCGCCCACCTGCATCTTCTCCAGATTTGGATCCTCTTCATCCACAGTTGCTGTCTGTGGCCTCATGGTGCCACACTTTGATTCCCTGCCCCCAAGCTGTGGTCTCTGGGTACGCTTAATGCTTCCAGGTCTCAGAGTCCAAGAACAGTGCTGCGACAAACAGAAGTGGGAGAAAAGGGCCTCTTCCTCTTCCTTCTCTGTTATTGACTGGTCTCTCAAAGACCCTCTTGAATAATTCCATCAACGTCTGACTCTAACCCTCACAAGTGAACTCAAAACCAGTCCAAGGAAGGAGGTAGGATCCTTTTGCTCTCCTTCCATTCTCCGTTTCCTTAACTTCAGCTTCTCCCCTTCTCTGAACGAGCTCAGTGAGTTCCTGTGGGAATGACTTTCTCTCCACATTCTCAATTTCAAAATAAAAACTCCCTTACGTATGAATCCATATATGTTAACTGATACTGATTTGGGTGTAGGGGTTCATGGTAGAAGAAGGGTGTCTATGCTGTCTATAGCAATCAGACAACAAATGCCCTGACTTATATGCGTTTAAATATTGACTGCACTTCATCCCACATGACTCGTGTGACAACTCTTTTGCGACTTTGAGTAGTATAGAGAATAATTTTGTGCACAATGCACTCTACTAGAGACACACTCAATTTTTTATGTTACCAACAGAACAAATCAATTTCGCAGACGTAGTGTCAAATGTTTATTAATAAGATTTTGTGCAAAGGAAAGAAATGGGGTGCTGCTTGTACTTTGCTTCCCAGTCGATGAGAGAAACAATATTAATTCTCAGCTCCTAATGATCTGAATGATTTTTGAGGTTAATGAACTAAATTCAAGGTTGGGACTCAGAAAAAAAGAATAAAGAAGGCCAATTTCTTCTGAGTGTCAGAATGAGCTCAGTGAGTTCCCGTGGGAATGACTTACCTAAGCAATTGGACAGAAATCACTGGATTGACTATAGTGCAGTCCAACAGGGCATTTGGAAACATATTAGACCAAATTCCAAGGAACAGTGAGCGTGTCCATGCATATCACACAGAAAAGAGCTTTTGGTGAATGAAATATTAAGGTTGCATGTTTAATGTAGAGTGTATATTGCTGAATGTTTGATTTGATTTTTTTATTGTGGCAAGATATATACAATGTAAATTTATCATTTTAACTAGTAAGTATACAGTTCTGTGGCATTAAGTACATTCCCATTGTTGTACAAACCATCACTACTATCCATTGCTAGAACTTTTCCATCATCCCGAAGAGAAACTCTATACCCATTAAAAGATAACTCCCCGGCCGGGCGTGGTGGCTCAAGCCTGTAATCCCAGCACTTTGGGAGGCCGAGACGGGCGGATCACGAGGTCAGGAGTTCGAGACCATCCTGACTAACACGGTGAAACCCCGTCTCTACTAAAAAATACAAAAAACTAGCCGGGCGAGGTGGCGGGCGCCTGTAGTCCCGGCTACTCGGGAGGCTGAGGCAGGAGAATGGCGTAAAAACCCGGGAGGCAGAGCTTGCAGTGAGCTGAGATCCGGCCACTGCACTCCAGCCTGGGCGACACAGCGAGACTCCGTCTCAAAAAAAAAAAAAAAAAAAAAAAAAAAAAAAAAAAAAAAAAAGATAACTCCCCAAGACTGGGCACGGTGGCTCATGCCTGTAATCCTAGCACTTTGGGAGGCCGAGGTGGGCGGATCACTTGAGGCCAGGAGTTTGAGACCAGCCTGGCCAACATGGTGAAACTCCGTCTGTACTAAAAATACAAAAATTAGCCAAGCGTGGTGGCGGGTGCCTGTTATCCCAGCTACTTGGGAGGCTGAGGCAGGAAAACCGCTTGAACCTGGGAGGTGGAGTTTGCAGTGAGCCGAGATTGAGCCACTGCACCCCAGCCTGGGCCACAGAGCAGGACTCCGTATCAAACAACAGCAACAACAAAGATAACTCCTCATTCCCTCCTCCCTCTAGGCCCTGGTAATGACCATTCTACTTTAGTTTCTATGAATTTGACTAACCTGGTACCTCATGTAAGTGGAATCATACAATATTTGTTCTATTGTGACTGGCTTACCTCACTTAGCATAATATCTGCAGGGTTCATCCATGTTGCAGCATCTATCACAATTTCATTCCTTTTTAAGGTTGAATAATATTCCATTGTATTTATATGTACCACATTTTCTTTACCCATTCATTCATTGATAGACATTTAGGTCGAGCTCACCTTTTGGCTACTGTGAATAGTGCTGAAAGGTACATTTTTGACTCATGGAGAACTTTTCAGTTATCTCGAAGTACTTTGAAAATACCTTTTTTTTTCCTTTTTTTTACACGGAGTCTCACTCTGTCACCCAGGCTAGAGTGCAATGGGGCGATCTCTGCTCACTGCAACCTCCACCTCCCAAGTTCAAGTGATTCTCCCCCCGTCAGCCTCCCGAGTAGCTGAGATTACAGGCACCTACAATCTAATTTTTTTTTTTTTTTTTTTGTATTTTTGTAGAAAGGGGATTTCACCATGTTGGCCAGGCTGGTCTAGAACTCCTGACCTCAGGTGATCCACCTGCCTTGGCCTCCCAAAGTGCTGGGATTATAGGCGTGAGTCACCACACCCAACCTTGAAAATAACTTTCTTTTTTTTTTTTTTTTTTTTGAGACGGAGTCTCGCTGTGTCGCCCAGGCTGGGGTGCAGTGGCGAGATCTCGGCTCACTGCAAGTTCCGCCTCCTGGGTTCACGCCATTCTCCTGCCTCAGACTGCGAGTAGCTGGGACTACAGGCGCCCGCCACCATGCCCGGCTAGTTTTTTGTATTTTTAGTAGAGATGGGGTTTCACCATGTTAGCCAGGGATGGTCTCGATCTCCTGACCTCGTGATCCACCCGCCTCGGCCTCCCAAAGTGCTGGGATTACAGGCTTGAGCCACCGCGCCCGGCCGAAAATAACTTCCGTATGAGGAAATTAAAAAGAATTCAAGTAAATTTCCCAAGATAATGTGGAGTTTTTATAATTAAGAAAACATTAAAGATATTATAAATCTAAAAGAAACAGAAATTATTGAACATGTTAGGAAAATATGAAGAAATAGCATTCTATATATCATAAGTGAGTAGAAGAATGCAAACCTGTTATTAGGTCTATGCATCATACAGTTCAAAGATTGCTCTTGGCTGCCTGCCTGATTTAATAATTCTATTTGCATTTCAATGTGGCCAGAACATGGGCAAGAGGGACAATTTTGATCAAATTGTAGTGTTCCCAGGCCAGGCATATGATGTAATCCCATGCCTGTAATCCAAGCGCTTTGGGAAGCTAAAGGGGGAGGATCACTTGAGCGCAGGAGTTCGAGACCAACCTGAGCAACATAGTGAGATGCCCCTGCCATCTCTACTAAAAATTAAAAAAAAAAAAAAAAAAAAAAATTACAGTGTTCCCTTAATGAAAAAATCTTGTCTTTTCCTTTCTATATTAATTCCAGTTCTGAGCTGTAGCTTTTGACCTTCAGATAAAAACTGAATTGAGTTTGGAAATATGTTTAGAACAAACTCACTAAAACAGTGTTTTTCAACTGGAGAACTGTCTGAGGCATTTGGCAATGTCTAGAGACAGTTTTGGTTGTCACAACTAGGGGAGTGTGACTAGCATCTAGTGAATAGAGGCCAAGATACTGCTAAACATCCTACAATGCACAGAACAGCCCCCACAGGAAAGAATTATTCAGCCCAAAATGTTAGTGGTGGCACTGTTGAGAAACCCTAATTAAATGAACAAAGTATCAAACACGTATAATTAACCCAGAAAGAATTGGTATTTGAAAAAAGATGATAACTGGGTACGGCAGCTCAAGGCTGTAATCCCAGCACTTTGGGACAAAGTGGGAGGACTGCTTGAGCTCAAACGTTCAAGACCAGCCTGGGCAACATAGTGAGACCTTGTCTCTACTAAAAATAAAAAATAAAAAAATAGGCCAGGCATGGTGGCTCATGCCTGTAATCCCAGCACTTTGGGAGGCCAAGGTGGGCGGATCACCTGAGGTTGGGAGTTCAAGACCAACCTGACCAACAGGGATAAACCCCGTCTCTACTAAAAATACAAAATTAGCTGGGTGTAGTGGCGCATGCCTGTAATCCCAGTTACTCGGAAGGCTGAGACAGGAGAATCACTTGAACCCAGGAGGTGGAGGTTACAGTGAGCCGAGATCATGCCATTGCATTTCAGCCTGGGCAACAAGAGAGAAACTCTGTTTCAAAAATAAAATAAATAAAATAAAATAAAATAAAAGCTGGGCATGGTGACCCGTGCCTGTAGTCCCAACTACTCAGGAGACTGAGGCAAGAGGATGGCTTGAGCTCAGGAGATCAAGGTTTCAGTGAACCAAGCATCCAGCCTGCTGGGCGACAGAGTGAGACACTGTCTCAAAACCAAATCAAACCAAACCAAACCAAACCAAAACAAAAATGCAGAGTTATTATACATAACTGCACTCCAGTATGGGTGACAGCCTGTCAAAAAGAAAGGAAAAAAGAAAGGAAGAAAGGAAGAAAGAGAGAAAGAGAAAGAGAAAGAAAGAAAAGAGTTGATCAAAATGAAGCTAAATTTCCAGTTCTCATAGAGGTGTTCAGTTCAGCTGGTAATAGGGCTCCAATAGTTCCTTCCTTCCTTCTTTCCTTCCTTCCTTCCTTCCTCCCTCCCTTCCTTCCTTTTTTACTTCCTTCCCTCCTTTTTTCTTCTTTCCTTATTTTTTTCCTCCCTTTCTTTCTGGTGTAGTGATATGAGGGGCACATATACCATCTGCACTACTCATTTTGGAGTTCTACCATTAATTTTAAAGTGGTAGGGGCTGGATGCAGTGGCTCACACCTGTAATCCCAGCACTTTGGGAGGCTGGGGAGGGCAGATCACCTGAAGTCAGGAGTTCAAGACCAGCCTGGCCAACATGGTTGAAACCTCGTCTCTACTAAAAATATAAAAATTAGTTGGGTGTGGTCGTGGGTGCCTGTAATAATCCCAACTACTTGGGAGGCTGAGGTGGGAGAATCACTTGAACCCAGGAGGCGGAGGTTGCAGTGAACCAAGATCACGCCACCGCACTCCAGCCTGGGTGTTAGAGTGAGACTCCATCTCAAAAAAAAGAAAATATTGGCCCGGCGCGGTGGCTCACCCCTGTAATCCCAGCACTTTGGGAGGCCAAGGCAGGCGAACCACAAGGTCAGGAAATCGAGACCATCCTGGCTAACACATTGAAACCCCGTCTCTACTAAAAATAAAAAAACTTAGCCGGGCGTGGTGGCAGGCGCCTGTAGTCCCAGCTACTCAGGAGGCTGAGGCAGGAGAATGGCGTGAACCCAGGAGGCGAGATTGCACCACTGCCCTCCAGCCTGGGCGACAGAGCAAGACTCCGTCTCAAAAAAAAAAAAGAAAAAGAAAAAGAAAAAATTAAGTGGTGGTGGAAAGTATGATGGGTAGAGGGGTTTCAGATTGGAAGTCAGGCAGCCTGACAGTCCTACTACGTTGAAGTAGAAAATATTGACCATGTGACCACAGGCATAGCTTTCCTGACCATCCATTTCCTCCTTTCACAAATGGCCAGGGCCAGTTTTCACTGCAGGCTCTGCTCTGGCTTTATGAAGAGTTCACTGCTGCCATCACTTCTAATTGGTTCACGTCTCATTTAGACTGGCGGGGTGCCCAAGCCCAATGTCTTTATTATCACCACAAAAAGTAGATATAATAACTACATTGCCCACCTCAAAGGATTTGGAAAGATCTTGTACAGTAACTGAAAATACTTTTGGTCGGGCGCGGTGGCTCAAGCCTGTAATCCCAGCACTTTGGGAGGCCGAAACGGGCAGATCACGAGGTCAGGAGATCGAGACCATCCTGGCTAACACGGTGAAACCCCGTCTCTACTAAAAAATACAAAAAACTAGCCAGGCGAGGTGGCGGGTGCCTGTAGTCCCAGCTACTCGGGAGGCTGAGGCAGGAGAATGGCGTAAACCCGGGAGGCGGAGCTTGCAGTGAGCTGAGATCCGGCCACTGCACTCCAGCTTGGGGGACAGCGACACTCCGTCTCAAAAAAAAAAAAAAAAAGAAAATACTTTCAAAAGCATAACAACTATAAAATGTGAGGTCCTGAGGAAGGGAGGGATTGGAAAATACTAAAGATGACAACCCAAAGACCAAAATCTGCATGGTTCCATCTGGGGACTTAGGGTGAGGTTATTTTTAAGTTGTTTTTTTTTTTTTTTTTAACTGAGTTTTTACTTTTTGCGGCCATTTAATTTGAAGGAAAACAAAGGCCATTATGGCCTTGAATTTTATCTCAGAGTTATTCAAATCCCTCTTTGGTCCCAGGAGAGTAAATTATAACAGAAAAGAAAAAAAAAAAACAACCTCCTAAATAATTGGGTCGTCATGGCTTGGATCCATGTGAGCTCTTCTGGGACAAGATTTAATCACTTCATAAATTGCGTATGTTGATTGTTATAAATAATAATCCTGTGTGCCTCATTAAGCCCCAAATGCATGTTCTTGCGTGAAACGCATTCCTGTTCTTGCCAGCCTGACTAGATGCATTGTCTGTGGAGTTCCGTCTTGGGAAACAGGTGCGCCTGGCTCCATATTAGCCAGGTGCCAGATGTCTCAAGAGCAGTGAATTTATATGCTCATCAGTTTTGACAACCCATGCACTACATTAACTATCTAGACTTCTCTTGTTTAACTCCCACCTTAACTGGAGGGTCAATTAAAATTAATAAAAATTACTGGATAGGAAAAGTAGCTTGCCTCCTGAGACTTGGGGCAATCTGTCTTACGCTACATTTAAGACTTGAGATGGAGTTTTACAAAACGCAAGCCTGTCCTAATTTCTTCTAACAAAACCATTTAAAATGTATTTACCTTGAGCCAACTTTTTTTTTTTTTTTTTTTTTTGATGCAGCAATGTAAAATAAACCATTGGCTGGGTGAGGTGGCTCACGCCTGTAATCCCAACACTTTGGGACGCCAAGGCGGGCGGATCACCTGAGGTCGGGAGTTCAGGAACAGCCTGGCCAACATGGTAAAACCCCGTCCCTACTAAAAACACAAAAAAATTAGCCGGGTGTGGTGTCATGTGTCTGTACTTCTAGCTACTTGGGAGGCTGAGGCAGGAGAATCACTTGAACCCTGGAGACAGAGGTTGCAGTGAGCCGAAATTGTGCCACTGCACTCCAAAAGTAAATAAATAAATAAATAAGTAAACAAGTCATAGAAGTAGAATAGATTTTTCTTTTTCTTTTTCTTTTTTTCTTTTTTTTGAGATGGAGTCTCACTCTGTCACCAGGCTGGAGTGCAGTGGCACAATCTTGGCTCACAGCAACTTCTGCCTCCCGGGTTCAAGCGATTCTCTTGCCTCTGCCTCATGAGTAGCTGGGACTACAGGCGCGTGCCACCACGCCCAGCTAATTTTTGTATTTTTAGTAGAGACGGGGTTTAACCACGTTGGCCAGGATGGTCTTGAGCTCTTGACCTCATGATCTGCCCGCCTTGGCCTCCCAAAGTGCTGGGATTATAGACGTGAGCCACCGTGCCTAGCCCTAGATTGTCTTTTAATAATAAAGAATGTAATAAGGAATTCACATCTGTTTTATTTTTTAAATTTAATTTAATTTAGTTTTTTTTTTTTTTTTTTTTTTTTTTTTTTGACAGAGTCTCACTCTCTGTTGCCCATACTGGAGTGTAGTGGTGCTATCTCAGCTCACTGCAACCTCTGCCTCCCGGGTTCAAGCGATTCTCCTGCCTCAGCTTCCTGAGTAGCTGGGATTACAGGCACCTGCCACCATGCCTGGCTAATTTTTGTATTTTTAGTAGAGATGGGGTTTTGCCATTTTGGTCTCGAACTCCTGACCTCATGTGATCCGCCCACCACGGCCTCTCAAAGTGCTGGGATTACAGGTGTGAGCCACGGCGTCCAGCCCCCACCTTTTTATACTGGCCACTTTACAAAAGATCTATTTATAGTAAAGTTGGACAATATGAAGTTTGCCTTCCTAAGACAGCAGCATAGGACAGTGCTAGTCAAACTGGGATCTACTGACTAGTACCAGTCTGCAAATGGTTTGCTACTTGTCCATGATAATATAAACACAGAAATTGAGAGTAACTTAATATTTAGGTAGATTTATAGCAATCTAAGTATGTGATTCTTTTTCTAGTACTTTATTTTCATTTCATTTGGCAAAAGTGTTGGTTCATGTTGGACTGGAAATTTAAGAAGTCGATCCTTCTCCGAGAGAGTGTTGTTGTGGGTGCTGTTGTGGGGACTTCTTTCAGCACTATGCCATCTTCTCCAAGTAGCACTGTCCTCGTACATGTTTTCAGGCACCAGAATTATGCTGTTCTGTTCTTAATTGTTCTGCTTCAAAGTGTGAAGACACACAACAACCAGAGTTTTCACCTGCAAATAGCAGCTCCTCTGACAGAGAACCGATTTCTATTCCTTCTGTCCTTCTAGTCTCCTTAATTCAATTCCAAATAAGACTAATTTTCTTCCAGATCTTATGCCATACAAAAAAAAAAAAAAAAAAGCCCATGGCTGGGCCTGGTGGCTCAGCCTGTAATTCCAGTGCTCTGGGTGGCCAGAGGCAGAAGGATCACTTGAGGCCAGGAATTCAAGACCAGCCTGGGCAACATAATGAGATCCTGTCTCTACAAAAAAAATTTTTTTTAATTAGCTGGGTGCTGTGCACGCATCTTTAGTCCTAGCTACTCAGGAGGCTGAGGTGGGAGGATCGCTTGAGCCCAGGAGTTCAAGTTTACAGTGAGCTATCATCATGCCACTGCACTCCAGCCTGGATGACAGAGCAAGATCCTGACTCAAACAAACAAACAAACAAACACACAACAACAACAAGTCATGCCCTGTGTAAGGGGTGTGTGATACTCTGGCTTGGCCCTCTGTTTAGAGAGGTGCTAAGGAGTATCTTTTCTCTCTTGGAGCCTTCATATTCCTCCCTTCTGTTCCAGGAGATGGTATGTTTTTATCATTCTTGCATCAGAGATGAGTTTGGGCCGGGTGTGGTGGCTCATGCCTTTAATCCCAGGATTTTGGGAGGTCAAGGTGTGAGGATTACTTGAGCCCAGGAGTTCAAGACCAGCCAGGGGAACATGGTGAAACCCCATCTCCACAAAAAATACAAAAATTAGCCAGACATGGTGGTGCTTATCTGCGGTCCCAGCTACTAGGGAGGCTGAGGTGGGAGGACAGCTTGGGCCTGGGAGGTGGAGGTTGCAGGAAGCTGAGATCTAGTAACAGAGTGAGACCCTGTCTCAAAAAAAAAAGGGGGTGAAAAAGAACAACATATTAAGTCCTCTCTGGTCTTAAACTTTCCCCCTCTCTTCCCAGATGCATTTACTTTCATGAGGTTGGCAGGCACACTTCCTGTCTCTGTTTTTATACTTTCACTATTTAATTTATTTATTTGAACAAAAACTTACAGAGCACAATATCACTTTATTGCTGAATTACAAATCACTCCAAAACTTATTGGCTTAAAATAACAATTAATTGTATTATTATCTCTCACAATTCTCTGAGTTGGCTGGGCTCAGCTAGAAGGTTGTCTCATAAGCATGCATTCAGATGGCGGCAGGGGTTGTAGTTACCTTGAACGCTTCTTCATTCGTGGTGGGTGATGCTGGCTGTTGGCTAAGACTTCATCTGCGGCTGTCAGCTAGAATACCCACATGTAGGCCCTTCATGTGGCCTGGGCTTTTTCACAGCATGGTCGCTAGATTCTAGGAGGGAATATTCCAAGAGGAGTAGGTGGAAGTTGTATTGCCTTTTATGACCTAACTTTGGAAGCCACATAGCATAATTTCCACCATAATCATAGGCCCACCCCGATTCAAACTCCCCTTCTTCTCTCTCTCTCTCTTTCTTTCTTTCTTTTTTTCTTTCTTTCTTTCTCTGGTCCAAAAATGACAGCCCCCATTTCTTGGTGAGATAAATATAAATGTCCCATTGTAAGAAGATGATGTACAGTGAAAAATCCTGGCCGGGCGCGGTGGCTCAAGCCTGTAATCCCAGCACTTTGGGAGGCCGAGACGGGCGGATCACAAGGTCAGGAGATCGAGACCAGCCTGGCTAATACGGTGAAACCCCGTCTCTACTAAAAAATACAAAAAACTAGCCGGGTGAGGTGGCGGGCGCCTGTAGTCCCAGCTACTCGGGAGGCTGAGGCAGGAGAATGGCGTAGACCCGGGAGGCGGAGCTTGCAGTGAGCTGAGATGCGGCCACTGCACTCCAGCCTGGGCGACAGAGCGAGACTCCGTCTCAAAAAAAAAAAAAAAAAAAAAAAAAAGAAAAATCCTACCATGGCAATCTTGGAAAATACAGAATGCCACACACACTTATTATGTGCTAGGTACTAAATGTTTTGCATATCCATAATCAAGATGTGGTACTATTTTGTATGTTTTTAATTTTTACATAAATGGCTTTATGTGGAATGTATTATTTTGTAGCACTTTTTGTTCAACTTCTAGTTTTAAGCTCTAGCAAGCTGATACATGAGGGCAAATTCATTTCTTTCTCTTTTTTCTTTCTTTCTTTTTCTTTTTTTGGAGACAGGGTCTAGCTCCATTTCCCAGGGTGGAGTGCAGTGGCACAATCTTGCTCACTGCAACTTCCCAGGTTCAAGTGATTCTTGTGCCTCCTGAGTAGCTGGGATTACGGTCATGCAACACCACACTCGGCTAACTTTGTATTTCAGTAGAGATGGGGTTTTGCCATGTTGGCCAGGCTGGTCTCAACTCCTGGCCTCAAGCAATAGACCCAAGTTGGCCTTCCAAAGTGCTGGGATTGCAGACCAAATTCATTGATTCTAATTTCTGCTTTGTATTGTATTCACAGTTGTATTGTATGATTTTTGCATTCGTTTGTAGGAATATACCACAGTATACCGTGTGTTTATTCCCCATGTCCATATATCATCTTCTTTTTTTTTTTTTTTTTGAGATGCAGTCTCACTCTGTCACCCAGGATGGAGTGCAGTGGCAGGATTTAGGCTCACTGCAACCTCTGCCTCCTGGATTCAAGCAATTCTCTTGCCTCAGCCTCCCAAGTAGCTAGGACTACAGGCATGCGCTACCATGCCTGGCTAATTTTTCGTATCTTTAGTAGAGATGGGGGTTTCACCATTTTGCCCTGGTGGTCTCAAACTCCTGACTTTGTGATCCACCCACCTCGGCCTCCCAAACTGCTGGGATTACAGGTGTGAGCCATCTCACCCAGCCCCATCTTCATTTGTAAATGAAATCATAAACGGGTGCGGGGGCTCATGCCTGTAATCCTAGCACTTTGGGAGGCAGAGTCGGGTGAATCCCTTGAGGCCAGGAGTTTGAGACCACCAGGGCAAAATGGTGAAACCCCATCTCTACAAAAAAGAGTAACCAGGTGTGGTGGTATGCCCCTATAGTCCCAGCTACTCAAGAGGGTGACATGGGAGGATTGCTTTTGCTGTGGAGGTGGAGGTTGCAATGAGCAGAGCTTGGGCAACAGAGTGAGATCCCATCTAAAAAAAAAAAAAAAAAAAACAAATCATACAGTACATTTATCCTTGAAAAAACCTACAGTGTCAGCACTTTCCCATGCCACCAAATATTCTCCCAACACAAAATTTTTAGTGGCTATGTTGTATTCATCTATTTTTCATGTGAATAGAACATAAACATTTAACTAAACCCTAAAACTTGAACTTTTAGGTTGTCTATACTTTTTTTCACTATTATAAATAAAGCCACCACAACTATCACTACATACAAATATTTGTGTGTATATACATATATATATAATTTTTTCTTTGATTCAAGGGTAGATTGATAGAAATGTGTGTATATTTTTATTGTTTCCTTAGGAAAAACTCAAGAGGAATTATCAGATGAAAAGACATAATCAATTTTGAGGCTTTCAATACGTAAATAATGGGGGCCGGGAGCGGTGGCTCACGCCTGTAATCCCAGCACTTTGGGAGGCCGAGGTGGGCAGATCACGAGGTCACGAGATTGAGACCATCCAGCTAACATGGTGAAACCCCATCTCTACTCAAAATACAAAAAAGTTAGCCGGGCGTGACGGTGGGTGGCTGTAGTCCCAGGTACTCGGGAGGCTGAGTTTAGGAGAATGGCGTAAACCCAGGAGGTGGAGCTTGCAGTGAGCTGAGATCGCGCCACTGCACTCCAGCCTGGGTGACAGAGCGAGACACCATCTCAAAAACAAAACAAAACAAAACAAAAATCCATAAATAATGGATCCACATTTTATTTATTTGTAGATTGTAATTAATGTCAGAAACACCTGGGTATGCTCCACCTGACTGAAATAAAACCATGCCCATCAGCTGTAAGCTTCTGTGTGCCCTTCCCATTTGATATGATTTGGCTCTGTGTCCCCGTCCAAATCTCGTGTTGAATTGTAATCCCCAATGTTGGAGGAGGGGCCTGGTGGGATATGATTGGATCATGGGGGCAGGTCTCCCCTTGCTGTTCTCAGGATAGTGAGTGAGTTCTCATGAGATCTGGTTGTTTAAAAGTGTTTGGCACCTGCCCCCGCCCTTCCTCCTTCTCCAGCCATGTAAGACATGTCTGCTTCCCCTTCACCTTCTGCCACGATTGTCAGTTTCCTGAGGCTTCTTCAGCCATTTGTCCTATATAGCCTGCAAAATTGTGAGTCAATGAAACCTCTTTTCTTTATAAATTACTCAGCCTCAGGTAGTTCTTTATAGCAATGCAAGAACAGAGGAATACACCATTCCATCCCCCTTCCTTCCTCCAGAAAGCCCCACTATGCCAATTTTTTTTTTTTTTTTTTTTTGAGGCACAGTCTCACTCTGTCACCCAGGCTGGAGTGCAGTGGTGCGATCTTGGCTCACCACAACCTCTGCCTTACGGGTTCAAGCGATTCTCCTGCCTCAGGTTCCCAAGTAGCTGGATTACAGGCGCCTGCCCCCATGCCTGGCTAATTTTTGTATTTTTAATAGATACAGGGTTTCACCACGTTGGTCAGGCTGGTCTTGAACTCCTAATGTCATTATCCGCCCAACTTGGCCCCCCAAAGTGCTGGGATTACAGGCATGAGCCACCATACTCGGCCATATGCCAAATTTTGTATTTATTATTCTCATGTACTTATAGGAACAAAATAAAAATATTTATCCTTTCCATGTATTTATATAGTCATATAAATTAAATCATACTATATGTATCCTTCTGCAACTTTGCTCAACATTATGTTTGTGAGATTTATTCATATTGACACATATAATACTAGTTTTTCACTTTCATTGCTCTGTAGTATTCCATTGTATAGATGTATGAAACTTCCTCTGCATCTATCTTTGCAATTTTTCTATACATTTAAAATTATGCCAAAATAAAAGTTTGAAAAATACGATTGCAATGAAAAAAATACTGAATACAAAGAGGTGAGTTGATTGCTCAGGATCACACAATGAATACAATGGTTTATCGTATTCATTAATCTGGAACTAGAATCCAGGTCTCCAAACCAATGATACTTTTTCCTACGTGTCTCCAGCAGTCTGCCCCATTCCTGGTATCCATTTTTCTCCTGTTTGTTTATTTAATTTAATTCACTTATTTATTTTGAGACAGAGTCTTGCTCTTTTGCCCAGGCTGGAGTGCAGTGGCGCAATATCAGCTCACTGCAAACTCCACCTCCTGCCTCAGCCTCCCTCGTAGCTGGGATTATAGGCACATGCCACCATGCCCAGCTAATGGGATTTCGCCATGTTGGCCAGGCTGATCTCGAGCTCCTGACCTCAGGTGATCTGCCTGCCTTGGCCTCCAAAAGTACTGGGATTACAGGTGTGAGCCACTATGCCTGGCCATTCTCCTGTTTATATTGGAGATATATTAATAAATTAAACTTTTTTGGATCTTCTGAGTGAGAATCCGATAAGGTTGGTCTAACTACAGTCTTTCCTGCAACACTGAAGCCTACTCCCCCAATCTCAAAAACAATCATTTCAAACTTTCCCCCTGTCTCAATCCGCAGAGTCTACCACATTTCTCCTCACTTCCTCAAGGGGCCAGATCTAATTCCCAGCAAGAACATTCACCATCAGGGGAATTCCCCAACTTTTTATGACCCAAACTGCAAACCTATTTGTTTCCTCACCTGCCTGCCTTTCTCCAGCCATTAGCACTTCACCAGAAGAGGCGCTCCCCATGCTGTCACAGGTTACACTCTTCACCTGTGTCCTGAATTTTCCCTACTGCCACCATCTCAGGGACCCATCTAGCAATAATTCTCACTCTTCTGTTCTCTCCAAGTTCTCCCTCTCTACTGAGGCCTTTAGACATATTCTGTGATCTTCTATTTTAAAAATAATTATTGATACTACATCTACCTTAAATACCTCCCTGGCCCTTCTTTCACAGCCAAACTTCCTGAAAACGTCATCTAACTTGTCTCTCCTTCACCTCTCACTTCCCTGTTCTTTTCCTATTTGATTTCTCTGACCATTTGACACTATTAACTGTGTGTATTAGTCTCTTCCACACTGCTAATAAAAAAATACCCGAGACTGGGTAATTTATAAAGGAAAAGAAATTTAATGGACTCACAGTTCCACATGGCTGGGGAGGCCTCACAATCATGGCGGAAGGCGGAAGGCCCATCTTACATGGGGGAAGGCAAGAAAGAATGAGAGCCAAGCAAAAGGAGAAACCCTTATAAAACCATCGGATGTCGTGAGACTTACTCACTACCACGAGAACAGTACGGGGGAAACTGCTCCCATGATTCAATTATCTCCCACCGGGTCCCACCCACAACACGTGGGAATTATGGGAGCTACAATTCAAGCTGAGATTTGCGTGGGGACACAGCCAAACCATATCACCTTGCCATTCTTTTTTAAAAAGCAACTTTGGCAGAGCATGGTGACTGGCTCATGCCTGTAATCCCAGCACACTGGGAGGCCCAGGCAGGTGGATCACTTGAGGTCAGGAGTTCAAGACCAGCTTGGCCAACATGGTGAAACCCCATCTCTACCAAAAATACAAAAACTAGTCAGGCGCAGTGGCAGGCACCTGTAATCCCAGCTACTCAGGAGGCTGACGAAGGAGGATCACTTGAACCCAGGAGGCGGAGGCTACAGTGAGCTGAGATTGTGCCACTGCAATCCAGCCTGGGTGACAGAGCGAGACTCCATCTCAAAACAAAAACAAAAACAAATAAACAAACAAAAAATACCAGTTTTATTGAGATATAATTCACAAACCATGTAATTCATCAATTTAGGGTATACAATGCAATGGTGCACTTAGTGTGTTTACAGATATATGCACCCACACCACAGTTAATTTTAGATCATTTTCACCACTTCACAAAGAAATCCAGTAACTTTTACAATAGCTATCATGCCTTTTTCCCTCCACATCTTCCCACCACTCCAAGCCTGGAGCAACTATTAAACTTCTGTTTCTATAGATTAACCTATTCTGGCCGGGCGCAGTGGCTCACGCCTGTAATCCTAGCACTTTGGGAGGTTGAGGTCGGCAGATCACGAGGTCAGGAGTTCGAGACCAGCCTGCCAACGTGGTAAATCCCCATCTCTACTAAAAATACAAAAATTAGCTGGGTGTAATCTCAGCTCCTTGTGAGGCTAAGGCAGGAGAATTGCTTGAACCGGGGAGGCGGAGGTTGCAGTGAACTGAGATCGCGCCACTGCACTCCAGCCTGGGTGACAGAGCGAGACTCCATCTCAGGAAAAAAAAAAAAAGGAGACCTTAAGACTGACAAAACACTCTTTGTAGCAATAAGATTGTTTCACGTGTCCGTGTGAAGAGACCCCCAAACAGGCTTTGTGTGAGCAACATGGCTGTTTATTTCACCTGGGTGCAGGTGGGTTGAGTCCGAAAAAGGAGTCAGCAAAGGGTGGTGGGATTATCATTGGTTCTTACAGGTTTTGGGATAGGTGGTGAAGTTAAGAGCAATGTTTTGGGGGCAGGGGGTGAAGCTCACCAAGTACATTCTTAAGGGTGGGGAGAATTACAAAGAAACTTCTTAAGGGTGGGGGAGATTATAAAGAACCTTCTTAAGGGTGGGGGAGATTACAAAGTACATCCATCTGTTAGGGTGGGGAGAAACAAATCACAATGGTGGAATGTCATCAGTTAAGCTATTTTCACTTCTGTGGATCTTCAGTTGCTTCAGGCCATCTGGATGTATATGTGCAGGTCGCTGGGGATATGATGGCTTAGCTTGGGCTCAGAGGCCTGACGAAGATACCAACATGACAGAAAGCAGACCCAAAAAGAAACGAAAGTGTTTTACCCCAAAATACATTTATTTGACATACTTTGAAATGACCCTGCAAAACTGTCCCTTGTGGGGAAAATCTCCATTCTCTAGAGAATCCTCTTCCCTTTCTAGTTGTTTCCTGATCCAGGAAAGAATTATCTAAGAGTCTGACATCTTTCTAAGTCTAAGAAAGATTTACAATTCTATTCTCTCTGAGCCTGCTACCAGGAAGCTTCATCTGCATAATAAGAACCTTGGCCTCCACAACACCTTATCCACTTTATGGATACTTACTCCACTTTTATGGATTCTAGGTCTTTTAAGATGAACTCTTTCTACCAATTACCAATCAAAAAAATCTTTGAATCTACCTATGACCTAGAAGCCACTCCGCCCACCCCTTTGAGTTGTCCCACCTCTCTGGACTGAAGCAATGTACATCTTACATGTATTGAATAATGTCTTATGTCTCCCTAAAATGTATAAAACCAAGCTGTAGCCCTACTGTCAGAGGTGTTCAAACAAGAGTGACTCTATTTTGAGTGAGGGCTAGGAAAATGAGGCTGAGACTTGCTAGGCTGCAGTCCCAGAAAGTCAGGTATTCCTAGCCTCTAGATGTTTACGGTTAAGGGAACAAATTAATAATGTTTACTAAAACAGACCCAGAGTTGGGAGTGTCCAGATATCCCGATATCTGGAGGACAAAGGCATTCCTAATTTTGCTTTAAAGATAATATCAATTCTTGCAAAATACAGTAATTAAGAAAATTAATCCTTTATCACAAACCATTGTAGCAGAGCACATCTCCCCATATATACAAGCATTGTACCCAGGGTGGATGCATTGCTCCTCTTACTTTCGGGAACATCCTACTCTCTCTGTGGAGTAGCTGTTTTTTCACCCCTTTACTTTCTTAATAAATTTGCTTTTACTTTGCACTGTGGACTCACGCTGAATTCTTTCTTGCGTAAGATCCAAGAACCCTCTCTTGGGGTCTGTACTGGAACCCCTTTCCTGGAACACTATTACCTTGGGCACATGTTCTCAGGATCTCCTGGGGCTGTGTCATAGACCATGGCCCCTCATATTTGGCTCGGAATAAATATCTTCAAATATTTTATGGAGTTTGACTCTTTTCGTTCACACATGCTACTTCATGTAGCATGGGAAACAATTCTCCAGGGGTCTCTCACATTTTTGCATGTATCCTAACCAGAGGCACTGACAGTCCCTTCCTTCCTTCCTTCCTTCCTTCCTTCCTTCCTTCCTTCCTTCCTTCCTTCCTTCCTTCCTTCCTTCCTTCCCTCCCTCCCTCCTTCCCTCCTTCCATCCTTCTCTCTCTCTTTTTTTTTTGAGGTGGAGTCTTGCTCTGTCTCCCAGGCTGGAGTGCAATGGCACAGTCTTGGCTTACTGCAACCTCCCAGGTTCAAGTGATTCTCCTGCCTCAGCCTCCTGAGTAGCTGGGACTACAGGTGTGTGCCACCACACCTAGCTAATTTTTGTATTCTTGTAGAGACAAGGCTTCACCACGTTGGCCAGGCTGGTCTTGAACTCCTGACCTCAGGTGATCCGCCCACCTTGGCCACCCAAAGTGCTGGGATTACAGGTGTGAGCCACTGTACCTGGCCTCGTGCTAGCTTTTCAACAATAAGAATGCCTCGGAAGATGGAGACAGCACCTTCCACCAGAGCAGAATGTAGGTTTGCTTGCTGTCCAGTATAATTAAGAGTGTTTCCCTCTTAGGTGAAGGTTGGGCAATGTGTTTGCTTGCAGCCCCCTATACAAAACTATGGTTTTCTAAACTAGGGGTTTCTTTCCTATAATGCAACCCACCGGGTGTGCAGGCATCACCTGGACCTCATTGTATCACCTATAGGAGGAATTGGGTGTTGAGGAACGAATGCAAGAAAATGACGATTCTTTGGCTACAACTATTGCTGTGAGTAATAAACTATCCTTTGACACAGATTTGTCGTTGGTCACTATCCACAAAATTTGCAGACCATTTGCAGCTATTTGCAGCTACTAGCTATTTGCAAGTAGAATAAAATCTCAAGCCCTTCACAGTTATTGACACAAAGCAGCTATTTATTAACATTCTTGGAGACTGGGCACGGTGGCTCATGCCTATAATTTCAACACTATGGGAGGCCTAGGCAGAGGATCCCTTGAGCCCAGGAGTTTGAGACCAGCCTCGGCAACATAGGGAGACCCCATGTCTATAAAAAAAAAATACAAGAATTATTAGCCAAGCATGGTGGTGTGCACTCATGGTCCCAGCTACTCAGGAGGCTAAGGTGGGAAGATTGCTTGAGCCTGAGAACTTGAGGCTGCAGTGAGCTGTGATGGAGCCACTGCACTCCAGCCTGGGTGACAGAGCAAGACTCTGTCTCAAAAAAAAAAAAAAAAAAAAAAAAAAAAATCACATTAATTATTTGGTGATCTGGAAGGAAATATTTTAAGCATTTTATACCTTGATATAATTAGTTGTCACTTATATATAGGTACTCTATGGTGTTTTATTTACGACATAGAAAGTTTTGGGTTAATGTGTAACCGATTACACATTTTCCTCTTTAAATAATACAAAATACTGAAGTGGGCAGATCTCCCGAGGTCAGGAATTTGAGACCAGCCTGGCCAACATGGTGAAACCCCGTCTCTAATAAAAATACCAAAAAAAGTCAGGCATGGTGGCGCATGCCTGTAATCCCAGCTACTTGGGAGGCTGAGGTGGGAGAATTGCTGGAACCCAGGAGGCAGAGGTTGCAGTGAGCCAAGGTCATGCCACTGCACTCCAGTCTGGGCAACACAGCGAGACTCCGTCTCAAAAAAAAAAAAAAAAAGAAAGAAAAGGAAATAATAATAATACAAAATAGCCTCCCCATTTGAGTTTTCACACCACACAGAAAAGTTTCTGCTTTTCAAAAGAGTTTCTCTGCTATTGAGTGGTAGAAACCTGTGTATTTGTTCATACTTACTGGTATGTTGTTCCGGAAGTAACTTAACTCATCTTCTCAGGCATAAGCTTAGCAATGCCACAACCACCCCAAAAGCAAGAGTCGCATATTTTATTCCTTTGCATTCCCCTCATACTTCCTATATGCTTCTGCCCAAGTATAATCACTATGTCAATAAGGTGGATTGTGCTTTCCCAAGACGGCAGCAGTGATATTTCCCACTCCACACGCTTTTGTGCAATGCAACCATGTCATTCCCTTTCCAAGAGGTGGAGTCTATTTTTTTTATCCCCTTGAATCTGCAAAGGCCCTGTGACTGCTCTGACAAATAGAATATGACAAAAGTAACACTGGAGAAGTTCAGGCATAGTCCTTTACTGGCCTGGCAGCTTTTTGCTCCTGCCTCTTGGAACCTTTAGTTTCTGGGCTGCTTCCTCTGAGAATTCAACCTTCATGTTGTGAGAAGCCCAGGCCACACAGGGAAGCCACAAGTAGGTGGGTGCTCTGGGTGGCAGCCTCAGCTGTGCTCTTAACCAACAGTCAGCATCAACTACCAGATAGGTGAAAGAGCCATCTTAGATGTCTAATCTAGTTGAGTCTTCAGATGACTGCAGTTCCAGTTGGCATATGACTGTAACTGCAAGAAAGACACCGAGCAAGAACTGCTAAACTAAACCCAACCAACTCCAAAAAACATAACAAAGTGTTATTTTAAGTGACATTGTTTTGGAGTAGCCTGTTGCACACCATAGATAACGGGAACAAAGAGGCCCCTGAATAAAGAATTTCACTTGAGCATGTAGTTTTAAACCCATCCTTACATCCTTAAAGGCAGGAAGCAAGTTTTACTCATGACCCAGCATGTCAGCTTGTACTTAGTAGACATTATTTAAGCATTTTTATGAATTAATAAACGTCTACAAAACTAAAATCACTATAAATGATGTATCTTCAACCCAAAACCATTTTGTTTGTTTTTGTTTTGTTTTGTTTGAGACAGAGTCTCCTTCTGTTGCCCACACTGGAGTACAGTGGCGCGATCTCGGCTCACTGCAACCTCTGCCTCCGGGTTCAAGCGATTCTCCTGCATCAGTCTCCTGAGTAGCTACAGGCACACACCACCATGCCCACTAATTTTTGTATTTTTAGTAGAGATGGGGTTTCTCCATGTTGGTCAGGCTCATCTCGAACTCCTGACCTCATGATTCATCCGCCTTGGCCTTCCAAAGTGCTGGGATTACAGGCATAAGCCACTGCTCCCGGCCCTTTTTTTTTTTTTTTTTTTTTTTTTTTTAAGAGACAGAGTCTTCCTCTGTCACCCAGGCTAGAGTATAATGGCACAATCATAGCTTACTGCAGTTGGCAGAGCATGGTGGCTCATGCCTGTAATCCCAGCACTTCGGGAGGCCAAGGAGGGTGGATCACCCGAGGTCAGGAGTTCAAGACGTACCTGGCCAACATGGTGAAACCCTGTCTCTACTAAAAATACAAAATTAGTTGGGCATGGTGGCACATGCCTATAAAAAATTCCAGGTACTCAGGAGGCTGAGGCAGGAGAATTGCCTGAACCCGGGAGGTGGAGGTTGCAGTGAGCGGAGATTATGCCATTGCACTCCAGTCTGGGAGACAAAGCAAAACTCCATCTCAAAGACAAAAAATAAAAATAAAAATTGTTTGCTTTCAAACCAAGCACTTAGAAATAGCTCTTCTTCCTTAATTTAAATTTATCTGGTTTCTTTTTGCTTCCTCTTGGGCATGGCCAGATCTCCAGCCCAGAATCCAGACAACCTGTTTGACCACAAGTTTGGGCTCATGTAGGAGGATATTCTGGAACTGGTTCTGCTCTGGTTGGGCAACAATTTGAATCTGATGTTATTGTGGTAGCTCAGCATGGAGGCTCATTCACCAATGTTTTGAAGGGCTTGAGAGTGTTGATCATAATTCTGGAAATACAATCTTCAGATATCAGAGCATAAAGTGTTTTTGTCTCAAAAAATAGTCATTGGGAAACATAGCAGTGGACAGTGTTGGGGTTCAGAAGCCAATACCCTCAAATATGGTGCTTTGACATGCTTACCTGAACCAGCAGCTTCCAGGCCTCTCTAATCTTCTCCCTGACCCCCACCCACCATCTCTCCCAAAGCACAGTAAAGTCCTTTATCTGCCTAAGATCTGGAACCACCAAAAGGAATAATTGTTTTTCTCCTAAGAATGTAACTATACCCGGGCTGGGCGCGGTGGCTCACGCCTGTAATCCCAACACTTTGGGAAGCCAAGGCAGGCGAATCACGAGGTCAGGAGTTCGAGACCAGCCTGACCAACATGGTGAAGCCCTGCTTCTACTAAAAATACAAAAATTAGCCAGGCGTGGTGGCATATGCTTGTAATCCCAGCTACTCAGGAGACTGAGGCAGGAGAATCACTTGAACCCTTTGTATGCCTTTTCCCCTATTCATCTGCCTTTGGTGAGTTGAATTTTTTTTTTTTTTTTTGAGATGGAGTCTTGCTTTGTTGCCCAGGTTGGAGTGCAATGGCGCAATCTTGGCTCACTACAACCTCCGCCTCCCTGGTTCAAGCGATTCTCCTGCCTCAGCCTCCCGAGTAGCTGGGACTACAGGTGCGTGCCACCACGCCCAGCTAAGTTTTTGTGTTTTTAGTAGAGACAGGGTTTCACCGTGTTAGCCAGGATGGTCTCAATCTCCTTACCTCATGATCTGCCCGCCTCAGCCTCCCAAAGTGCGGGGATTGCAGGTGTGAGCCACTGTGCATGGCCAGTGAGTTGATTTTTTTTTAGCAACTCTTCAGAGGGCAAAGGGGAAGTTTCCCTTGGCCTCTACAACAGAATGCTCTCCATCCCCTCCATCAGCCTTCATACTGTGTCTCTACCCTGTCACTTCCTGTGCTCCAGCCTTGCTGATTTTGCAAGTCCTTAAATACATCATGTTCCTTCCTGCTGCAGGACCTTTGCACATGCTATCTCATCCTGCCACATCCACCTTTCCACTTCATCAAGCCAAACTCAGCATTTTGCATTAGTTCAAAGATGAGTTTCTCAAAGATGCTTTTTTGACCTCTGCAGAACTGGTAGGGTGCCCCAGTTACATGTTCCTATTGCACCCTGTATTTCTCCACAGCATGTTTTGTAACTGTAACTACATATCCTTAATTGTGTAATTACTTTATTTCTCCAAAGGTGCACATTTTTGACGTTTATGACATAGCTTACCCTAAACATTAACATGGCTTACTATTGTACTGCCATCTTCAACGTAACTTTACTATTCCAGGAAACGCTGACTAATGAAGATAAAAGTTGAAAATAATTTTATTATTGATTTCAGGGACTTCCAGAAAGACCTGTCAATTCTTTAAAATAAGGCATCAAATGACAAACTGTATCCCAAGATTCTCTGAACCCCTTGCCTCAAATTGCTGTGCTTACCAATCCTAAATTATTGTATCATGACTCTTATCTTGGGCCAACCAAAAACTTCCCTTTTCCCTCATTAAAAGATTCTCCTTAAACCAAACTTGTACAGCTCAATAAATAGCCCAATCTTGCCCTTACTCTCCTCTGAGATGCTACAAAGACTGTCTAGAAAGTGCTCTGCCTTACCACAATAAGCAATAAACTAAATTTTGTCTCAGTGACGTTGCTTTGGTGATATTTTGGGGAAGGCATTTGTGATACTAATATCTAATCAATGTGTATATTTAATGTGGTAACACTTTTTTTTTCTTTCCTGAAAAGCTGTTATGAAACCCATTGTGGCAATCAATGGTGCCTCAGATTTGAGGAAATACAGTAATCGATCAATAGATGTCTCTCATGAGATTTTGTTTTTGTTTTTGAGACAGAGTCTCAGTGTGTTGCTCAGGTTGGAGTGCAATGGTGCGATTTCGGCTCACTGCACTCTCTGCTTCCTGGGTTCAAGTGATTCTTCTGCCTCAGCCTCCCAAGTAGCTGGGATTATAGGTGCATGCCACTATGCCCAGGTAATTTTTGTATCTTAGTAGAAGTAAGATTTCATCATATTGGCCAGGCTGGTCTTGAACTCCTGACCTCAAGTGATCCACCCGCCTCAGCCTCCCAAAGTGCTAGGATTACCGGCGTGAGCCACCACGCCCAGCCTCTCATGTAAATGAGAATTTACATTCTCCATGAGTGTCTAGACTTGGTGAGTTTTGATCACTGGTATATCTCCATATCAGAACAGAATAGGTAATTAATACATAATTGAGTGAATGAGTGGATCAATGAGTAGATGAAAGATCAATACAGAATGGATTTCATGGAGTATGCAAAGGCAACTCTTACTGATAAGACTTCCTGGCTGACCCTCTTGTGGCAAAGTGAGTAGGAAAAGATAACTGCACTTTCTTACCCTTCCACTCTAACCCAATTCCAGAGAATATCGCTCAATATATAACATTTTACATGGAGCTCTGGTGTGAACTCATATTGTCATGTAGCTGCTTATCTGCTGGTTCAGGGTTCTGATTTGCCCAGCCTAGTTATGTGGTATCACCATTAGATGAAATAAAAGTTGTCCACAGGATTGTCAATGACAAGGGAATGAAGATGGGTTCTTTGTAGCACATAGCATGTTGTTATGGCTTGACTGACAGAAGAGTGTCAGCCGACATTGAGTAACCAGTGAGGAAGGCTATGGTGCCACACCCACAGGTGGTGCCACAGCAGCAGCAATCTGTCATAAGAGAGCCATTATTGAGATTTATCAAACAATGGTTTGGTTGATACAAGCCTCTCATTGTTACATACATATTAGAATACAAGTGACCAGAGGACTGTGACTTGCTTTTTTATTGGGTTTATCTAGAAACTTCACATACTAAACATTTCCTCAGGGCTTAAAACATCCTCGGCACTGTGTAAAGTGCTTTCAGATATATAATTTTTTTTTTTTTTTTAGAGATGGGGTATTGCTGTGTTACACATGCTGGAATGCAGTGGCACACGACATCCCCCAAACTCCTGGGCTCAAGCAATCTTCCTACCTTAGCCTCCCAAAGTGCTGGGATTACAAGGCTGAGACACCACGCCCAGCTTTAATTACCTTTAACTAATTTTCCTACCTCCAGTTTCCACAGAGCTCCCAAGAGTTCCTTCTAGAACACTGAACTGGGCCAGGCATGGTGGCTCACGCCTGTAATCCCAGCACTTTGGGAGGCCAAGGGAGGCAGATCACGAGGTCAGGAGTTCGAGACCAGTCTGGCCAACATACTGAAACTCTGCCTCTATTAAAATGCAAAAATTAGCCAGGCGTGGAGGCATGCATCTGTAATCCCAGCTACTAAGGAGGCTGAGGCAGGAGAATTGCTTGAACCCAGGAGGCAGAGGTTGCAGTGAGCCAAAATCGTGCCATTGGACTCTAGCCTGGGCGACAGAGCCAGACTCTGTCTCAAAAAATAAAATAAAATAAAATAAAATAAACACTGAACTGATGACCTCACATCCCTTCCTTCTTATTACTCTTCTTGCTCTCCACTGCCTACTGAATAAAGTCTAAATCCTTTAGCAGGCATCAGGGCTCCCCATGATCTGACCTTAGCCTAAATTTCTCCCACCTCATCTCCCATGGAACCTGTGATCACTATTCCTCAAACACATGTGCATTTTCACACATTTGTGATTCTGCTTACATCCTCTTGTCATTCTGAGATAAATGGCCTCCTCACTCCCATTTCTGCCAATGATCAAAATTGTATCCTCTTTTTAAGGCCTCACTCAAATACTACCTCCTTCATGAAACCGTTTCCAATTGTTTGAGTTGGAATTGTTTCTTTCCTCTGTACTTCCACTTTCATTTTTTTAAAGATGGATTCTCACTGTCGCCCAGGCTGGAGTGCAGTGATGCAATCTCAGCTTACTGCAACCTCTGCCTCCTGGGCTCAAGTGACACTCCTGCCTCAGTCTCCCAGGTAGCTGGGAACACAGATGTGTGTCACCACGCCAGGCTAATTTTTGTATTATATTTTTGGTAGACATGGGATTTCACAGAGTCTAGCTCTGTCGCCAGGCTGGAGTGCAGTGGCGCTATCTCGGTTCACTGCAACCTCCGACTCCCTGTTCAAGCGATTCTCCTGCCTCAGCCTCTGGAGTAGCTGAGATTCTGTAATCTCACGCGCCATCACGCCCAGCTAATTTTTGTATTTTTTGGAGACGGAGTCTTGCTCTGTGGCCCAGGCTGAAGTGCAGTGGCGTGATCTTGGCTCACTGCAATCTCCGCCTCCCGGGTTTACACCATTCTCCTGCCTCAGCCTCCAGAGTAGCTGGGAGTACAGGCGCCCACCACCACGCCCGGCTAATTTTTGGTATTTTTAGTAGAGCCAGGGTTTCACCGTGTTAGCCAGGATGGTATCGATTTCCTGACTTTGTGATTCGCCCGCCTGGGCCTCCCAAAGTGCTGGGATTACAGGCGTGAGCCACCGCGCCCGGTCGGAGGTAATTCTTCGTTGGGAAAGAAAATAGTTCATTAAAGGAAGTTTAGGAGTATACTTCCCAGGGAAGGACAGACTGTATTTTTGGCTGAGGACGAGTTCTGGACAGTTTTCTGAGGGGTGTGTGTGTGTGTGTGTGTGTGTGTGTGTGTGTGCCTTTACTAGTGACGCAGGTCACAGTTTTCTGAGATTTTTTACCCCCCAAGATGGAGTCTTGCTTTGTCGCCCAGGCTGGAGTGCAGTGGCCTCTCAGTTCACTGTAACTTCCGCCTCCCAGGTTCAAGCAATTCTCCTGCCTCAGCCTCCCGAGTAGCTGGGATTACAGGCACGTGCCACCATGCCCGGCTAATTTTTGTGTTTTTAGTAGAGACGGTGTTTCACCATGTTGGCCCGGCTGGTCTTGAATTCCTGACCTCGTGATCCGTCTTCCTTGGCCTCCCAAAGTCCTGAGATTACAGGCGTGAGCCACCGCGCCTGGCCAGTTTTCTGAGCTTTTATTTGAAATCACAATAAGCAAGAAGGGTCATGGGCTTTAGAGTCCAGGTTAACGAACACTTTTTGGTGCCTATTACTGAACCATTCAGGGTATTCCTGGGGTGGTGACGCTGTTCATTTCAGAAGCCAACATGTGAAGAAACTCGGGTAACTTTTGATAAGTTCATCAACTAAGGCCCATGGCAGAATTTGAGGGTTAAGAGGTGTAATTAGTGTATGGGTAGAAATAAGTGCTTTCTTTCTATATTTTGGCGTTGTAGGAATCTAAAGTAATTCTGCGATAAGTCTCAGTAGACAATTTTCTTAGTTCTTAGAAGTTGGAAGATAAACTTTGGACAACGTATTACACTATGCCCTTTGTAATTAAATAACTCAAGATAATGTGTTAAAGTTTAGTGGAGATTTAAATTACTGAGCTGATTAAAGAGAGCTGTTAAGACCACATGTTTTTAAAAAATGAGTTAATATTACTCCCAGAAATTGTAGGCACTATATAGTGATGAATTGCATGTTTTTATTGCTTATTATTTTCCAGTCTTGCAGAAAGGCTCAGGATTAGCAGCAACTACAAATAATACATTACAATTCAACCTGAAGGCTTGGACGAAGGGAGGAGGACTTGAATTTTAGGCTGGCTCTGGGCTGTGCCTCTCCCATCCATGGGATGTGGAGCCATTGAAGGTTGTGGGGTCACGATGGAGTTGCTGTCTCAGAAAGATACATTCGACTGTGTGTGCAAATGGGCTGGGGCGGAGGAGAGAGAGAGAGGTAGAGTCCATCTGGAGACTACTGCAATAGCCAGGCTGACGAGAGCGGGGCACAGTAAGAATGGGAAGAAATCCAATAAGAAAATGGTAGTGCGCGGGGCCAACAATGGACGATGACCGAATAGAGGTGGGTCTGGGTGAGTGACGAGAAGTAAAGAACTGCTCCGTGCTGTCCAGGGAGCCCCTTGACTTCCCTTCTGTCCTTAGAGCGGACGTCCTCCGACCAGCCTCCAACCAGCGCCACCAGGGTGGCGCAAGCCTCAAGCTGGTCAGGTCAGCAAAAGTCGCATGGGAGGCAGGAGCCGACACGCGTGTCCCCCGACCCCCTCTCCGCTCCCGCACGCCGGCAGTCCCTCAGTTTGACCACTCCCTCCGGTCCTTTGCCTCCCGCGACCCCCAGCCTCCGTCGGCCTCCTGCACCACCCTCCGCCCCTCTCCGCCCCCTCCTCCGTGGGGCGCTGACTCGCCCGGCTGCCACGTCTCACTGATGACATCACCAGGGCCGCTCGGTCTTAGCCAATCCGCCAGGGGGAGTCCGAGCGAAGTCCTAGCCAGCGAGTCAGAGGGGAGGGGAACAGGGAGGGGCGGAGGGTGGGGAGGTGAGGGAGTGGGGAATGGGGCGGACGACAACCCTTCAAGTACGCATGCCCCAGAGGCGCGGCGCTTGGCGGGAAGCTGAGTCCTGGCCTCAGCGCCTCACTGTCTATCCTCAGCTCGCGTAGCCGCACTCGCGACTCCCTTTCCCGGCATGCCAGGCGGTGCGGCCGCCCTCTGGGCTGTGTAAAGGCCCCTCGGTCTAAGGCTTCCCTATTTCCTGGTTCGCCGGCGGCCATTTTGGGTGGAAGCGATAGCTGAGTGGCGGCGGCTGCTGATTGTGTTCTAGGGGACAGAGTAGGGGAAGACGTTTGCTCTCCCGGAACAGCCTATCTCATTCCTTTCTTTCGATTACCCGTGGCGCGGAGAGTCAAGGCGGCGGCTGCGGCAGCAAGGGCGGCGGTGGCGGCGGCGGCAGCTGCAGTGACATGTCCAGCATGAATCCCGAATAGTGAGTTCAGGAGAGCACCGGTCGGCTGGGTCCGTGGGCCAGCTTGGGGGATTTTAAAGGGGGCGAGGAGGGTTGGGGCGGAAGTCGGGGCATCGGCTGGGGTGAGGCGAGGGTGATGGGTCAGGAGAGGCTGGCGGCCGGGAGTCGGGCCCCATTGTCTGACGCGGAGGGGCCGCCGGGCGGGGGAGGGGTCGGGTCGGAGGGGTGAGCCGCCCGGGCCTGGACCGGGTCCGGTTGGAGGGCCTGACTGCGGGGCGGGTGCTTAGGAAGTCTGCCCAGGGGCCTGAGGCGGTGTGAAGAGGTAGCTTGTCTCGGAGGCAGTGACTTTTGAAGGAGGACTTGTTTCTAAGAGGAGGGGATGGGGTGGGAGAACCCTTCTAGAGGGCACTGGCAGACCCTGCGCCCGCACTCTGCGGAGCTGTCAGGATCCTCGGGGTGGAAACCAGCTTTACTTGTAAATCCTGAGCTTGTTGGCTCTCTCTTCTTCCATCTTCCCCGCCAGGTTTCAGGTAATATGGATGCTTTTCGGGACTGCGTGGGATTGAGGGGAATGAGTAGATAGGGAGAAGCAACTGAACATTTTTTAGTTCTCTTTTTGAGTTGTGCCTTGAACGAGTTCTTTAAGAGCTCGCCGGGTCCATTGCCCTCCTAAAAACCTGGGCATTTGTGAGTTTTTTTTTTTTTTTTAAAGAGGACACCTAAGTCATTTTGCCTTCTGTAGGTCAAGGGAAAAAAAAACCAAAAAAACAACTAAAGCCAAGGAGTGTGTTTCTGATATTCGCAGATTAAAGGAAGCTTGCTGTCAAGTTGAAAGAGAAACGAATGGGACCTATGATAGATCTGTATGTAGTTTTAGATTACCTGCTTGGATGCTTGCAGATAGGGAATGAGGTTCCATGACGTGTCATGAAAAGTTAATGCATTTCTTTTTCTTGCTTACTCAAGAAGTCACCACAGCAGATGTGACACACCTGGCACCTTTCCTGGGAACTGGTGTTCGCTTCCTTTGGGTAGAGTTTGTTGGACTCTCCTCAGTGGCCATTTAAAAATTTCCTCTACAGTTTTCATGTATGTAAAGTAATGAATAATTGTAAGAGACCGAATTGGTATTCCTTTTCAGTGTCAAAGGCCTTTGAGGGATGGGGGAAAATCAGTATTTGTTGTAAAAGTTGAGTTTATTTGCTGCTTTGGTCAATTACTGCTAAACATTTCCCCCTAAAAGGTCCACTCACCAGTTTAGCTGACTGTCATATGTGTGTCACATGGCTCTTGCAAAATGCTTTCTTCAAGTTTTGTAATACTGTGGCTTGATGCTGAAATCTCTTGCACTATACAGAAACCATAGTATTTTATTAGAATTTCATGCTTTAGAAGTTAAGGATAGTGTTGTTGTAGTGACATTTGCTGTGTTGACAGTTTAAAACAAATTTTTTTTTTCAAGGGCTCCAAGGACAAAGTTGGTTTTGCACAGTTGAATGGAGTTGAACTTGAGGTTCTTAATTTAGTAGTTTTCTTGGTAACAATAAAGAACATGGATTTACTGCTTTATCGAGGTTTATAGACCTCTACTGTTCAGGAAATTTTCTGAATTTGCTATATATATGTATGTTTATTACTATAAATAAATCTTCAAGATTAGTCGAGAACTTTGACAAGTTACTCAGCCTCTGAATTTTTTTCCCCTTTTGTAAAATAGGATAATTGGAGTCATTATTCCTGTCAGGGTAGTGGTGAAATTCAAATGTATATAAAAGAATTTGGAAAACTGTATGAGCATTCTTCAGGTTGTATGCATCATTTTCATGAAAGGCATTCTATTAGTACTAGGATTTAGAAATATAATCCTTGCATTTAAGAAGTTTAGATATAGGCCGGGCGCCGTGGCTTAAGTCAGTAATCCCAGCACTTTGGGAGGCCAAGGCGGGCGGATCCCGAGGTCAGGAGATCGAGACCATCCTGGCTAACACGGTGAAACCCTGCCTCTACTAAAAATACAAAAAAATTGGCCGGGCGTGGTGGCTCACGCCTGTAATCCCAGCACTTTGGGAGGCCGAGGTGGGCGGATCACAAGGTCAGGAGATCGAGACCATGGTGAAACCCCGTCTCTACTAAAAATAGAAAAAATTAGCCGGGCGCAGGGGCGGGCGCCTGTAGTCCCAGCTACTCGGGAGGCTGAGGCAGGAGAATGGCGTGAACCCGGGAGGCGGAGCTTGCAGTGAGCCGAGATTGCGCCACTGCACTCCAGCCTGGGCGACAGAGCGAGACTCTGTCTCAAAAAAAAAAAAAAAAAAAATACAAAAAAATTAGCCGGGCATGGTGGTGGGCGCTTGTAGCCCCAGCTACTCAGGCTGAGGCAGGAGAATGGCGTGAACCCAGAAGGCGGAGCTTGCAGTGGGCCAAGATCGGGCCACTGCACTCCAGCCTGGGCGACAGAGCAAGACTCCGTCTCAAAGAAAAAAAAAAGAAAAAAAAAATAATTTTTTTTGAGAGGGAGTTTCAATCTTGTTGCCCAGGCTGGAGTGCAATGGCGCAAATCTTGTCTCATCGGCACCTCCGCCTCCTGGGTTCAAGTGATTCTCCTGCCTCAGCTTCCTGAGTAGCTGGGATTACAGGCATGTGCCACCACGCCCGGCAAATTTTGTATTTTTAGTAGAGACGGGGTTTCTCCATGTTGGTCAGGCTGGTCTCAAACTCCCGAGGTGATCCGCCCGCCTCAGCTTCCCAAAGTGTTGGGATTACAGGCGTGAGCCACCGCACCCGGCAGAAATAGGTTTTATACATGTCGAATACCAGTAGATATAGCAAATTCCAGATGTATGGCATGGATGAGAGCAGCAGGATTTCAGGGGGATGGTGGGTTGTGATTGGCTATCTGGGTTTTGAAAGACTTTATAGAAAAGAGACCTGAAAGGGAATTGTCAGCAATTAGATTTGGAGGAACAGAGGGAGTGAGGAGGAATTTTCAAGGAGGAGGAGGAGGAGGAATGGCTCATAAATGGCAATGACAGTAATTAATAAGTAAATACGGTGTCAAATCATCCTTTCTTTTGAAGACTGACCTCAACGGGATCAAACCCAGAAACAGTTTTTATATTTTTTTCTGGAATCAAATACATGAGTATCTGGCCTACTATCTTTGTATTCTAGACTGTCTAGTAAAATAATACAGGAATTTGGGAAAACCTTTGCAAAAGTGTTAGTGAAAATTACTTAGGAGGGTGAGAGGAAGTGAGGGATATTTTATTAGGGGAGGTCACAAGGGCAGTGAGCAATCAGATTTTCAGCTATCTGACTTTGCTTTTTGTTTTAATGGAGCTTGTTATCTTTGTAAAAGTAATTAGAGAAAATCTGGAAAATAAAGGAAAGAAAGAAAAGTTCTTTCTTTGTTTATCACTAAAGTACAAGTTCATTCGTTTTTTTTTTTTTTGAGACGGAGTCTCGCTCTGTAGCCCAGGCTGGAGTGCAGTGGCCGGATCTCAGCTCACTGCAAGCTCCGCCTCCCGGGTTCACGCCATTCTCCGGCCTCAGCCTCCCGAGTAGCTGGGACTACAGGCGCTGCCACCTCGCCCGGCTATTTTTTGTATTTCTTAGTAGAGACGGGGTTTCACCGTGTTAGCCAGGATGGTCTCGTGTTAGCCAGGATGGTCTCTATCTCCTGACCTCGTGATCCGCCCATCTCGGCCTCCCAAAATGCTGGGATTACAGGCTTGAGCCACCGCGCCCGGCCAAGTTCATTCGTTTTTAACATCTTGTTCCAAACTCCAAAGTCTTAGGCTTTCTCTTCAATTAAAACTTTAATGGGTGGATGCTTTTCCTGCTTCCAGTATGTTATCTTAGTAACTTAACAATAGTATATTAGCTAATGTTTACAAATCTACTCTAGATGTTCCTTAACTTACTTTGGTTTATCATTACTAATTTATATTGTTTCTTTTAGAAATTTATAATCTGTGTTATGGGTGCTGCTAAATTTGGTAGTGAAAATGGAATCTTGACAAAGATTCTGAAGCAACAGAATTTTTAGATTTATATTGGTTTACATAAGGGTTGGTAGCTGTATTACTTTTTTTTTTTTTTTTTTTGAGATGGAGTCTTGCTCTGTTGTCCAGGCCTTGGCCTCCCAAAGTTTTGGGATTACAGGCCTGAGCCACTGCGCCTGGCCTTTTTTTTTGTTTTTTCTGTTTTCTTTTCTTTTTGTTTGTTTTGAGATGGAGTCTCACTCTGTTGCCCAGGCTGGAGTGCAATGGTGCAATCTCGGCTCACTGCAATCTCTGCCTCCCGGGTTCAAGCGATTCTCCTGCCTTGGTCTCCCGATTAGCTGGGATTACAGGCATGTGCCACCATAACCAGTTAATTTTTGTATAGAGTACCTAGCCATCTCTACTAAAGAGATGTTGGTTAGGCTGAGGCAGGTGGATCACCTGAGGTCAGGAGTTCAAGACCAGCCTGGCCAATATGGCAAAACCCCATCTCTACTAAAAATACAAAAAATTATTTGGGCGTGGCGGCGGGTGCCTGTAATCCCAGCTACTTGGGAGGCTGAGGCAGGAGAATCTCTTGAACCTGGGAGGTGGAGGTTCCTGTGAGCCGAGATTACACCATTGCACTCCAGCCTGAGCAACAGAGCAAGACTTGTCTCAAAAAAAAAAAAAAAAAAAGAAGCAATTGAAAGTATAATCTGAACAGTTAAAAAAGTAGATAGAAAGGGCCGTCAAAGCTTTTTTTTTTGAGGATCTGAAGAAAAATAGGGATTTTTTTTGAGCTACGTTTTGAAGCAGGCAGTGATTATTTCAGCACATTAAGAAATGCTTAACATGGCCAGGAGCAGTGGCTCACACCTGTAATCTCAGCACTTTGGGAGGCCGAGGTGGGTGGATCATTTGAGGTCAGGAGTTCATGACCAGCCTGGTCATGGTGAGACACTGCCTCTATTAAAAATAAAAAAGTTAACCGGGTGTGGTGGTGCACGCCTGTAATCCCAGCTACTCGGGAACCTGAGGCAGGAGAATCGCTTGAACCTGGGAGGTGGAGGCTGCAGTGAGTTGAGATCATGCCACTGCACTCCAGCCTGGGAGACAGAGTGAGATTCCTTCTCAAAAAAAAAAAAAAAAAAAAAAGAAAGAAATACTTAACATTATTCCCATGATTATTCTTATAACATTTTCCATAATCCACTGGCTTTTAGTGGATTTTTTTGGTGTCAAGAAAATAATTTTGATTGCTTCGTCTTTAAGGAATGTGTTAAGAATAAAGCGTGTGTACCTGTCTTCAGTATACCAGCTAACTATAGTAGGAAGAAATATAGTAGTCTCCTTGGATCAACTATAATTCTTTAATGCAGAAAAAGTTCGATTACTTTATTTTTAGTCCCCATCCGCTTAAGTATATCATGGCTCCAGAATCTCAAAATGTTATCAGTCTTTCAGACTCTGCTCTCCTTTCATGTTAGACTCAAGAAACATTTGACCTTTTTTTTTTCTTGCATTGTGTTTCAAATAATGTTTTTAAAAACTTAAGTGTTTGAAAGTGAAATCAGGTTGCCTTTGTGACTTTTGGTGGTGGTTTGAAAAACTCAGAAAAGTTTATAGAAGAAAGATAACTAGTATTCTTATTGTCCAGAATATGATTTTTTAATGTCTGTAGAATATCAACATCTGTAATTCTTCGGTAATTTTTCAGTAGTTGTATAGAACCTTTAAAAATATATATATTGAGAATTTTGTGTGAATAAGATGATGAGATGATCTTGTAGGATCATTTAAAGATAAGAACTGAGGCCCGGCACAGTGGCTCATGCCTATAATCACAGTACTTTGGGAGGCCCAGGCAGTGGATCACCTGAGGTCAGGAGTTTGAGACCTACCTGGCCAACATGGCAAAATCTGAAGTCAAGAGTTTGAGACCAGCCTGGCCAACATGGCAAAACCCCGTCTCTACTAAACATAGAAAAATTAGCTGGGTGTGGTTGTGCCTTCGTGTAGTCCCAGCTGCTTGGGAAGCTGAGGCAGGAGAATCTCTTGAACCCTGGAGGCGGAGGTTGCAGTGAGCTGAGATCACGCCACTGCACTCTAGCCTGGGCAACAGAGCAAGACTCTGTCTCAAAATAAAATAAAATAAATGAAGATAAGAACTGAAATTTCATGTTAAAAATTTTTTTGTAGCGACTGGGCCTCCTATGTTGTGCAGGCTGGTCTCAAACTCCTGGCCTCAAGCGATCCTTCCGAAGCACTGGGTGGGTCACCATGCCCAGCCTGAAATTTTGCATTTAAAAATTTCCCCCTTTCGGTGGCTCACACCTGTAATAGCACTTTGGGAGGCCAAGGCAGGCGGATCACTTGAGGTCAGTTCTAGACCAGCCTGGCCAACGTGGTGAAACCCTGCCTCTACTAAAAACACCAAATTAGCTAGGCGCGGTGGTGTGCGCTTGTAGTCCCAAGCTACTCGGGAGGCTGAGACAAGAGAATCGCTTGAATCCGGTAGGAGGAGGTTGCCATGAGCCGAGATTGGCCACTGCACTCCAGCCTGGGTGACAGAGTGAGATTCTGTCTCAAAAACATAAAAAATAAAAGATAAACATTTCCCGTTTTCATCAAATTAAGGGATGTTGGACAGTTTTTAACCATCAAATATTTTATTTTATTTTATTTTTTACGTTGTCTTAAAGATGGAAGTGCTTCAAAATCAAATCTTCCCTTGCCAGTTCTCTACTTGGCTTCTTTTTTTTTCTTTTTGAGACAGAGTCTCACTTTGTCGCTGGAGTCTGTTGGCACGATCTCGGCTCACTGCAACCTCCACCCTCCAGGTTTAAGTGATTCTCCCGCCTCAGCCTCCCGAATAGCTGGGAGTACAGGTGCGTGCCACCACACCTGGCTAATTTTTGTAGTTTTAGTAGAGACGGGATTTCACTATGTTGGCCAGGCTGGTCTCAAACTTCTGACCTCGTGACCCGCCCACCTCAGCCAAAGTACTGGGATTACTGGTGTGAGCCACGCGCCCGGCTGCTACTTGGCTTTTAAAGGGAATTTTGCTTTCTGAGTAATTTTATTTCTCAGATATCTTGGTCTTTTTAATTCTGGAAGCAATCTTAATAATTTACGTATGTGCTAACCTCCTGCTGTATTCACATTCCATAGCAATCTGTTGACTGTGTGTTGTGTATGTGTGTGTGTTTTCTCTCCTGGATAGTTTTGACTATACCTATGTGATGGTTTCACTGTTTGTAGTTGCAATAGTTAAGTTTTATTTTGGATAGTAAAGAATAGCTTTCTTTTTTTTTTTTTTTTGAGACGGAGTCTTGTTCTGTTGCCCAGGCTGGAGTGCAGTGGCACGGCCTTGGCTCATTGCAACTCTGCCTCCTGGGTTTACAACATTCTCCTGCCTCAGCCTCCCGATTAGCTGGGACTACAGGTGCCTGCCGCCACGCCTGACTAAAGTTTTGCATTTTTTGCTAGAGACAGGGTTTCACCGTGTTAGCCAGGATGGTCTCAATCTCCTAACCTCGTGATCTGCCCACCTCGGCCTCCCAAAGTGCTGAGATTCCAGGCGTGAGCCACCGCGCCTGGCCTGAGTGTCTATTTTTTGAGATACAGGGTCTGACTTTGTCACCCGGGCTACAGTGCAGTGATGCATATAGCTTACTACAGCCTCCAACTCCTAGCCAGGTTTCAGTGATCCTCCCACCTCAGCCTCCTGAGTAGCTGAGACTACAAGCGCATGCCACCACACCTGGCTATTTTTTTTTTTTTTTGTAGAGACGGGATTTCAATATGTTGTCCCAGGCTGGTCTCAAATTCCTGGTCTCAAGAGATCCACCTGCCACAGCTGCCCAAAATGCTGGGATTATAGACATGAGCCCCATGCTTGGCTGAGTGTCTTAAGATGAAGAAAAACTGAAAATGGGTGTAGTGTGCCAGTGCATGAGGTATTTTAAATGCGTAGCTTACCAGCTTTTTTTTTTTTGAGACAGTCTCGCTGTGTCACCCAGGCTGGAGTGCAGGTGGCATGATCTTGGCTCATTTGCAACCTCTACCTCCCAGGTTCAAGCATTTCTCCTGCTTCAGCCTCCTGAGTAGCCGGGACTACAGGCACCCACTACCGCGGCCACCTAATTTTTGTATTAGTAGAGATGAGGTTTCACCATGTTGGCCAGGCTGGTCTCCAACTCCTGACCTCAGGTGATCTGCCTGCCTTGGTCCCCCAAAGTTCTAGGATTACAGGCGTGAGCCACTATGTTCAGCTGCTTATCAGCTTTTTACCACTTTGTCGGCACTACATTTTGGAATTTTCCTTTGAGAATTAGGCAAAATGCCCAGACTCCCCCCTCCCTTTAGAGGGAGAGGGGAGCAATTAGATTATTCCTTTGTTTCCCTATAGAAGGTGGAGCTGAGATTACTGCTTTGATATCTGGAATGTAATTTAGGGAAGAAAATTTAGGTCTTGGCCTTTCTTTGGAACCACCCTGGGAGTGTTGCAGATTATAAATAGGGTAATGGTGGAATGATATTAGGGGGAAAAAATGGTCCTGAGGAGCCAGAGAACTGTTGTTAGTTTGTTGACTGACTGAAACATGTGAGAAATAGGGTACGGAAGAAGTAGGAAATAAAGTTTTCCTTGGTCCTTTTGTGACAGGTTGGCTCAGCTGACTGGAACACTCTACACTGCTTTATTAAATCCAAGGTTGTGATAGGTTGCAGTTAAGTTTACTGTGTTCTATGCTTGTAGATTATCTAATTAGGACAAGTAGTGTTACATATGCATGCCTTTATTCACAAGAGGGACCATTCTTTTGGAAACATCACTTTTTAATAATACTGGGTACTATTTAGCACTTACTCTCAGTGCCAGCCACTTGGCTATTTTTTTTTCCCCCCCGAGACAGGGTCTATCTCTGTCTCCCAGACTGGAGTGTGGTAGTACAGTCATGGCTCACTGCAGTCTCAACCTCCTGGACTCTAGTGATCCTTCTCTGTCAGCCTCCTGAGTAGCTGGCACCATGCCTGTCTAATTTTTTTTTAAGCGATGATATGTCAGTATGTTGCCTATCCTGGTCTCGAACACCTGGACTCAAGTGATCCTCCCACCTGCGCCTCTCAAAGTGTTGGGATTACAGGTGTGACCTGCCTCACTCGGCCATCTGTGGTCTTTACATAGGGCATTTTGTACAGTCTGCACCTCGAACTAGTGATCTTCAACAGTGAAACTCAATGAATTATTTAATTCATGTTTTCCAAGAACAATGATGAATTTAATTTCTCTGAATGTATTTCCTTTGTATAACAATAGTACTTAAGTGGAATTACTCTTTGTCCTTTCTACTCTGTGTATAGATATTTTCTAGTATCTTGATTTGGGACAGTTACATTTAAACCATTTATGGCCGTGTAGCCATACCCACATTACATTTAATGCATCTGCTCCCTTTGTGTCTGTATACTCATAACATTTTGCATAAAGTTATAGGCGGTTCACACCAAGTCTGTTCATGAACCTCAGATTAAGAATACTTGATTTAGGAGATTGAAAACAGAAAAGAGAATGTTAACTGTCATTATCAGTATTAAAATGTGAAAATGTGAGAGTGACAAAGCTTAGCTTTAAATCTGGTATCCCAAACTAATTTGAGTTTTTTTTTTTTTTTTGAGACAAGGTCTCGCTTTGTTGCCCAGGCTGGAGTGCAGTGGTGCGATCTTGGCTCACTGCAACCTCCACCTCCCAGGTTCAAGCGATTCTCCTGCCTCAGCCTCCAAAGTAGCTGGGATTACAGGCTACGCCACCACGCCCAGCTAATTTTTGTATTTACAGTAAAGATGGAGTTTCACCTTGTTGGTCAGGCTGGTCTCAAACTCCTGACCTCGTGATCCTTCCACGTCGGCCTCCCAAAGTTCTGGGATTACAGGCATGAGCCACTGTTCCCGGCCTAATTTGAGTTTTAAAATGTGGAGTTTAAGATGTTAGTCTTGGCCGGGCGTGGTGGCTCAAGCCTGTAATCCCAGCACTTTGGGAGGCCGAGACGGGTGGATCATGAGGTCAGGAGATCGAGACCATCCTGGCTAACATGGTGAAACCCTGTCTCTACTAAAAAAATACAAAAAAACTGGCCAGGCGTGGTGGCGGGCGCCTGTAGTCCCAGCTACTCGGGAGGCTGAAGCAGGAAAATGGCGTAAACCCCGGAGGCGGAGCTTGCCGTGAGCTGAGATCCGGCCACTGCACTCCAACCTGGGCGACAGAGCGAGACTCCGTCTCAAAAAAAAAAAAGATGTTAGTCTTAAAGTGGGTTAGATGAAATTTATAAAAATAGTCAAATAGCTACATTTATAAAAGGCCATTTGAAACAATTTTGTGAAATATATAATGTGGATAATTATGTAGTGCTTTATGTGTAGATTGGTGGTTAGCATCTATCCTGATGAAGAGCAGTTGGATTCATTACTTGCTAAAGCTAGTGAAATCTGAACTCCAAATTAGGCATTTTCACCAGGCTCTTTTGAGCTGAGCTAACTTACTCTCTCTTTTATTTTTATTTTTTAATTAACTAATTTTTTTTTTTTTTAGAGAGACAGGCTCTCTCCATGTTACCCAGGCTTGTCTCGGCTCAAGCAATCCTCCTACCTTAGCCTCCCAAAGTGCTGGGATTACAGTTGTGAACCACTGTGCCAGGTTGACCTTATTCTCTACTAACACAAGTGTTCTAATTTAATTTAAGCAGTGAATCACACTTTTCTTTGTATTTGGTCAGGTTCTGGGTGCTAGTTTGTATATGATTTGATTCATTCTGATAGGCTTTTTGTTTTTGTTTTTGTTTTTTTGAGACAGAATCTAGCTCTGTCACCCAGGCTGGAGTGTAGTGGGGCTCGATTTCGGATCATTGTAACCTCTGCCTCCCAGGTTCAAGTGTTTCTCCTGCCTCAGCCTCCTGAGTAGCTGGGATTACAGGCGCCTACCACCATGTCCGGCTAATTTTGTGTATTTTTAGTAGAGATGGGGTTTCGCCATGTTGACCACGCTGGTCTCTAACTCCTGACCTCAGGTGATCTGCCTGCCTCGGCCTCCCAAAGTGCTGGGATTATAGGTGTGAGCCACCACACAAGGCGTCAAGAACTTTTTATTTTTGAGACAGGGTCTAACCCTGTCACCTAGGCTGGAGTACAGTGGTGAGATCACGGCTTACTGCAGCCTCAACTTCCCAGGCTCTGGTGATCCTCCCATCTCAGCCTCTGGAGTAATTAGGACTACAGGCACATGCCCATACCTGGCAGTTTTTGTTTTTTGTTTTTTTTCTTTTTCTTTTTGTAGAGACTGAGTTTCACATGTTGATCAGGCTGGTTTTGAATTCCTGAGCTCAAGCGATCTTCCCTCTTTGACCTTCCAACATGCTGGGATTACAGGCATGAGCCACTGTACCTGGCCTTTTCTACATTAAAAATTTGTTATTAAAAAACAAACCCAGGCCGGGCGCGGTGGCTCACGCCTGTAATCCCAGCACTCTGGGAGGCCGAGGCGGGCGGATCATGAGGTCAGGAGATCGAGACCATCCTGGCCAACATGGTGAAACCCCATCTCTACTAAAAATACAAAAAATTAGCTGGGCGTGGTGGCGGGCGCCTATAGTCCCAGCTGCTTGGGAGGCTGAGGCAGGAGAGTAGCATGAACCCGGGAGGCAGAGCTTGCAGTGAGCCGAGATCGCGCCACTGCACTCCAGCCTGGGCGAGACTCCGTCTCAAAAGTTGTGGTTGTCTATACATACATACAAAGGTACACACATGGAGAATTTTATCTTGGAGGAAGACTTGGTAAAGAATATAGCCCTTTTGGCTGGGCGGGGGGCTCACGCCTCTAGTCCCAGCACTTTGGGAGGCCGAGGCGGATGGATCACCTGAGCTCAGGAGTTCGAGACCATCCTGGGAAACACGGTGAAACCCTGTCTGTACTAGAATACAAAACATCAGCTGGGTGTGGCGGCACGTGCCTGTAGTCCCACCTACTCAGGAGGCTGAGGCAGGAGAATTGCTTGAACCCTGAAGGCAAGGGTTGCAGTGAACCGAGATTGTGCCACTGCACTCCAGCCTAGGCGACAGAGCAAAAAACCGTCTCAAAAAAAAAAACAAACAAAAAAGGAAAATAGCCCTTTTCTATCATTAGAGTATACTAAGAGTTGAGTTTTTTTTTTTCCTGTTTTTTAAAAACTTTTGTTGTTGCTTGTTTTAAATTACAAAACATGGACTGTGGCCGGGCCTGTAATCCCAGCACTTTGGGAGGCCAAGGTGGGTGGATCACGAGGTTAGGAGATCCAGACCATCCTGGCTAACACAGTGAAACCCCGTCTCTACTAAAAAATACAAAAAATTAGCCAGGCATGGTGGCAGGCACCTGTAGTCCCAGCTACTCGGGAGGCTGAGGCAGGAGAATGGCGAGAACCTGGGAGGCGGAGCTTGTAGTGAGCCAAGATCGTGCCACTGCACTCCAGCCTGGGTGACAGAGCAAGACTCCGTCTCCAAAAAAAAAAATAAAACGTGGACTGTGCTCCAGGGGCTTACAAATTAGTTAAGAAAATGACTCATGTTCAAACAAACATAATCAATACAACGATTAATACAAGTTAAATATTGTGATATGTTTACGAAACAGCGTGGCAAAATAGTGTGAAAGATTTGGGGAAGGGGCCTATAATTTCTGTTAACAGAAAGTTTTAGTTATGTTGATTCAACTGGAGAGGAACAGAGCTCCCAAAGGACTCCAGAACACTAGATGTTTGTCTGAGTGGGGTCAGCAGAACTGAGTTCCCATCAGCCAGAAAGTTTATGTGTGTACATTATTTCCCTTAACCATCACAATAATCCTGTGAAGAAAATGTCCTAGTTTTACAAAACCAGCTGGAAAGTTTATGTGTACATTATTTCCCTTAACCGTCACAATAATCCTGTGAAGAAAATGTCCTAGTTTTACAAACAAGGAAACAGAGGCAGAGAAGAGTTAAATGACTTGCCCAATGGCATTCAAAGTAAGCAGCTGAATTGGAATTTTAACTCAAAGGCTTGGATGTCACAGTACAAGTAGGCTCTTTCTGCTTTACTACGTGTGGTTACTTCTAAGAATTTAACATTTTAGACTGGTTGTGGTGGCTCACTCCTGTAATCTTAGCACTTTCAGAGGTTGAGGTGGATAAATCGCTTGAGCTCAGGAGTTTGAGACCAACCTGGGCAACATGGTAAAACCTCGTCTCTACCAAAAAGAAAAAAAAACTAGCTGGGCATGGTGGCATGCGGCTATGGTCCCAGCTACTTGGGAGGCTGAAATAGGAGGATTGCTTGAGCCTGGGAGGTGGAGGTTGCAGTGAGCCGAGATTGCACCATTGCGCTCTAGCCTAGGTGACATAGTGACAGCCTATCTCAAAAAAAAAAAAAAGAAAAAAAAAATTTTAGTCAAGTAATTAGGCACTAACATTTTGTGGTCAGTTACTTTAAGAATTCATGATTGGAGGCCTGGTGTGGTGGGTCATGCCTGTAATCCTAGCACTTTGGGAGGCTGAGGCAGGAGGATTGCTTGAGGCCAGGAGTTCAAATCAGCCTGGGCAACCTAGTAAGATCCCCTCTCTACAAAAAATTAAAAAATTAGCTAGGTGTGGTGGTGTGCACCTGTAGTCCCAGCCACTCGGGAGTCTGAGGTGGGAAGATTGCCTGAGGCCAGGATTTTGAGACCTGGGCAACATATGAAGACCCTGTCTCAAAAAAAAACTAAAAAACTAAAAAAATAGCCAGGTGTGGTCAGTGTACTTGTGGTCCCAGCTACTCGAGAGGCCGAGGCAAGAGGGTTGCTTGAGCCCAGAAGTTGGAGGCTGCCGTGGGCTGTGATTGCGCCACTGCACTTCAGCCTTGGTGACATAGCAAAACTGTGTCTTTGTGGTGGTGGTGGGTGGGGGTGGGGGAAGGATTTAAGAAGGGTTTGTGAGGTATGTATTATTTATAAATGGGCTTTTTTTTTTTTTTTTTTTTTTTGAGACGGAGTCTGGCTCTGTTGCCCAGGCTGGAGTGCAGTGGCCGGATCTCAGCTCACTGCAAGCCCCGCCTCCCGGGTTCACACCATTCTCTTGCCTCAGCCTCCCGAGTAGCTGGGAGTACAGGCGCCCGCCACCTCGCCTGGCTAATTTTTTTTGTATTTTAGTAGAGATGGGGTTTCACCATGTTAGCCAGGATGGTCTCGATCTCCTGAACTCGTGATCCGCCCGTCTCGGCCTCCCAAAGTGCTGGGATTACAGGCTTGAGCCACCGCGCCCGGCCATAAATGGGCTTTTAACTTTACCCTTCACATCTTGGGTTGAAATTAATTGTATCCATTCTCAGTTTTTATGTCTTGTTATATATTTAAACTTGGAGCCTTAGAAGTCATGGATGTCTTTCTTTCTTTTTTTTTTTTTTTTTGAGACAGAGTCTTGCTCTGTGCCCCAGGCTGGAGTGCAGTGGCGCAATCTCGGCTCACTGCAAGCTCCGCCTCCTGGGTTCATGCCATTCTCCTGCCTCAGCCTCCCGAGTAGCTGGGACTACAGGCACCCGCCACCGCGCCCGGCTAATTTTTTGTATTTTTAATAGAGACGGGGTTTCACTGTGGTCTCGATCTCCTGACCTTGTGATCCGCCCGCCTTGGCCTCCCAAAGTGCTGGGATTACAGGCGTGAGCCACCGCGCCCGGCCTGTCATGGATGTCTTTCTATGAAAAGCAAATGAAGCAGAGAGCTGCCTTCTCTTGCAGTAGAGGGCACACTTTCAGAGCATGTTACTGTTTTATGCATTACTAGGCTTTGGGAGTTGTGACTTGTATGATCATAGTACTTATAACTGTTAGGCAATTTTTAAACTTTAACTTTAGATTATATATGTAAACTCCTGTGTTCCTTTGTCACCGATAATCTGAACAGAAGCTTTGGATAAATAGCTTCAAAGTTTTTGTCTGAACCTCTGAAATTTGTATTGTTACCTCATGGTTTTGGTAGGAGGAAGGAGAAATAACCATGGCCACTTATTGTGCTTCTGTATGTGCCAGACAGTATGTGCTAGATGTTTCAGAAACGTGATTTATAATCCTGACAAGAAGCCTAATTGGGTGGTAGTGGGTGCTAATTGAACCTTATAGATGAGGAAATTGAGGCTCATGGTGGTAAGTGAGTAACTTGCACCAAGATCCTATAGCTAGTATGCAGTAGAGCCTGAATTTAAGTACAGGTCTTTCAGGTCCAAACGCATGCAGACTTTGAGAGGTAAGGAGGTAGAGAACATTGAACACACCCTTCTTGGTGTGTTTTTCAGCAAATACTTGTTGTATGCAGATTAAAGACTGTCTACCCTTTTGTCATCTTGTGTCACTTGCTGCTTCCTTTGGCACTACCAAAATTTCTTTCAGAATTTCACCTTTGAATTTTTATTTTTATTTTATTTATTTATTTTTTTGAGATGGAGTCTCGCTCTGTTGCCCAGGTTGGAGTGCAGTGGCATGATATCGGCTCACTGCAACCTTGCCTCACAGGTTCAAGCAGTTCTCCCTGCCTCAGCCTCCTTAGTAGCTGGGACTAGAGGCGCCCACTACCACGTCCGACTAATTTTTGTATTTTTAGCAGAGATGGGGTTTTACCATGTTGGCCAGACTGGTTTTGAACTCTTGGCCTCAAGTGATCCACCCACTTCGGCCTCCCAAAATGCTGGGATTACAGGCGTGACTCACTGCACCTGGCCAGCTTTGAATTTTTAGAATACTGTTCTAAACATAACTGTATTGGAACCTGGAAAATTAATCTATTGTCTCTAAATATCAAATAAAAACATGTAATTTTAGTGGTTGATTATGGGAACAATTTTTTTTAAGATGGTTCATCTGAATGGAAACTTTTTTTTTAATTGCTTGACTATTTCCTTAAATTTGGAGAAAGACCATTGCCCTCTCAGATTCCTGGTAATTGATCATATTGACCATTTATATTGACTGACAGGCTGCTTGTCCATAGCCAAATGTTTGTTTAATTTTTTTTTAATTATAAAAGTAATATGTGCTCACTGTAAAATTCACAGTACAGAAGCATATGAACTAACTAAAAGTTCTTACCTCTTGTCTCCAGCAAGGAGTGTTTCAACCTGAAGGTCGGTTTTGAATTGTGTTCTGTGGAGTGTACTTAAAGTGAGTGAAGAAGAAACATATATGTCAAACATGATCATTACAGCTGAAGTTTTTATTATTTTATACCCCAAGGTTATTAAAATAGTATGTAGTTTAGTTGTCTTGATAGTTTTCCCTTAAACTTTATTTGGCCAGTGTATCAGGATTTTGTTTTAAATTTGATATGTGAGCTTAGTCTTATGCTATTTTCAAAGAAGACATTTAGAAGAAGATAAAATAACATTCCTGTCTTAGTCTGTTTTCTGCTGCTGTAACAGAATAGCACAGACTGGGTATAAACAGTAGAAGTTTATTTGGTCTGTGGTTCTGGAGGCTGGGAACTTCAAGAGCATGGTTCTGACCTTTGTGCTGTTATCATATGGCGGAAGGTAGAAAGGCAAGTGAGTATGTCAAGACAGAGAGCACGAAGGGGCTTGAACTCACTTTTATAACAGAGTGACTCAGGAGAAAGCTAACCCACTTTTGAGAGAATGCATTAATCCATTCATGAGGGCGGAGCCCTCGTGACCTAATCACCTCTCATTAGGCTCTGCATCCTTACACTGTTGTATTGGGGATTAAGTGTCTAACACAGGAACTTCGGAGGATACATTCAAACCATAAGAATTCCTGTCATGCAAATGAATCCATTCTAGATGAAAGAGAATAAATCTAGTTTCCATTGCGCTTTTTAGAATAGGCCTTTTCTAAGGTACTTACAGCTGATATTATAAAGTTTATATTTCTGTTTGTATAAATTTAAATTTGTATTTCTGTTTGTACAAATACAGCTATACACTATAGTTCTCTGCTGTTAGACTTTTTTTCTTCCTTAGCATGTTTCCAAAGGGTGGAATATTGAAAGTTGGGTTAATGTCAAACAGCTTTCTTTTGTAAAGTGTTCATTGACATGTGAACCTTGTCTGAGAATCTAGATTTTATTTCATGAAAGAAGAAAACAGTATATTCTCATTTAACCCAAAATTTAACTTCATGTACTTGTGGCTGTATTGGGAGTATGCCATTGCTATCTGTTTACAACCTTGACCTACTCTACCTACTTAGAAGTAATTTGTGTTATGATCGGTGTGCTATGCTGACATATGCTGAACACATTTGTAAGGGTGTTAAGTCATTGAATAAAATGCTTTTCTTCTCCTTTCAAATAACATTTTTTTTTCTCCTGGTTATAAAAGTCATACAAGCTTATTGCAGGTTGTTAAAAAGGTATAAAGAAGAAACCATCAATCCATTATAATCTTGCAGTTTAGACTTCCTGCTCCAGCCTCTGAGTGCTGAGATGAGCTAGCCATGCCTAGCTCCTCTAAAGACTTTTTAAAAAACAAAAATGAGGTTATACTTAAAAAAAAAAAATTCCGTAATCCTTTCACATAACAGTGTTATTTTGGAGGTTTTAGAATTTCCAGTAGCATGTTAGATTCGGAAACAAGCTGATTCATCTTCTACTTTGTACTGTAGACAAGAAAAGAATTTTACCTAAATAGAATTTTGAACCGAAAATCTGTTTTTCTAACTTTTTATTTAAAAAATATTGTTCCATGCTTTCACAATAGTGACTTTTAATTTTTATATTTTTAATTTAGAGATGGGGTCTCACTCTGTTGCCTAAGCTAGAGCAAGTGCAGTGGTTCTATCCTAGCTCACTGCAACCCGGAATTCCTGGGCTCAAGTTACCCTCCTCTCTCAGCCTCCTAAGTAGCTGGGGCTACAGGTGTGCACCACTGCACCAGGCTTTTTTTAAAAAGGTATAGGAAATGGTAGTGCTTGCATACAAAAATGGCATAGGTACATACATCAGCAGACATCAAGACTATATTCAGATCATAAATGTACATATATGTACCAGTGCCATTTTTGCACGCCAACAAATAATGGAAATAGAACCCTAAACTGAAATTTGAAACAAGGGTTCTGGGGTGAGCCCTCTTACTGATTTGTAATTGAATATATAGTTCAATTTTTTTCCCATCTGTTAAGCAAAAGACGATTCTAATGTTAGCAAAAACTCACTTATCCTGTCATTGATCATTTTTTCCTTTAATTTTTTTAAGAGCTGGAGCTTCTCACTATGTTGCCCCGGCTGGTCTCGAACTCTTGGGCTCAAGTGATCCTCCAACCTCAGCCTCCCTAAGTGCTGGAATTAACAGGCCCAAGCTACCGTGCCTGCACCTGTCATCAGTCATTTAACTTCATGCAAACTGAATAGAATAAAACTCATCCTTACTGTATCTTATTGCTTTTGTTTTATCGTTGGAATCTCAGTAGACCAAAAGTTGATTTATAGGAAAAACTGATAGCAAAAATAATTTTTCTCTTGTTGCTGTATTTGATGCCCACCATCTAGTTGTTAAAGCCTACTGTTAATTTCTCTCTGCCTACTTCTTTCTGTCCACGCTTATTCTATGCCATTCTTGCCTTAACTGTTTTTAGCTTTCTCATAGAGTGAACTTTTAAAATTAAAATATAATATCTGCTCATAGTATTATAAAATTCAAGCAGTTCAGCAGAATTTCACTGATAATAGAAATACTTGTACCTCAAAAGCAGCTTTATTTTACAAACCCAGCCCAATTTGTGATTAGATTTAACTTGAGAAAACGTGAAATGTCTCTCATATTGTTTAAAAATATTGTAAGTTGCTGGGCATGGTGGCTCATGCGTATAATCCCAGCACTTTGGGAGGCTGAGGCAGGTGGATCACTTGAGGTCAGGAGTTTGAGACCAGCCAGGCCAACATGGTGAAACCCCATCTCTACTGAAATACAAAAATTAGCCAGGCGTGGTGGCACACACCTGTAATCCCAGCTACTCGGGAGACTGAGGCAGGAGAAGCGCTTGAACCCGGGAGGTGGAGGTTGCAGTGAGCCGAGATCATGCCACTGCACTCCAGCCTAGGCGACAGAGCAAGACTCTGTCTCAAAAAAAAGGGCCGGGCGCGGTGGCTCAAGCCTGTAATCCCAGCACTTTGGGAGGCCGAGACGGGCGGATCACGAGGTCAGGAGATCGAGACCATCCTGGTTAACACGGTGAAACCCCGTCTCTACTAAAAAATACAAAAAACTAGCCGGGCGAGGTGGCGGGCGCCTGTAGTCCCAGCTACTCGGGAGGCTGAGGCAGGAGAATGGCGTGAACCCGGGAGGCGGAGCTTGCAGTGAGCTGAGATCCGGCCACTGCACTCCAGCCTGGGTGACAGAGCGAGACTCCGTCTCAAAAAAAAAAAAAAAAAAAAAAGACCGGGCATGGTGGCTCATGCCTGTAATCCCAGCACTTTGGGAGGCCGAGGCAAGTGGATCACCTGAGGTCAGAGTTTGAGACCAGCCTGACCAACATGAAGAAACCCCATCTCTACTAAAAATACAAAATTAGCTGGGTGTAGTGGCACATGCCTGTAATGCCAGTTACCTAGGAGGCTGAGGCAGGAGAATCGCTTGAACCTGGGGGGCGGGGGTTGCAGTGAGTTGAGATCCTGCTATTGTACTCCAGCCTGGGCAACAAGAGCAAAACTCCGTCAAAAAAAAAAAAAATTGTATCTATATCATGAGCTAGCTTTTTGAAGTGATTGTCGTTTTTTTTTTTTTGTTTTTTTTTTTTTTTTTTTTTTGAGACAGAGTCTTGCTCTGTCGCCCAGGCTGGAGTGCAGTGGCGCTATCTCGGCTCACTGCAAGCTCCGCCTCCCGGGTTTACGCCATTCTCCTGCCTCAGCCTCCCGAGTAGCTGGGACTACAGGCGCCCGCCACCTCGCCCGGCTAATTTTTTTTTGTATTTTTAGTAGAGACGGGGTTTCATTGTGTTAGCCAGGATGGTCTCGATCTCCTGACCTCGTGATCCGCCCGTCTCGGCCTCCCAAAGTGCTGGGATTACAGGCTTGAGCCACCGCGCCCGGCCACCGTTGTTTTGTTTTTTGAGATGGAGTCTCGTTCTGTTGCCCAGGCTAAAGTGCAGTGGTGCGATCTCAGCTCACTGCAACCTCTGCCTCCCAGGTTCAAGTGATTCTCCTGCCTCAGCCTCGTGAGGTAGCTGAGACTATAGGTGCTTGCCACCACACCTGGCGAATTTTGTATTTTTAGTAGAGGCAGGGTTTCACTATGTTGGCCAGGCTGGTCTCGAACTCCTTACCTCAGGTGATCCGTCTGCCTGAGCCTCCCAAAGTGCTGGGATTACAGGCCTGAGCCTCGCCCGGCCTCCTCATAATTTTTTAACCTTTATAAAAACCTTTTAAAACCTTTTCTAAAACCCTTTTTATTTTGAACTAAATTTAGATTTACTGAAATTGTGAAATAATTGTAGAGTTCTTGTATACCCTTCACTCCACTTCTCCTAATAGTAACATCTTACATACATGGTACTTTTATCCAAATTAAGAAATAAATATTGGTACAGTGTTAACTAAACTATAGACTTAATCTGGTTTCTCTAATTTTTTCACTAATGTTCTTTTTCTATTCTAGGATCTAATTCAGTATACCATATTGTATTTAGTTCTAGGCCATGTTAGCCACCTTCAGTCTGTGACAGTTTTTCAGTCTTTCCTTCTTTTTCGTGATCTTGACACATTTGAAGAGTGCTGATAGGTATTTTGTAGAATGTCAGTCAGTTGTCTGTCAGTTTGCATTTGTCTGATGTTTTTTCTTTTCTTTTTTTTTTTTGTGAGACGGCCTCACGCTCTGTTGCCTAGGCTGGAGTGAAGTGGTGTGATCTTGGCTCACTGCAGCCACCACTTCCCAGGTTCAAGTGATTCTCCTGCCTCAGTGTCCCAAGTAGCTGAAACTATAGGCATGTGCCACCATGCCTGGCTAATTTTTTGTATTGTAGTAGAGAAGGGGTTTCACCGTGTTGCCCAGGCCGGTCTTGAACTCCTGAGCTCAGGCAATCCACCCGTGTTGGCCTCCCAAAGCACTAGGATTACAGTGTGAGCCACCATGCCCAGCCAATATTTTGAGGGATATACTTTGATGAGGTCATGCAAATATCCTGTTTCCCCTTAGTTTTACCCATTAACTTAGCATTTATCTAGTAAATCTTCCTTGCAGCAATTATTTTTTCTTTCTTTTTTCCTTAATTTTTTTTTTTTTTTTAAGGGATGGATCTCACTGTGTTGCCCAAGTTGGAATGCTGTAGTGAGTTCATGGCTCACTCAAACTCCTGGGCTCAAGTGATTCTTCTGCCTCAGCCTCTCAAGTAGCTGGGACTACAGGCATAGACCACCACACCCAACTGATGAAAAAAAGTATTTTTAGAGATGGGGGTCTTGCTGTGTTGCTCAGGCTGGTCTTGAACTTCTGGCCTCATGTGATCCTTTTACCTCAGCCTTACAAGTAGGTGGGAGTTACAGGTGTGAGCCACCACACCCAGCATTGCAGCAATTATTAATGTAGTGCTACTGGTCATTTTCTGTTTTTCTCATTTCTTCAGCATGTATTATTGAAGTCCTATAAGGAAGACTTGTCTCTTCTCTCCCATTTATTTATTTAATCATTTATACTGGTAATGAATTCATGGGTATTTATTTTGTGAGTTATAATCTGATACATAGTTATTTACTTTGTGCCTCAAATTGTTCTGGCTTGGCTTTTTTTGTTGTTGTTTTTGTTGTTTTTTTGAGATGGAGTCTTCCTCTGCTGCCCAGGCTGGAGTGCAGTGGTGCCATCTCTGCTCACTGCAACCTCCACCTCCTGGGTTCAAGCAATTCTCCTGCCTCAGCCTCCTGAGTAGCTGAGTCTACAGGCGCCTGCCACCATGCCTGACTAATTTTTTGTATTTTTAGTAGAGATGGGGTTTCACCCTGTTAGCCAGAATGGTCTCATCTCCTGACCTCATGATCCGCCCGCCTCAGCCTCCCAAAGTGCTGGGATTACAGGCGTGAGCCACCACGCCCAGACGGTTCCTGTATCCTTTTAACATGCCATGCCCTCATCGTTTTTTCCACCTAGTATTTTGGCCAAAAATGTTAATCAAGGATGGCACAAATTTTCTGTAGCTGTATCTCACGATGAAAGAGGCCTGATTAAAAATGTAAAACTAAAATGTTCCCTGATCTCTTAGCACATGCTTTGTAAAAGGCACAGTGCTAGGTCCTTGTATACATAGATGCATAAGCCAGCTTACCTTCCACACCCACAGATAGCTATGTCAAACATAAGGGTGGAGAAACACAGACTTCAAACTTCTCGAGGCTAGAAAATAATGAAGTTATAGTAGATTAGAAGTACAAAAAGCTAGAGGAAGTTCTGAATTGGAAACAGTGGATGGGATTTACTAGAATAATTTAGGAGGGTGACAATTGTAAATCTTCAAAGGTTTCTTTTTCTTCTTTTTTTTTTTTTGAGATGGAGTCTCGCTCTGTTGCCCAGGCTGGAGTGCAATGATGCATTCTCGGCTCACTGCAACCTCCGCCTCCTGAGTCCAAGTGATTCTCCTGCCTCAGCCACCCAAGTAGCTAGGATTACAGACATCTGGCACCATACTGAGCTAATTTTTGTATTTTTTTTTTTTTTTTTTAGTAGAGACGGGGTTTCACCATGTTGGTCAGGCTGGTCTTGGACTCCTGACCTCAGGTGATCCACCCACCTCGGCCTCCCAAAGTGCTGGGATTACAGGTGTGAGCCACCGCACCCAGCCAAATCTTTATAGGTTTCTAAACTAGCATAATTTAGTTTTTTTCACTTAAGTCAAAATTATATTATTGTAGGATGAAAACTTGATCCAAATTCATGAGGAATGAAGAATAAATACATTTAAAGTCTAACCATTTGCTAAATTAGTCTTGGCTCTTTGTGCCAAACTTCTGTCCTTGTGCTCTCTAATTTTATATTTGCATGTTTTCTATCAACATTTTTACTGTGTGGTGTTTTGTAAATTATAGAAACATTTTAAAGCAAACTCAGAGCAATGAATTCTCACGAATATTCAGTATATTTACAGTTGAGAAACTGCTTCTGTAGTAGGTGATTTAAAATGTCCCAATGCAAGTTAACATGTCACTGATAACACTATTTCGGTGTATGTCTTTGATAAGGGGAGGTGGGGAAGTTTGTGGGTTTGATTTTATTTGCCTTTCTCATGTGACTGTTATGCTAGTAAACAAATGGTTTGCGAGAGAACCAGTAGTCTTTTGCAAAGATTGTCTTATACAGAGCACTCAACTCTTCATATTATTTATAGTGGCTTTAATTTAAACCTTAAATTATTAGAAACTCATAAATAATGTTTTTTTTGGTTTGTTTTTTTGAGTTTCGCTCTTACTGTCCAGGCTGGAGTACAATGGTGTGATCTTGGCTCACTGCAACCTCCGCCTTCTGGGTTCAAATGATTCTCCTGCCTCTGCCTCCTGAGTAGCTGGGATTACAGGCATGTGCCACCATGCCTGGCTAATTTTGTATTTTTAGTAGAGATGGGGTTGCACCACGTTGGCCAGGCTGGTCTGGAACTCCCAACCTCAGGTGATCCACCTGCTTCAGCCTCCCAAAGTGCTGGGATTACAGGCTCACTGAGCCACTGCGCCCAGCCATAATGTTTAAAAATAACAGTGTGGTATTTGTAAAACTTAAAAAGAATGTAATGGTTGAAAAAGGTAATTAAAAAAAATTGACTATTAATTTCTTGAATCCATAATGTAACTTGTAATGCAATTAGAAAGGCTTCATGTTTCTTTCTTTCTTTTTTTTTTTTTTTTTGAGATGGAGTTTTGCTCTTGTTGCCCAGGCTGGAGTGCATGATTTCAACTCACTGCAACCTCCGCCTCCCAGGTTCAAGTGATTCTCCTGCCTCAGCCTCCCGAGTAGCTGGGATTACAGGTGCCCGCCACCACACCCAGCTAATCACCTGACCTCAGGGGGCCCATTCATGTTTTTTAAAGCTTGATGGTTGCTCTGAAATAGAGTTGTTGATTTTGTTTTTTTTTTTTTGAAACTCCTCTTTTGCCCAGGCTGAGCTCACTGCAACCTCCACCTCCTGAGTTCAAGCAATTCTCATGGGTCAGCCTCCCGAGTAGCTGGGATTAAAGCTGCCCATCACCACACCTGGCTAATTTTAGTATTTTTAGTAGAGACAGGGTTTCACCATGTTGGCCAGGCTGGTCTGGAACTTCTGACCTCAGGCGTGAGCCACTACGCCTGGCCTGAGTTGTTGATCTTTAAGGTGATACTTCAGACAACATCTGAGGCCCTGTACAGTCCTTTACTGTAACTGGGTCCAGTAAGGCGAATTCAGAGAATGTTTTTGAGTGTTTACTGGATGCCTGGCATGGTGCTCAGGGAGATTGGTACGTTAAGTCCAGTTGTTGTGTTGAAACTTGTTTAAAAACCTCCCTATTAAATCCCAGCTACTCAGGAGGCTGAGGCCTGAGAATCACTTGAACCCTGGAGGCAGAGGTTGCAGTGAGTCGAGATTGATCCACTGCACTCCAGTCTGGGCGACAGAGTGAGACTCTGTAATAACAACAACAACATCCCCCCAAAAAACCAGCCTACTATGGTAGTATCAATGCTGTGATAGTCTTGCTATCTTAATACATGTAAATTCTTAACATATACTCATTGTTAATGTTCGGTGTTTAGTATTCTTAAGAATGTTTGGCGCTGGGCGCTGTGGCTCACGCTTGTAATCCCAGCACTTTGGGAGGCTGAGGCAGGCGGATTACCTGAGGTCAGGAGTTTGAGACCAGCCTGGCCAACATGGTGAAATTCCTGTCTTTACTAGAAACACAAAAATTAGCTGGGCGTGGTGGCACATGCCTGTAATCCCAGCTACTTTGGAGGATGATGCAGGAGAATTGCTTGAACCTGGGAGGTGGAGCCTGCAGTGACCTGAGATTGCTTCAGTGCACTCCAGCCTGGGCGATAGAGCGAGACTCTTGTCTCAAAACAAACAAACAACAAAAGAATATTTGGGGCCGGGCACGATGGCTCACATCTGTAATCCCAGCACTTTGGGAGGCCAAGGCGGGTAGATTGCTTGAGGTCAGGAGTTGGAGACCAGCCTGACCAACATGGTGAAACCCTGTGTTTACTAAAAACGCAAAAATTAGCCTGAGCAACAGAGCAAGACTCTGTCTCAAAAAAAAAAAAAAAGAATATTTGGTTTAATTAAGAAGGAACCTTATCAATAGTAGTAAAGTCAGTCAGCCAGCTGAATTGCCACATACAAATTGTTGATATTAGGTATCATTTATTAAGGATAATATTCTACAATAGCAATCTTTTTAAAAATTTTAAAATCTCAAACTGGAAAGGATGTCTAGTTCATTCTGTGCTTCAGTCCCCTCTTCTGATTTACTTGTTTAAAAGCTTTTTGTTGGCCGGGCGTGGTGGCTCAAGCCTGTAATCCCAGCACTTTGGGAGGCCGAGACGGGCGGATCACGAGGTCAGGAGATCGAGACCATCCTGGCTAACATGGTAAAACCCCATCTCTACAAAAAAATGCAAAAAACTAGCCAGGCGCGGTGGTGGGCGCCTGTAGTCCCAGCTACTCGGGAGGCTGAGGCAGGAGAATGGCGTAAACCCGGGAGGCGGAGCTTGCAGTGAGCTGAGATCCAGCCACTGCACTCCAGCCTGGGTGACAGAGCAAGACTCCGTCTCAAAAAAAAAAAAAAAAAAAAACTTTTTGTTTTCTTCTCTGACTTCTGTTTTGCTGCTGATAATTAAGGACAATAAGTATAACAATAAGTGTAATATGGTAGTTTGCTAAAACCAAAACAATGTTTTAAGTAATGCATATCATTATGTAAACCTACATAATAGTTAAATATTCACAAAGATAATCACTTAATGGAAGTTTTATATCCTCTCTTTTTTGGCAGTGCAATTAAAATGAAAAAAATAAAAAGTTTTATATTTTGTTTATATGTACATAATTTTAATCTAAATTGTGATGTGGTTTTCACTTTAGCATTTTTTGGAAAGTAAATCAAAAAAGACAAATACAAAATCACGTGTATCTTCTACAAAACCGATATGTAAATTCTAAGGTTTTTGTCCTTTTGAAATTGCTTAAAAGAATGCATAGAACTGGTCTGAGTTGGAAAGGATCTATGAGGGATTTCCTTGGAGACCATGGATGAATAATATGTTGTCTTAGTTCCATGAAGTAATCTCTGGGGATAGTTTTTGAGTTAGGCCTGGCAATGTTAGAGAAACATAAAGCGAGCCTCGTTTTATTGCTGGGCGCGGTGGCTTACACCTGTAACCCCAGCACCTTGGGAGACTGAGGTGGGCAGATCATGAGGTCAGGAGATTGAGACCGTCGTGGCCAACATGGTGAAATCCCGTCTCTACTAAAAATACAAAAATTAGCTGTGCATGGTGGCGCATGCCTGTATTCCCAGCTACTTGGGAGGCTGAGGTAGAAGAATCACTTGAACCAGGGAGGCAGAGGTTGTGGTGAGCCGAGATCGCGCCACTGTACTCCAGCCTGGTGACAAGAGCAAGACTCCATCTCAAAAAAAAAAAAAAAAAAAAAAGAGTCTGGTTTTCAATGGTTCTGAAAAATGCTTTAATACAAGTGTAGAATGTTGGTCAAGTTTTGCACTTAAACAGCCTGTGAATTTACCACATTTCTAGTTTAAAATATAATAAGGGCTTTCAGAAGTTAAATGAACATTGTTTTGAGGGCAGAATTCAAGCTGGATGCTAGAGAAGGATCATGAAAACCCCTTCATTGGAGGAGTGCTGTGAAATTATTTGATCTTGGAATTTTTTTTTTTCCTCATTTTGAGACAGTTTCATTCTTATTGCCCAGGCTGGAGCTGGAGTGCAGCGTCTCGGCTTACTGCAACCTTTGCCTCCTGGGTTCAAGCAGTTCTTCTGCCTCAGCCTCCTGAGTAGCTGGGATTACAGGCACCCACCACCATGCCTGACTAATTTTTGTATTTTTAATAGAGACGGGGTTTCACTGTGTTGGTCAGGCTGGTCTTGAATTCCTGACCTCAAGTGAACTGCCTGCCTTGGCTTCCCAAAGTGTTGGGATTACAGGTGTGAGCCACTGCGCCTGGCCTGATCTTAGAATTTGAAGGAGAGACTAATATTTCATGGGTAAAAACAATGAAAAGTTAGCTTTCTGTAATCTAATACTGTAGAGGAGTGGGATTTATTTAGAATGTTTAAAGTATCTTGGGCAGTCCAAGAGTGCATATCACTTATTTTTCTTTTCCTTCTTTCCTTTTAAGTGGAAGTTCACTATGTTAGAGATCATAGGTGGCATTGCCTACTTTTTACATATTCTGTCATGTTTAGTGATCTGTCAGAAGGGCTGCAGCTGTTCCCAGTTTTGGCTTAAGCCATGCATGGGCTTTATAGGAGATGTAGTCTTCACAGTGAGTTGTTATTTGTAGCTGTGTTTTTGTTGTTTATAGCTTACAATAATGCAGTATGCTTTTTATTAACATCATTTTCTTTTTCTTTTTGCAGTGATTATTTATTCAAGTTACTTCTGATTGGCGACTCTGGGGTTGGAAAGTCTTGCCTTCTTCTTAGGTTTGCAGTAAGTTGAAATTGAAATGCCTTTACAATTAATGGTATACTTAATGCTATGTATGTTTTCTAGGTAGAGAAAAAAAATTAAAGTTTTATTCAGAATAAGTTAATTATTCCAGAATTTATATATTTAAGGACTCCAAATATGCATCCCCAGTGGTATCTTGGACTGTTAAAAAATATTGCTGCTCTTAAATTCAGTGAAGTATGGTTTTAAAGTCAGAATGTCTAATATTTTTGGTCAGAGTCAAACAGCAGTTCCAATATAGGCACCAAGTTAAAGGGGTAGTTGTTGGCCTGTGTTGAAAGTGACTTGATGAAAATAAATCTTAAAGTTAAACTTTGGTAGAATAAAAAGAAAAAGCAGAGCCAGGTGGTGCAGTGGCTCATGCCTGCAATCTCAGCTACTCAGGATGCTGGGGGTGGAAGGATCACTTGAGGCCAGGAGTTTGAGACCAACCTAGGCAACATAGCATGACTCTGTCGCTGGGGGAAAAAAAAAAAAATTAATTAATTAAAGAAAAAGTAGAGTCCTGGACAAACTTTGTTGACCAGTGGCATAGTTCTAAATGCTGAAGCTGACAGATAGACTTCTGACTTAGCAGAATCCACAGTGTCCTTCATAGTCTTTATCAACTACCTTTACATTTAGCATGTTTCCTGGCCAGGCGTGGTGGCTCATGCCTATAATCCCAGCACTTTGGGAGGCCGAGATGGGTGGATCACAAGGTCAAAAGATCGAGACCATCCTGGCCAACATGGTGTGAAACCCTGTCTCTACTAAAAATACAAAAAATTAGCTGGGCGTGGTAGCACATGCCTGTAGTCCCAACTATTTGGGAGGCTGAGGCAGGAGAATCACTTGAACCCAGGAGGCGGAGGTTGCAGTGAGCTGAGATTGCGCCGCTGCACTCCAGCCTGGCAACAGAGCAAGACTGTCTCTCAAAAAAAAAAAATATATATGTATGTGTGTGTGTGTGTGTGTGTGTGTGTGTGTGTATAAAAATTAGCGTGTTTCCCTTCTTACTGTCTAGATCATTGTTTCTCAGAGCAGGGACCAAAGACTCCTGGGGGTTACCAAGACCCTCTCCGGTAGCCCATGAGGTCAGAATATCCTAATAATACTAAGACATTAGTATTTGTAAGGAAATATTTACTTGGTAATAATACTAAAATAAAAGATGTTTGCCTTTTTCAGTGATGACATTGGCTCTGGTAGTACAAAAGCAATGTGGGTAAAATTGCTGGTGGCTTGGTACACATCAAGGCAGTGCTAAGCTCCAGATTGTACTCATAGTGATGGCATTCTTTACCTCTGTGTACTCACAGGAACAACAACAAACCCTGCCATTTTTATTGAAGAATGTCCTTGACAAAACAGTTAAAATTATTAATTTTTGAAAAATGTTGATCCATGAGTATTCCTTTAAAAATATTTGTGAAGAAATGGGAAGTTCACATAAAACTTTTTTTTTTTTTTTTTGAGACAGAGTCTGACTCTGTCGCCAAGGCGAGAGTACAGCGGCATGGTCTCTGGCTCCCAGGCTCAAACCATTCTCCCACCTCAGCCTCCCAAGTGGCTGGGACCACAGGCATGCGTCATCATGCCTGGCTAATTTTTGTATTTTTTGTAGCGACAAGAGTCTCACTTTGTTGCTGAGGCTGGTCTCGAACTTCTGAGCTCAAGCGATCCACATGTCTCAGTCTCCCAAAGTGCTGGAGAAAGCACTTCTGACTGCATACTGGCTAGTGTGTTGGTTATTTTGGAAAAAAGAAAAGCATTTATAGTTTTTTGAGTTGTAAGCTGAGCTAACTGCTTTATTTTTTTTCCATGGAATACCATTTTATTTTATTTTATTTTTTGAGATGGAATATTGCTCTATTTCCCAGGCTGGAGTGCAATGGTGTGATCTTGGCTAACGGCAACCTCCACCTTCTGGGTTCAAGCAATTCTTCTGCCTCAGCCTCCCAAGCAGCTGGGATTATAGGCAGCAAGGCCAGCTAGTTTTTGTATTTTTAGTAGAGATGGGGTTTTACCATGTTGGCCAGGCTGATCTCGAACTCCTGGCCTCAGGTGATCCGCCTGCCTCAGCCTCCCAAAGTGCTGGGATTACAGGCGTGAGCCACCACGCCCGGCCCTTTTTTTTTTTTTTAACTTGAAAGCAACAGCTAACAGACAAATGAGATTAGAATTGTACAGAATTGGCTATTTGACATATTTTCTCAGATGAACTGTGATAGTCATTTCAAGGGAAGTAGCTGCAAGCATTTGTTGGCTGAAATAAAATTTAAGTTTACAATGGAAAATTAGAATTTGAAAAAACTTACAGTTTACTGCTTGACAGTATCCTAAATACATACGACTTTTCTGATGAGTGCCAATATTAATGAAGGTTATTTAAAAAATGTGAAATATTGTGTAATTCTTTTTATATAACAGTTAAAAATAAAACCATGAAGTACTAGAATAAAACATAGGTGGCTCTTTAATCTTGGTGTATGAAGATATTTTCTAAAATAAGAAAAAATCAAAGAAAGAAATCACTGCTACATTTGATTGTATTAAAATTAATTTGTCACGGGCACAAAAATGTTAGAAAACTAATGGCACTAGCAAATAAAGATATATGAGGATTGGTATTCTTAATATGTAAAGTACATTTGCACATCAATAAGAAAAGAATGTTTGTCCTAATGGAAGTAGTGGCAAATACATCAGCAGTCAGTTGAAAAAAGAAGTAATACAAATTGCCAGTTGAGTGCGGTGGCTCATGCCTGTAATCCCAGCATTTTGGGAGGCTGAGGCTGGCGGATCACCTGAGATCAGGAGTTTGAGACCAGCCTGACCAACATGGAGAAACCCCGTGTCTACTAAAAATACAAAATTAGTTGGGTGTGGTGGCGTATGCCTGTAATCCCAGCTACTCTGGAGGCTGAGGCAGGAGAATCGCTTGAACCTGGGAGGCGGAGGTTGTGGTGAGCTGAGATTGCACCTTTGCACTCCAACCTGGGCAACAAGAGCAAAACTGTGTCTCAAAAAAAAAAAAAGAAGTAATACAAATTGCCAATAAACATGAAAAAAAAGCTCAACTTTGTTTGTAATTAAACGCCTTTAAGTTAAAATTAGGTATCATTTAATTTTTATTAAATTGGCAAATATTAAAATTAAGAATAATTCTTAAGCAACACTCAGTAGGTGGGAAGAATCTAGCTGTAGCCTGAGGTGTTTGTGCTTCAAGGAAAACCCTCTCTGGGATGCCCATTGCTTGAAGTCAGAGGTTTTCCAGTACTGCCTACATAGTAGGATACCTGGAAAGTATTTTTAAAATGCTGATCCCTATATCCTCAAAATATTAATAGAGACAGTTGTGATGAGGACTATAATAAAGAAATGTGTAATAAGTTTTGGGGGCACAGAGGGAAGAATCTGTTGGCTGAGGAGTTGAAGAAATTGGGCACTCAGTATTGCCTGAGCTTAAAATCAGATGAATAAATGCCATATGACCTTGGGGCTGGGGAGTAAATAGGGTTATGCAGAAAGAGATAACTGAGGCTTTTGGGCAGAAGGAATAGTAACAGCTCAGAGGCGTGGGAGTTAAGGTCATTTAGGGATTTATAAGAATTCAGTATTTCTTTCTTTTTTATTTTTGAGATGGAGTCTAGTTCTGTCGTCCAGGCTGGAGTACAGTGGCACGATCTCGGCTCACTGCAACCTCCACCTCCTGGGTTCAAGTGATTCTCCTGCCTCAGCCTCCTGAGTAGCTGGGATTACAGGCACCCGCCACCACACCCAGCTAATTTTTTTGTATTTTTAGTAGAGATGGGGTTTCACCATCCTGGCCAGGCTGATCTCGAACTCCTGTCCTTGTGATCCACTCACCTCAGCCTCCGAAAGTGCTGGTATTACAGGCGTGAGCCACCATGCCCCGCCCATGTTTCTAAAAATGTTTTCTATAAAATGACATTGCCATTATCAACCTACAAAATACGTTTTCCATTGGTTGTTTTGTTGCTTAGTCTTTTAATCTAGAGTTTTATAACTTACCATATATACACACACACACACACACACATATATATATATATGTATTTTTTGGAGACGAAGTCTCGCTCTGTCACCCAGGCTGGAGTGCAGTGGCGTGATTTTGGCTCACTGCAAGCTCCGCCTCCCGGGTTCATGCCATTCTTCTGCCTCAGCCTCCCGAGTAGCTGGGCCTGTAGGCGCCTGTCACCACACCCGGCTAATTTTTTGTATTTTTAGTAGAGACGGAGTTTCACTGTGTTAGCCGGGATGGTCTCGATCTCCTGACCTTGTGATCCGCCCGCCTTGGTCTCCCAAAGTGCTGGGATTACAGGTGTGAGGCACCGCGCCCGGCCTTTATTTATATATTTTTTTATGCCATTGACTTTTTGCAGAAACTGGAGCATTTGTCCTGTAGATTGTCTAGTATTTTTTATTTGTTATTTTGCTTCCTTGTGATGCCCTTATGCTTATTTGTTTATCCCTCTTTCTGTAATTAGAAGATCTAGAACTACACTATCCTTAGAGTGGCTACTAGCTCTTTGTAGCTATTTAAATTTAGATTAATTAAAACTGAAAAAGGTTTGGTGGCTCACACCTGTAATCCCAGCACTTTGGGAGGCCAAGGTGGGAGGATTGCTTGAGTGCAGGAGTTCAAGGCTTCAGTGAGCTGTGATTGTACTCTAGCTTGGGAGACATCGAGACCCTGTCCCATTAAGGGGGAAAAATAATAGAAAAACAATAAAAAATTTAGTTTCTTGTTTCACAAGCCGCATAGGGCTAATGGCTGCCATATTGGCTAGCACAGCTTATAGAACCTTTCCACTGTCACAGAAAGTTCTGTTTGGCAGTGCTGTTCTCACTAGACTTGATTCGATTAAGGTCCATCTTTGTTGACAGAATACTTCTTAGGTGGTGCTTTGTGGTTCACATAATGATAGCCTGGTCTGTTCATTCATATATCTTTTCACAAGAAATATTTTTATTCCATTCTTAATAAAATTTCGTGGCAGGTACTTGCGAGAAGCAGTTATAATTTTTTTTTTTTTTTTTTTTGAGACGGAGTCTCGCTCTGCCGCCCAGGCTGGAGTGCAGTGGCCGGATCTCAGCTCACTGCAAGCTCCGCCTCCCGGGTTCACGCCATTCTCCTGCCTCAGCCTCCCGAGTAGCTGGGACTACAGGCGCCCGCCACCTCGCCCGGCTAGTTTTTTGTATTTTTTAGTAGAGACAGGGTTTCACCGTGTTCGCCAGGATGGTCTCGATCTCCTGACCTCGTGATCCGCCCGTCTCGGCCTCCCAAAGTGCTGGGATTACAGGCTTGAGCCACCGAGCAGTTATAATTTTAAAAGTTTAACATTGGGTTAAAAAATTAACAGGAAACATACATTCACAGGAAAGCTTGTGCACAAATGTTCATAGCTGCATTATTCGTAATAGCCAAAAAGTGGAAACAACCCAAATCAATTTATGAATAGATAAAATGTGGCATATTTGTACATGTAATATTATTCAGCCAATAAAATGGGCCAGGCATGGTGGCTCACACCTGTAATCCCAACACTTTGAGAGGCTGAGGCAAGGGGATCACTTGAGGCCAGGAGTTTGAGACTAGCCTGACCATCATCACAAACCCCATCTCTACTAAACATACATAAATTAGGCAGGTGTGGTGATGCATGCCTGTAGTCCCAACTACTCAGGTGGCTGAGTCATGAGGATCGCTTGAACCTAGGAGACAGAAGTTGCAGTGAACTGAGATCATGACAGTGCACTCCAGCCTGGGCAACAGAGCAACACCCTGCCTCAAAAAAAAAAAAAAAAAAAAAGAATGAAGTAATGAAGTTCTGTTGCATGGTATAACATGGATGAACCTTGAAAATGTTCTGCTAAATGAAGGCAGACACAGAGGGCCAGATATTTTGTGATTCCATTTATACGAAATGTCCAAAATTGGCAAATCTAGAGAGACAGAAAGTAGATCAGTGGTTGCCAGGGTGTGAAGACGGGTTCTTTCTGGAACGGGTACAGGGTTCTTTCTGGAGTGATGAAAATATCCTGGAATTCGTGGTTGTAGTTCGCAACCTTGTGAATGTATAAGAACCACTGAATTGTCCACTTCAAAAGGGTGACTTTTATGTTATGTGCATTATATCTAAAAAAAAAAAAAATCATTAGGAAGCAAGATTGACTTCTAAGAAAAAGTTCATAATAGTGGAGTGAAATGATTGTTGTTTTGTGGTGAATAAATTGGGTAGGTGGGTCACAAGAGTTTTGCTGATTAGTGATTAGAAAAATTATTCATAATCATTGAAAATATAAAATATTTTTCTATATGATGTATGTAAAGAATGTGGCAAGAGATGATGTTTGGAAAAAATAAAGAATGGCTATTGTAGAGATCTTAAGGAAAGAAGAAACTACAGTTAAGTAGTGCTTTCGAATCAGAATATAAAGAAAGTACTGAAAGTGGATGGAGTGACTGTTGTCAGCATGTTATACTTTATACATTTCATTCATAAACTTGGACTGTAGATAAAAGTAAACATGATTTTTTTAATTTACTCTTGAACAGCAGTTTTTTTTTTCACTTAGATTTGCATCTGCTCCACTGAACAACACATTTAATTGTTAATTATTTCCCCCTTCAGGATGATACATATACAGAAAGCTACATCAGCACAATTGGTGTGGATTTCAAAATAAGAACTATAGAGTTAGACGGGAAAACAATCAAGCTTCAAATAGTAAGTGACTTTTGGCTAGTAATTTTTTCGGAATTTATTTTGGCAAATTTGTAATGTATTATTATTTTGTATATATTTAATATGCGAACAATTGAATGTAAAATGTCTTAAGAATCATGTACTTAAGATAGAATAGTAGAATAAGAATTATTTAGATTAAAAATATGTTTTCAAGATTACTTAAGCCTCACTGAATTTTCTGTTTATGAAGCAGAGAAACTCATGTTTTAAGTCAAACTTGGTCCTCATCTTTTTCGTTTATCGGGGGAAATCTAAGTTCAAGTTTACCTTGTCCTACAGTGCAAATGTTACAGACCATTTTTGTTTGTCTTTTACTGTGCTAAGTGCATGGAACATTAAAGGAACCCTAGGAAGAGATTGTTCATATGTGGCTCAGTTGAAGAAAAGTACTTATGTAGTTCTGTTTTAAGTATTTTTATTAGATAGTGTGCACCAACTCTGTAGAAACACGGAATTTTGTTGGAAAGGAACTTAGTTTTTGTAACATGTTCATTTTACTGCTCAAAAAAAATGAATGCTGAAAGATTTAATGACTTGCCTACAGTTACTGGTAGAACCAAGTGACCGAAGCTCTGTCTTCAATATTTTGTGTGTCTGTGCCATCCTATCCCCCTTACCCATCTTTATACCCCCAGCCCCCAATTAAATATAGGCAGGTATAATAGTTCAGTTGTGCCTCTTCAGTATGGGTCTGAGTCCTGTCAGTGTGGACATGTCTGTGGTCTTTTAAAAAATAAATCTCTCAGTAGTTTTCAGAGTAGGCTATTAGCAAGAAGTAGGCTATAAACACAGGAAACCAGTGACTGCCCCTTTTCATGGAACTGATGACACGTGGAACTGGAAGGAGTCCTGTATTAGGAGTCAGAAGACTTAGATTTGTTGTCTTGGATCTCGTGTTTACTTGTTAGAGAATCATGGGTTTGTGTCTTGGGGGAAAAGGCCGAAGTAACCCTGAGACCCAGTTTCGTTTCTAAAGTGAGTGTGATGACACCTGATTTACTAATTTATAAGGTAGTTGTGAGAACCAAATCTAATAGCTTTATGTATGTGACAATACACGTGAAAGCCCTTTGTAAACTTTTGGGCAGTATATAGATACTACTTATGATATGACATGCCCAGATAAATGGGTGTTTGATAGGTTAAGTTGCTCCCTTATATGATTCTGATGAGGAAAAGAAGGTATGTTACAAAAGATAGGTGGATGTGGGTATTGATATAAGTAAATACACTTGATGTGTCAAATTAGGACTTGCAAGGATTTAGTTTTCAGAAATAGCTTGAAATACTTTCAATCAGTGAACAAATTACCATCCATATTTTTTCCCGCTATATAAGTACATTATCAACTTTTTATTTGGCAGCATAAAGAGTACATAAAGATCTACCCAAAACTGTACTTTAAAGTACTGGTATGGAATAATTGTATTATGTGTGTGTGATCATTGGCTTTCATAAGATTTGGGTGTGTATTTGTATGTGAAACATTCATATTTTGTTACTTTCCTGTGGCTGGAGGGGATCTTATGGACACTCTTTGTCTTTCATCTTTAATAGGAATTTCTTTTCCATGCCTGAAGGCCTCATTTTGAACATTTTGTTTGTGTTTTTTATTTTTTGAGATACAGTATTGCTCTGTCTCCCAGGCTGGAGTGCAGTGGCGCGATTTCAGCTCACTGCAACCTCTGCCTCCTGGGTTCAAGTGATTCTCCTGCCTCAGCCTCCCTAATAGCTGGGATTACATGTGTGTACCACCATGCCCGGACAATTTTTTTTTTTTTTTTGAGACAGAGCCTTGCTGTGTCGCCCAGGCTGGAGTGTAGTGGTGTGATCTCAGCTCACTGCAACCTCCTTCTCCCAGGTTCAAGTGCTTCTCTTGCCTCAGCCTCCTGAGTAGCTGGGATTATAGGCATGTGCCACCACGCCCTGCTAATTTTTTGTATTTTTAGTAGAGACAGGGTTTCACCATGTTGGTTAGGCTGGTTTCGAACTCCTGACCTCATGATCTGCCTGCCTCAGCTTCTCAAAGTGCTGGAATTACAGGCATGAGCCACCGTGCCCGGCCTTCGGATAAGTTTTGTATTTTTCATAGAGATGGGGTTTCGCCATGTTGGACAGGCTGGTCTCAAACTCCTTACCTCAAGTGATCCACCCATCTTGGCCGCCCAAAGTGCTGGGATTACAGGCGTGAACCACCACGCCTGGCTTTTTGAACATTTGTAAGAGGCTTACCATTTTTTCAAAGTAGCTAGTTCCATTTTATATATAACTTCCGCCAGGCATGTTGGCTCACACCTGTAATCCCAGCACTTTGGGAGGGCTAGGTCAGAGAGTCACTTGAGGCCAGGAGTAAACATAGCTCCTGTGACCAACCTGATCAACATAGAGACTCCATCTCTACCAAAAAAAAAAAAAAAAAGCCAGGTGTGGTGGTCCATGCCTGTCATGCCTGTAGTCCTAACTCCCCAGGAGACTGAGGTGGGAGGAACGTTTGAGCCCAGAAGACTGCAGTGAGGCAAGATTGCACCATTGCACCCCAGCTTTGGGGACAGAGTGAGACCCTGTCTCAAAAACAAAATAAGGCTGGGTGGAGTGGCTGTCCAGGCGTCCTGGTTCATGCTTATAGTCCTAGCACTTTGGGAGGCCAAGGTCGGCAGATTGCCTGAGCTCAGGAGGTCTAAGACCAGCCTGAGCAACATGGTGAAACCTAATCTCTGCAAAATATACAGAAAAAAACACAAAAAACACAAAACCTCTAGTTGCCAGTTATTTTTATTTATTTATTCCTAGTGATTCCTTTTTTTTTTTCTTTTTCTTTTTTTTTTTTTGAGACAAAATCTCACTTTGTCTCCCAGGCTGGAGTGCAGTGGCACTATCTCAGCTCACTGCATGATTCTTTTTTTTTTAAAGGCAGGGTCTCACTCTGTCGCCCAGGCTGGAGTGCAGTGGCGCGATCTCGGCTCGCTGCAAGCTCCGCCTCCCGGGTTTACGCCATTCTCCTGCCTCAGCCTCCCGAGTAACTGCGACTACAGGCGCCCGCCACCTCGCCCGGCTAGTTTTTTTTTTTTGTATTTTTTTTTTTTTTTTTTTTTTGAGATGGAGTCCCGCTCTGTCGCCCAGGCTGGAGTGCAGTGGCGCGATCTCGGCTCACTGCAAGCTCCGCCTCCTGGGTTTACGCCATTCTCCTGCCTCAGCCTCCCGAGTAGCTGGGACTACAGGCGCCCGCTACCTCGCCCGGCTAGTTTTTTGTACTTTTTAGTAGAGATGGGGTTTCACCGTGTTAGCCAGGATGGTCTCGATCTCCTGACCTCGTGATCCGCCCGTCTCGGCCTCCCAAAGTGCTGGGATTACAGGCTTGAGCCACCGCGCCCGGCCTTTTTTTTGTATTTTTAGTAGAGATGGGGTTTCACCGTGTTAGTCAGGATTGTCTCGATCTTCTGACCTCGTGATCCGCCCGTCTCGGCCTCCCAAAGTGCTGGGATTACAGGCTTGAGCCACCGCGCCCGGCCCTGCATGATTCTTTTAGAGACATGTTAATTCTTTATATTGAGCTTAAGCCTGTTTCCTTTTACTTCTGTCTCTTCTTATTCCTCTGCCTTGTGGAGCTGCCTGAATCAGATTAATTCCTCTTTTATTGGCAAGCCTGCCCTTCAGATTGATCTTATCACCACCTTTCTTCTACCTCTGAAGTTCCTCATTCTTTCCTGTAATGATATTTTCAGAACCTTGTGCAGTTTGGGTTATTCTTACATTTTATAAATGCCTTTTATTAAATTTGATTTCTTAAATCAAGTATGAGGTAAATCCTGTCTTGATTTGGAGCCTGAATGAATTTCTCTCTTGAAGTTCAAAGGCTCATGGCCCTTTATTATTATTAATCAAAGACATAACTATTTGTTGTTTCAGTAGCCATATCATTTCTGGTTTGGGTCTTAAGGTTTTTGATTTGTTTGTTTTTAATTAAAAGAGGGGTCTTGGCCGCATGCAGTTGCTCACCCCTGTAATCCCAGTACTTTGAGAGGCTCAGGCAGACAGATCACTTGAGTTCATGAGTTCAAGACCAGTATGGGCAACATGGCGAAACCCTGTCTCTACCAAAACCACAAAATTCAGCCAGGCATGGTGGTTTGTCCCTGTAGTCCAAGGTACTCAAGAGGCTAAGGTGGGAGGATTGCTTGAGCCTGGAAATGGAGGTTGCAGTGAGCCAAGATCATGCCATTTGCACTCTAGCCTGGGCAACAGAGCGAGACCCTGTTTCAAAAAAAAAAGGTCTTACTTTACACTTCTATGACTGGTGTTCTAAAAATCTAAACAGGCCAGGCGCGGTGGCTCATGCCTATAATCCCAGCACTTTGGGAGGAGGAGGCGCGCAGATCACGAGGTCAGGAGTTCATTACCCGCCTGGCCAGCATAGTGAAGCCCCATCTCTACTAAAAGTACAAAAAAATTAGCTGGGCATGGTGGTTCGTGCCTGTAATCTCAGCTACTCAGGAGGCTATGGCAGGGGAATCGCTTGAACCCGAGAGGCAGAGATTGCAGTGAGCCAAGATTGCACCATTGCACTCCAGCCTGGTGACAGAGTGAGACTCCATCTCAAAAAAAAAAAAAAAAACCAAAAATCTAAGCACAAGATTTTACTTTTAATCCTATCTTTTCCTCTTGCTTGGCTATAGTAATCCTTCAAGTTTTCTAGATCTTTTCAAAATCTTGATTCTGTTGATTTATATTTTAATTATCTTTTCCTTTCTGCTTTTCCTGTTCAGGTGTGACATCTGGGTCTTTATCTGAGTTTTGTTAGATTACAAAACATTCAGCAAGGTAGGGCAGGTACTGAGTCCAGTTGTATACCATGGAAAGCCTCTTTCTGTGATTGTTCATTCAAGAGGCTTTATGAAAATGTCTATATTACACCAGGCACTTGGAGGTTACAGAGATGAATAAAACATAGCCCATTAAGAGGCAGACAGTGGGAGAGACGAACATGAGAAAAAGTTACTCTGATTATGAGGGGTAATGAGAATTACATACGAAGGAAAGTACTGTTAGTACTGTTAGGATTTAGAGTCAGGAAAGTTTTCAGAGTAGCAAGGAAACGTCAGAAATTTTACTCTTTCTACCAGGCATGGTGCATGTATTATTCTGTTCTCACACTGCCACAAGGAACTGACCAAAACTCGGTGATTTATTAAAAAAAGGTTTAATTGACTCAGCTCTGCATGGCTGGGGAGGCCTCAGGAAACTTACCATGGCAGAAAGGGAAGCAGGCACGTCTTACATGGCAGCGGGCGAGAGAGTGTGTGAAGGAAGCGAAGGGCGCTCAGATCTTGTGAGAATTCATTCACTATCACTCGAATGGGGGAAACCGTCGCCATAATCCAATCACTTCCTTCAGTCAACAAGTGGGGATTATAACTTGAGATGAGATTTGGGTGGGGACACGGAGCCAAACCGTATCAGTGCCTGTAGTCCCAGTTACTTGGGAGGCTGAGGCAGGAGGAACACTCGAGCCCGGGAGTTCAAGATCCGCCTGGGCAACATAGCAATACCTCCATTAAAAAAAAAAAAAAAAAAGGAAATTTTACTTTTTGGATGCTATTGCTTACTTTAGTCAGCTATAACTTCTTGTTGACTTTTTAGTCAAAAAACAATTTTTCCTTCTATCTTTGTGAAAGGGGTTGGTGAGCAAGGAAGAAAAGGAAATTATTTTATTGAGCAGTTTCTATAGTCAGGCGCATTTTACAAACATTAGTTCATTTTAAACCCCTTTAGCTGTTGTACAAGGTGAATACTATCTAGCATTTACAGATGAAGAAACTGTTAGGTGATTCTCCCTAATATTAAATAACCAGGAACCTAGATTTGATGTTTTGAAGTCAGGGTGGCTTGATTCTAGAGTTCATGCTCCCTCCAAAGATACACTGAAAGACTTTGAGCCTCTTTTTTTCTTCTTTTATTGAGACAGCATCTGGCTCTGTTGCCCAGGGTGCAGTGGCATGATCTCAGCTCACTGCAACCTCTGCCTCCTGGGCTCAAGTGATTCTCCTGCCTCAGCCTCCCAAGTAGCTGTGACCACAGGCACACACCACCATACCTGGCATACCTAGCTAATTTTTGGGTTTTCTAGTAAAAGACGAGGTTTCGCCATGTCATGAGACCAGCAATGCCCAGACTGGTCTCAAACTCCTGAGCTCAAGTGATCTGCCTGCCTTGGCCTCCCGAAGTGCTGAGATTACAGGTGTGAGCCACCGCGCCTGGCCTTGAGCCTCTTTATTGATTACTGTCTAACTAGTCTTCTGAGCTCCCAGGCTTAGTAATTTGGACAGAAAAGGAAATAAAGCTGTGGTGATTTGTATTTTTGTTTATTTGCTTTTTTAGTTTAACAATTATTGACATTTTACATTATTTGTCTTATTCTAGTAGTAGAGTATATTAAATTATAGACATTTGATATTTTACTCCAAAATGCTTCAGTATGCATCTCTATTTTGTTACCACATCAAATAGAACTGACATTAATTCCTTAATACCCAGCTCATCTTCCAGTTTACCCAAAATTGCAACTTGTTTTTAGCTCTATGTTGGCTGGGTCAGGAAAAGAAAGCGATTTCACTGAATACTACTGAACTTCTTTTTTTTTTTAAGTTTTGTCATTTAAAATCTTAGTGAAGCTCAGTCCACGATCATTCCCCTTGTTAAAACCAAGGCTTTGTCTGGGCAGGGTGGCTCACGCCTGTAATCCCAACACTTTGGGAGGTCAAGGCAGGTGGATCACATGAGGTCTGGAGTTCGAGACCAGCCTGGCCAACATGGGGAAACCTCGTCTCTACTAAAAATACAAAAATTAGCCTGGTGTAGTGGTGGGTGTCTGTAATCCCAGCTGTTCGGGAGGCTGAGGCAGGAGAATCACTTAAACCTGGGAGGCGGATGTTGTAGTGAGCCAAGATCACGCCATTGCACTCTAACCTGGGAGACAGAGCAAGACTCTGTCTCAAAAAAAACGAAAACAAAAACAACAAAAAAACCAAACCAAAGCTTTTTACGTCTAAAAATTGAGTTTGCGTCTAGATATTTTTAACTTTTTTTGTTTTGTTTTTTAAGAGATAGGGTCTCCCTCTGTCCCCTAGGCTGGAGCACAGTGGCAAAATAATAGCTCACTGTAACTACAAACTCCTGGGCGTAAGCAGTCCTCCTAAATAGCTGCAACTACAGGTGTGCACCACCTTGCGCAACTAATTTTTTTAATTTAGTTGAGACAGGGTCTTGCTGTGTTGCGTAGGTTGGTTTCCAACTTCTGCCCTCAAGCGATCCTCCTGCTTTGGCCTCCCAAAGTGCTGGGATTACAGGCATGAGCCACTGCACCTGGCTAACAGTTTTCTCTTTTTTTTTGAGATGGAGTCTCGTTCTGTCCCCCAAACTGAAGTGTAATGGTGCGATCTCGGCTCACTGCAACCTCCGCCTCCCGGGTTCAAGCTTTTCTTCTGCCTCAGCCACCCGAGTAGCTGGGAGAGTACAGGCGCGCACCATGCATGGCTAATTTTTGTAATTTTAGTAGAGATGGGGTTTTATCATGTTGGTCAGGCTGGTCTCGAACTCCTGACCTCGTGATCCGACTGCCTTAGCCTCCCAAAGTGTTGGGATTACAGGCGTGAGCCACCGTGCCCAGTCCCAACAGTTTTTTTTTTTTTTTTTTTTTGAGACAGAGTCTCGCTCTGTTGCCCAGGCTGGAATGCAGTGGCCGGATCTCAGTTCACTGCAAGCTCCACCTCCCAGGTTTGCACCATTCTCCTGCCTCAGCCCCTTGAGTAGCTGGGACCCGCCACCTCGCCTGGCTAGTTTTTTGTGTTTTTTAGTAGAGACGGGGTTTCTCCGTGTTAGCCGGGATGGTCTCAATCTCCTGACCTCGTGATTCACCTGTCTCGGCCTCCTGAAGTGCTGGGATTACAGGCTTGAGCCACCGCGCTCGGCCCCAACAGTTTTTTTAAACCCAGAACTATAATGCAATAATGTTAGCATTTGTTTTTGGAATTTGAGCCTAACTAGTTGAAAGGCAGTTAAGTTGCTCTTAAAATACATTTTATAAAAGTGTTTGGAATCATCTTCCTTACATTGTTTTCTCTAGGATGAAGACAACACCTGGCCAGGCATGGTGGCTCATGCCAGTAATGCCAGCACTTTGGGAGAATTGCTTGAGTCCAGGAATTTGAGACCAGCCTGGGCAATATAGCAAAACTCCGTCTCTACAAAAAAGAAAAAATTAGCTGAGTGTGGTGGCATGTACCTATAGTCCCAGCTCCTCAGGAGGCTCAGGTGGGAGGATTGCTTGAGCTGGGGAGGTTGAAGCTGCAGTGAGCCATGATCATGCCACTGCACTCAGCCTGGATGACAGATCTGAGACCCTGCTTGAAGGGGGGAAGAAAAAGACACCTGCTTGGGATAATTAAAGTTCTGTCTTGACTGGTAGTTATTTGAATCAGGTCCCTCCAATGCTAATTTAATCATGGTAGAATGTGCAAGCAAGTGAGTTTGTCTTACGTGGAAGAGTTCTGTGTTCAAGGGCTTTAGGCCAGTGACATTCCTCAACACGGTGCTAAAGGCGGTAGGGAATGTGAAAAGTATGACATACTTCCTGCTCTCAACAGCTTGTAATTTTAGTATTATCGTAAGCTCAGTTGTAGGTACTACCTTCTTTTCTGGACTTCCAGGTACTTATTACTGTGCAATATAGTGGTATGAGTTGAGGACTAATGTTTCTATATCACATCCTGATAATCTCCACAGTTATGAAAACTAAACTATTTCCCCTCCCTCCTACACTTTTCCCCAACTTTATTTTAATGGAATTGTTTGGATTTCTTGATTGTTTTGTAATAGTGGGACACAGCAGGCCAGGAAAGATTTCGAACAATCACCTCCAGTTATTACAGAGGAGCCCATGGCATCATAGTTGTGTATGATGTGACAGATCAGGTAAGTTCCAAGAGGAGATTGTGTTACAGTGACCAAGTAGGAAGTCATTATTCGATTAATGTAAGATTCATTTACTACTTCGCATATAAGCCATCAGTATTAACTTTATGGCAGAAAACTTTGTCCACTCAAATATAAATGTGAATCACTTAAAAGACATTTTTTTTCCTGTAATAAATAGAACATTAGTAATAAGTTTTACATTTGCTTTCAAGGGATTCTGGTTGTATTTATTATGAACTAAATAACTGATCAAATAGCCAAGACTCTAACAGATAGGCAAGAGTTTGTAGGGAATCGTGAGTTGCTTGACTTATATTGTATTCTTGGTGTTGTTAACAGGAATATGGCCTGGTAATCAGAATTGCTAAAAGAGGGATTTGCGGGTCTCTGCCTGTGGAGGATGTGGTTCAGAAAAAAAGGATTTGAATAGGATAAGCTGTAGGAGGATCTTAGTATGAGAATGAGTATCTGAAGATTAGCTGTGAGAGAGGGCAGGGTGATGGAGGGAACAATCTGGGACAGTGAAGCATGTACTCCAGGGGCCATAACTGTTTTTTTGTTATTATTATTTTTAATCAGAAACTTAGATTTCGATGTCCTTTCTATCAAAGGACAGAAGAGAAACATTCAAAATTGGAATTTATTTTTCTTTTGGCAAATGTTAAATCTCACCTCTAATATGAAATCATAGCTAATTAGGAGATAACTTACATGTAAACATTTTGATTCAGTGCCATTAGAAGTGCTGGGTGGGTGATATCTGCAAGAGAAAAAAATGATGCTAGTTTAAAAAAATCTCTAGTCATATTGCCGTGAAATACTTTTAAATGAAAACTTTCCTCCTGTAAATATGACTGTGGATAAGAAAATAAGTATATTTAATAACATTTTGACATGTCTAGTAGTAACAGTAGGTCATCTTATTCATAAACCAAAATTTTATCAAATTTCAAGCCGGGTGCAGTGGCTCACGCCTGTAATCCCCACACTTTGGGAGGCCGAGCCGGGTGGATCACCTGAGGCCAGGAGTTAGAGACCAGGCTGGCTAACATGACAAAACCCCATCTCTACTAAAAGTACAAAAATTAGGCCGGGCGCGGTGGCTCAAGCCTGTAATCCCAGCACTTTGGGAGGCCGAGACGGGCGGATCACGAGGTCAGGAGATCGAGACCATCCTGGCTAACACGGTGAAACCCCGTCTCTACTAAAAAATACAAAGAACTAGCCGGGCAAGGTGGCAGGAGAATGGCGTAAACCCAGGAGGAGGCTGAGGCAGGAGAATGGCGTAAACCCGGGAGGCGGAGCTTGCAGTGAGCTGAGATCCGGCCACTGCACTCCAGCCTGGGTGACAGAGCCAGACTCTGTCTCCAAAAAAAAAACAAAAAAACAAACCAAAAATTAGCCAGGCGTGACAAAAATTAGCCAGGTGTGGGGGCGCGTGCCTGTAAAGCAGTCACTTGGGAGGCTGAGACAGGAGAATCACTTGAGCCCAGGAGGCAGAGGTTGCAGTGAGCCGACATTGTGCCATTGCACTCCAGCCTGGATGACAGAACAAGACTTTGTCTCCCCCCCCCCAAAAAAAAAAAAATTATCAAATTTCAAAACCAGGTTTTGTAGTACATTTCAATTGCATATTCCAAAGCAGTTGGGTTTGCCTGAGTTGCAGTTTAATATTAAGCTGTATTTCCCTTTCAAATAAGGTATTTTCATCATTAAGCCTGTAAATTCTAGTTTGTCATCATTTAGATATTTATAGTCATTTTAATATATCTGTTTACGGCCAGCCACAGTGGCTAACACCTGTAAACTCAGCATTTTTGAGGCCAAAGTGGGCCGATTGTTTGAGCTCAGGAGTTTGAGACCAGCCTGGGCAACATAGTGAAACCCCATCTATACAAAAAGTCCAAAAAAAAAAATAGCCAGGTGTGGTGGCATGTGCCTGTAGTCCCAGCTATCCCGGAGGCTGAAGCGGGAGGATGGCTTGAGCTTGGGAGGTCGAGGGTGCAGTGAGCTGTGATTGTGCCACTGCGCCCTGGCCTAGGTAACACAGCAAGACCCTGTCTCAAAAAAAAAAAAAAAAAAAAAAAAATCCCCTTCACTCCTTAGCAGTGGTTATTTTGTACCTAGAGTTGTCTCACTAGCTCTTTGTTATTTGTCTGTTAGGTCAGGAAGGTTGTTTCCATTTATTCCAGAACCATATTATCAAACTTTCAAATGTCTTTTTAGGAGTCCTTCAATAATGTTAAACAGTGGCTGCAGGAAATAGATCGTTATGCCAGTGAAAATGTCAACAAATTGTTGGTAGGGAACAAATGTGATCTGACCACAAAGAAAGTAGTAGACTACACAACAGCAAAGGTATGTTTAAAGTTTAATTTTCATACTGAATTTGAAGGTGTTGAATTATGTATGGGCTCTGCAGTAATACTAAGGCCACAGCCACCTTAACTTTTAAAAATATGTGCACTAGAATACTGTGACAGTGACAATTCGTGTAACATCTGTTTGGATCCAATGAACTTATTAGTTCCTCACGCTCCATTATGGATGGTAGAAATGCACTAAGTAGTAGTGAAAAAGATTTTTCAGTGTTAATTGTGCCTCATTATTCTCTTAGGAATTTGCTGATTCCCTTGGAATTCCGTTTTTGGAAACCAGTGCTAAGAATGCAACGAATGTAGAACAGTCTTTCATGACGATGGCAGCTGAGATTAAAAAGCGAATGGGTCCCGGAGCAACAGCTGGTGGTGCTGAGAAGTCCAATGTTAAAATTCAGAGCACTCCGGTCAAGCAGTCAGGTGGAGGTTGCTGCTAAAATTTGCCTCCGTCCTTTTCTCACAGCAATGAATTTGCAATCTGAACCCAAGTGAAAAAATTGCCTGAATTGTACTGTATGTAGCTGCACTACAACAGATTCTTACCGTCTCCACAAAGGTCAGAGATTGTAAATGGTCAATACTGACTTTTTTTTTATTCCCTTGACTCAAGACAGCTAACTTCATTTTCAGAACTGTTTTAAACCTTTGTGTGCTGGTTTATAAAATAATGTGTGTAATCCTTGTTGCTTTCCTGATACCAGACTGTTTCCCGTGGTTGGTTAGAATATATTTTGTTTTGATGTTTATATTGGCATGTTTAGATGTCAGGTTTAGTCTTCTGAAGATGAAGTTCAGCCATTTTGTATCAAACAGCACAAGCAGTGTCTGTCACTTTCCATGCATAAAGTTTAGTGAGATGTTATATGTAAGATCTGATTTGCTAGTTCTTCCTTGTAGAGTTATAAATGGAAAGATTACACTATCTGATTAATAGTTTCTTCATACTCTGCATATAATTTGTGGCTGCAGAATATTGTAATTTGTTGCACACTATGTAACAAAACAACTGAAGATATGTTTAATAAATATTGTACTTATTGGAAGTAATATCAAACTGTATGGTGATAAGTATTGTTTTAATTCTTATGGTTAAAGGGAAATAGAGCCTTGCATTATATTCAACACAGCCATTTGTGTGTGCACAATGCAAACTAAGGTATTCTAGACCTATCTTAGAGCAGCATCCAGTATTTGCTTTCTAGATAATATGCCCAATAACATGACCTAGAGAGGCTTCTGTGCTGTGTAGGGATTTAACCAACTTCAGTGGTTCAGGGAGCTCAAACTATATGGAAAACAAGTTTAGAATATATGCTATCTAGCCCATTATCTCTGATCCTTCTCTAAAACCATTTGAAATGGCTTCATTGATCAACATTTCACAAATGCATCTGTGGTAGAGGTAGAAAGCAGCACCTTTCCTAATTGGCAAATGATCAGACTAATGTGTGCTAATGTTTTTCTTCCATGCTTTCAGTCAGATTCAACTATTTTATCCTCCACAGTTGCTTAACTTGGTGTTGGAGGAGGGTTTAAGCATTAAAATAGGAAGCAGGAAATTTGATTTATCTAATTTTAGAAATTATATCCCTAAAAATTAAAACATGAATACTGGGTGGTAATGATAATTGAGGGAAATGTATTTATTTGGTGACATTTTGCATGTGTGAAGATTTTCTGAAATAGGACCTTCAAGATCCTAGGGGTCTTTTTTTGTTTGTTTTTTAATTGTGAGGAATAAAAAATCTGCCCACACTGGCATTTTAAGGTGACTGAAGTCAAAGGTTGTTTCCTTAGGTTGAAATAGCAGCCAAAACATTCTTCACACAGGGGCTTGGGATATGGCTGCTGGCAACATATTTTGTTGTGGGCTTCTTAATTTAATGATAAAATTTAAGCTAAACACAAGCCAAAAATTAATAGGTTTTTTAATTTTTATTTTTCACTAAACAGGCAATTGAAATACATGGTACAAAAATAAGTGGTAAGATAACTGTAAAATGAAATGGACAGAATAAATATTCAATTTTCCATCTATGAAAATTTCACAATAAAAATCATAGTTTACTTTGTATTATAGGCGTGCTTGGTGGATCTATTCATCCTCACGTAAGGCAACCGACAAATTCCTGAAGTTACCAATAGTTATTTTGGTGAAGATCTTTAATGCTTCAAAAGTTTTGTTTCTGCCTTAATACAGTATAAAGGGGGAAAGAGTTCAGAAACTATTTTCTAAAGTAGCAAAATGACACAAAACGAATGTCAAGATATTGTGATGCCATGCCGTGCACTTCAGTTTTATACAGTAAAAGTTGTTTAAATCGTCAGCTTATTCTTGGTGAGTTAGCGGAAACATTACATGAACTTAAGATGAGCATATTTACAGACTTAAGTTTAGAAAATTCCAGCTTTTCCCATGGCAGTAAAGATTGGGATTTACAACAAATTTCAGCATGCCGCAAGATATGCTTCTATGTGTATGCCAATAAATGCCGTTCTGGAAAAAATATATTCCCCTTTATACCCACATTTTCAAGTACAAACGGTTCAAGGCTGCTATGGGCTTTAATAATCTGTTCACTTAGTAAAGGGAATTATCACTTGTTCTAAATATAAGGTGCTGCTGTAAATTACATAGTGAAGAGTGTTCTTAAATCTAAGCAGCTGCACACTGTGAAATCCTTTCAGAATGACAGTCATTGTGGTCCGAGCAGTAATTTCCTATTCTTTCACCCTGGATTGAATTTCCCTTAGCCTATATCTTGCCTTTCCAGCGTATCTTACATCAAACCTTTGTGTTCCATTCCCACCTGAGCTTCACAATAGCCCTGTATTGACATCGTCTTCCATTTGCTGAGCTTACCCATCGATCTCCAAGAACCCAGATCTTGAAACTGCTGATCCAGCTTTGAGTATCATCACTTCCCTGTGGATTCAACTTCCATTAATTTTAAGGGACTACATTCCAGTGTGGCACCACAGTGCAATTAGCAAGCTCAGCTACTTGACTCTAACTTGGCCATGTTTGCTCATAGAAATGCTGCTGGCAGCATCTTACTAGGCTGAAACAATTTCAGCTTGAGTTTTAAGGGAAGTCTTAAACTTAAAGCAGGGCGGTATAATTAACAGTTGTGTTGATACTCTTCAGCAGCATTCACAGCCAGGTCCAGGGAGTTAGCACCGCTTAGTCACACCTTATTCAGAGGATGAACAAAAATATCTTAGATCATCTCTAGGTAAGGTAGCACTTTCTTGGGAAACAGGGTATTGTGTAACATTCTGTGAAACGTCTGGTCAGTTGAAGCTGATTATTGGTTGAATGGGGACAGAATGCCACATTCTGCATTCAATTAGTATAATATTGGCCAGTTTGTTTCTGTAGGGTTTTCATCTCCAATTTTTATGCTAATACACTTCCGTGCCTGTCAAATACTAGTAAATAAATGGGTTTAATTTCCTAAGGGCTATTCAGTAACATACTCAATGGAAGGGCATGTTCCTACTTATAAATATACATCTAAGAGAAGGTAAAATATATCAATTTAAGAGGCCGTCAGACATCTCTACCTTTTTAGCCAATTCTAGGTTTTCAAGAATTTTTACATACAGGTTTATAATTGACAATTATTTGCTAGAGTGATTTTTCTCTTTTAAAGTCTCACTGTGTATGGAACTAAGATTAATATGGCAAACTCAGAAGACATTTTAATTTTGATCATGCCCTTAAGCATTATGATAAAGCATACCACAGCAGCATCAGGCACTTGAAATACTGCATTTTATATGTAGCTACTGTTGAAGAGCTAATCTTTAAAGAATTTAATGGCTATTTTCCAGTGACTATAAAGTCTCAGAGATTCTGAAGCAGAAAAGTCACATAAAGTCACATAGGACTTTAGTTTCCATTGTTACTGTGCTTTCCTCCTTCCAGGTTCATTCATTGCCCAACAGAACTTTAAAAGTGCTTTTCTGTAGAATCTGCAGTTACCAGCAATAACCGATCATCTTGCTTCAAAAAACTATAGAATTGATGCTTCGAATGGTTGATCCATAGTGTTTTTTTTTCTTCTATCAAAGTACTTATGTGTCAATGCCAAAGCAACAAGGAATTCCCCTTTTTCCTTCACTATTGACAGCTTCAGTTTCTGTACTTACTGTGTCATCCCATCCACTCCCTTCCCTGAGCCTGGACTGCTCTTCCAAGGGAGACTAGGAGTGAAGGGAGGAGTCCCCCCAAAGGTACCCTTTAAGCTTGATAATTAGCTCCACAGCCATGCTAAAGCACGACTGCAGATCCCCAAGTCCCTGACACATTTTCTTCTAAGAAACTGGTTAGCCAAGAAAGTAAAGACGTAAGCCCTGAAGATGGCAAAAGGTGTCGTAATCTCCCAAAGTAATCTGTAGAGGTGCTTCATTTAACCCTTTTTCTTTTGCAGACAAAGGGTTAAAAATCTCTTCTACCTAAATCTTCAAAGAGGGATTGACAAGCTCAAATTTCCTTTTATGAGAAGACCCAAGGTTTCTGGCCAACCATTCACTGTTTTCAGTCTCTTAGGTCCTCTTGCATGCCTGAGAGTATCGAGTATTCGGAAACTCCTACCAGCCCTTGGTAAATGACCTTACCAGGTGGAATAGTTTGAGCTTTATCTGCTCTTTTTTAATGGGATAGAGGGGAAGGCAACACGTCTTATTTTATCAAAAATTGCAAAGCTACACACTCTTTGTGGAGAAGCACCAAAAGGAAAACCTTAGTTTGGAAGGATTCATTGTAAATGAAAATAGTAACTCAGCCCTCCATTCAGGGAGGAGAAAGGCATTTTAAAGCTAGCGTATTGAAGGTTTCCCCCTTGACTTCGGTGTTGAATGGCTCTGGCAAGGACTTCTTGAAGGTTTTTTTCCTCACCAACCAGTGTTTGGCCGGCAGGTTGCATCTCTGCCTGAGAAAATGCCTGAAAGAGAAAAGGCAGCATTTGTTAACAGGCATAATGTTGTAGAGGAAGAAACAACAACAGCAGTCCCCTGCATTCATTTTAGAATCAAGATGACTTCTCACAGTTGCTCTGCTAAAAAATACAGGGACTCCCTGCTCTTAACATACCTATAGTGCTCACCTAGAAAATCTACGAATTAAACACCACACACATTTTGTTGTAGGAGAGGATGTTTCAGAGAAAGTACAGTCCAATTGCGGAATTATGAAAAGCATTGGCAGTAGCAACTCTGGTGGACACACCCACCCGTGCTCTCCTAGCTCCTTTTCTGTCATTCTGTTTGACTTTCTCAAGGGAGCAAAAGAAAGTTGTACTACCTGTTAAGTCTCCAAGGTGTCTTAACCCCTTCATCCCCCTAGCCTTCTTGGAAGGGAGTGGTATGGGAGATATATGGAGACCCTTTGTGCAGGGCAGGGGAGTGGTGATGCAAAGTTATGAGTAACCCTGGGTTTCTCTGGGCACTTGGTGCTGTCAGAGATGCTTGGAGTACCAAATGAGCTGGGGAGAAGATCCTGCAGAACAGGGGCGGCCAGGTCATGGCCCCATACTGGAAAAGTATACCTGTGCAGAAATAAAGTAGGTATATAGCTAAGTTTTGCTGCTCTTGTCTTGGGATGGCAGGGTTGACGGTGAAGAAAGTGCCACAGAAATGGCAGCACAGAGGCACCCTCATCCTCAGCAGGCAGCAGGGGTGAACAGTAATGGAACGTACCACAGTGAGCCTACCATTACATAGGAAAACCAGCAACTCCTTTTTTAGTAACATTGGCTTTCTTCTTCCAGTATCTCATTTGTTTCAATAATAGTTCTTGGCTTAACAAGCTTCTAAGTAGTGGCCAACTGTTATAGCAGGGTTGGTGGGCAAATTTTCTTGAGTTCCTCTACTCACCAGGTTAAACGCCTTCACATGGGTGCTCCATTGCCGCCATGCGCTTTTTGTCAGGGATAAGGGTGCAGCCAGCAAGCGTGTCCACAGAGGCCAAGATAGAGTCATACAGGCGATCTGCGTGGCTCTCCAGCTCACCAGACTGCTTTGCGATCCTCCCAAGGACATCCTCTAAAACTAACAATGAGGTTCAAAGAAATTAAACTAGATACAAAACCCACGCAAGTGTTGTCCTTAGCATTTTCAAAAGAACATACAGGGTATAGTATTTTGCACAAAGTAGGACCTGGCAGTAGTTTCTGAATGGCCTTTTTAAAGGCCTACAACAAGGATTCCTACAACATAATTCCTACAACAAGGATTCTCCAGGGACTTCTGTTGCACTGGAGAACCTATGTTGTTAACTTCTGATTAAAGCTGAGAAAAGAATTCACTGACTTCACTTTGAAATTGCATAATTTACAGAGGGGCACAGAGACATGGTTCTCTGATGGCTGGTATTACCTGACTTTAGAGGTAAGACAGGTATCTCTATAAGGGCACATCCAGATCCTGTTGGGCATAAGGCTTAAATGAAATAAAGCGACATGCCAAGGTTCAGATGCTTACCCCTGCTACCAGGTCTATCAGTTTCTACTGGCTGGGAGGAATGTTACTTCACGTGGGTGGTCTGGTAATAGATTTGGGAGTGCTTGAGACCCCTTTTTTGTAGGGCCCCAGTGAACAGACTGAAAAAGAAAATGACCTGGCCAGGCGTGGTGGCTCATGCCTGTAATCCCAACACTTTGGGAGGCCAAGGTGGGTGGATCGCCTGAGGTCGGGAGTTTGAGACCAGCCTGACCAACATAGAAAAAACCCCGTCTCTCCTAAAAATACAAAATTAGCCAGGCGTGGTGGCGCATGCCTGTAATCCCAGCTACTCGGGAGGCTGAGTCAGGAGAATCGCTTGAACCCAGGAGGCAGAGGTTGCAGTGAGCCAAGATTGTGCCATTGTACTCCAGCCTGGGCAACAAGGGTGAAACTCTGTCTCAAAAACAAAACAAAACAAAACAAAACAAAAAAATGACCTGAGAGCAGGCTAAGGAAGATTCATTCCCACAGTGTTCATGTGAGGAAGGGATGGGCTAGGGTCAGAGTGTATCACACACAGCAGGCTTTTTTCTCTTTTCAAAAATTTATTTTTGTTAAGCACAAAGGCTGTCGTAGTTTCCTGCGCCTTTATCAGCTGTGCTAATACTCTCCCTAGTTTCCTGCCACAGCTGTAACATCTGTCAGTAGAGGAAAGGAAAGGGGAAGCTGCCTATCTGCAGACAATGCTGACTGGACGGGTGGAAGGAGAAGGAACACAGGCTGGCTGTATCAAGATCTTTGCCTAGTGAAGCCACATCGATGCGGTGTCATCAGGGCAAAGTGCTGTCCACAAAAAGAGTTGGCGAAGTGTGGCAGAGGACTGCAGTCAGAGCGCACGGTAAAGCTTGGCTGTAAGGGTGGCTGGGCTGGGTTCTACCCCTCTTTTTTTTTTTTTTTTTTTTTTTTTTTGAGACGGAGTCTCACTCTGTCACCCAGGCTGGAGTGCAGTGGCGCGATCTTGGCTCACTACAACCTCCGCCTCCCAGGTTCAAGCGATTCTCTTGCCTCATTTCCTGAGTAGTTGGAATTACTGGCATCCACCACCACGTCTGGCTAATTTTTGTATTTTTAGTAGAGACGGGGTTTTGTCATGTTGGCCAGCCTGGTCTCGAACTCCTGACCTCAGGTGATCAACCCACCTTGGCCTCCCAAAGTGCTGGGATTACAGGCATGAGCCACCGCAGCTGGCTAACCCCTCCAGTCTCATGAGACCTTTGCCCAGTCTTCTTGTGCGATGTCACAGAAACCTCTATTGGTTCAGGGACCTTTGTTTTTTAACTTTTATTTATTTATTTATTTTGAGATGGAGTCTTACTCTTGTCACCCAGGCTGGAATACAGTGACATGATCTCAGCTCACTGCAACCTCTGCTTCCCGGGTTTAAGCGATTCTCCTGCCTCAGCCTCCTGAGTAGCTGGGATTACAGGTGCCCGTCACCATGCCTGGCTAATTTTTGTACTTTTAGTAGAGATGGGGTTTCGCCATGTTGGCCAGGCTGGTCTCAAACTCCTGACCTCAGGTGATCTGCCCACTTTGGCCTCCCAAAGTGTTGAGATTACAGGGGTGAGCCACCGCGCACGGATGCTTTTGAACTTTTATTTAGACTGTTAGAATGTTTGGTTGGGGCCAAATAAAAGAAGTTGGGAAGGACTGGAATAAACATGTTTGTCTGCTGGCTCTGTGGACTTTGACAGCGTGCTCCTGGTGGAAGAAAAGTTTTGCACCCGCTGGAGAGAGACACTGAAGTCTCAAGGGGGAAAGAGCCACATTCCTGATTATTTCAAGCAGATGGATGGGGAAGGGCTATGTGTCAATCTGAAAGAGTCTGGATACATATCTGAAAACCAAAGAAAACCCCAAAGCCAGTAAAAAAACCTCTAGATCTCTTTGAGAGAAGAGCAAAGTGGGACTAAGCACAGAAAAGTATTATTAAATGGATTTTAAAGTGAAGGTCAAAAAACCTGAAGCTTTTAAGAGGCCTACTTTTTTTTTTTTTTTTTGAAAAGGAGTTTAGCTTGTTGCCCAGGCTGGAGTGCAGCGGCGCAATCTCGGCTTACTGTAACCTCCACCTCCCGGGTTCAAGCGATTCACCTTCCTCGGCCTCCCAAGTAACTGGGATTACAGACATGTGCCACCACGCCCAGCTAATTTTGTATTTTTAGTAGAGACGGGGTTTCTCCATGTTGGTCAGGCTGGTCTTGAACTCCCGATCTCAGGTGATCCGCCCACCTCAGCCTCCCAAAGTGCTGGGATTAGAGGTGTGAGCCACCACGCCCAGTCTAGAGGCCTACTTTTACACGCGGCCTTCGTGAAGAGAGGAGATGCTCAGGCCTCTGCACCTCCAGACGCTGGGAAGCTGCAGAAAGCCAGTGCCCAGGGGCTCTGCCAGGCTGCCACTTCTTCTGTGGCCTGAGGCAAATCTACAACTCTGTCCACCTCACAGGGCTGCAATTAAATGGAGAACACTGATGTGCCAACTGCTTCAGTAAAATGCTGGTGTAAATTTACATGCAGCAAAGGAGCCTTGCACATGGAATTTCTGCCCCCCAAAAAATCTAAGAACCCTAGTGAAAATGCCAGAAGACCCAAAATAAAGGCCTTAAAAGGGCAGGGGATTGCAAAGAGCTCACATAATTCACATTAGAGAATCAATTACCTGCTGAAAACCGTTCAGTGGTCCCTGTCCACTGATGCCTGTTAACCCTAGAGATTTTTCTTCCCAGGGTACACTTAGCAATGTGTAGAAACATTTTGGGTCTTCACAACTGTGGGGGAAATGGATTTACTGGTATCTAGTGGGGCCGGGGTGCTGCTAAACATCCTGCAATGCATAAGACAACCCCCCACAAAATCACACGGCCAATATGGCAAAAGCACCAAGACTGAGAAATCCTGCTGTATATGCTTCTCCATGGTATGTATCTGCCCACCATGCTGGTCAGGAAAGCGCCTCCTCACTGCCTCTCAAGTCCGTGGGACCTGCCCAGCTTTGCTTCTGCGGTTGGATTCCAGTATAAATCCCATCTCACTCAAAAAACATAAAATGAGGCATAATATAGGCAGGCTCTGTCAGCATTTGATTTACACTCTTGCAGGAAATTAGGGGCTGCCATCAGTTCAAGGCTTTACCCTACCATTCTCTTAGCTCATCCTCCCTATCACATCCCCATCCCCCATGCCCTCGTCCTGTAAAGACAATAAGAACTGTATATCCTTGGCACCAGCATGCTTAGATATATGCCTGAGGTCTGTGATTTTCACTTTCCTAAATGGGGAACCCATCCTACAAAATGGGCCGGGTGCAGTGGCTCACACCTGTAATCCCAGCACTTTAAGAAGCTGAGGGAGGCGAATCACCTGAGATCGGGAGTTCGAGCCCAGCCTGACCAACATGGAGAAACCCCGTCTCTACTAAAAATACAAAATTAGCCGGGCGTGGTGGTGCATGCCTATAATTCCAGCTACTCAGGAGGCTGAGGCAGGAGAATCACTTGAATCCGGGAGGCGGAGGTTGCCATGAGCCAAGATGGCACCAGTGCACTCCAGCCTGTGAAACAAGAGCGAAACTCCATCTCAAAAGCAAAACAAAACAAAACAAAAAAAGCTTGGTTTGCACACTACTGCCACCCTGTCCCCTCTTATCAGTTCTTTATTCAGTCTGTTCCCTGAGGACAGACTGACTGTCCTCAGATACTTTTGAGCAATACAATCCTTTTCTGAAACAAACATTTCCCCAAAGTAGGACACAAAGCAGATAGTCAGAGAGGAATTCAACCTGGGCTAGGTAAGGTGGGGAACCGGAGGGATACCCACTGAATACCCTGGCCGCAAACTAAGGGCTGGTGGATTAAAACTAGGATTCCTACCCAGACTACCACCAGAAAAATACAAAAAGAGAAGCAAAAGACAGCGTCATTCTTTTTTTTTTTTTTTTTGGAGACGGAGTCTTGCTCTGTCGCCCAGGCTGGAGTGCAGTGGCCGGATCTCAGCTCACTGCAAGCTCCGCCTCCCGGGTCTACGCCATTCTCCTGCCTCAGCCTCCCGAGTAGCTGGGACTACAGGCGCCCGCCACCTCGCCCGGCTAGTTTTTTATATTTTTTAGTAGAGACGGGGTTTCACTGTGTTAGCCAGGATGGTCTAGATCTCCTGACCTCGTGATCCGCCCGTCTCGGCCTCCCAAAGTGCTGGGATTACAGGCTTGAGCCACCGCGCCCGGCGACAGCGTCATTCTTGCAGGCTCAATACCTAATTTCTAATTAGTTTGGTTTTATGACCATGACTGCCTCTAAGCAGGTGTGCAGGGGCAGTGATGGGCAGCGACGCGTGGAGCTGGCAGACGGTGGGGCATGGGGCATCTCAGGCAGTTGGGTGTGGGCAGGGGCTCTTGCGGTACCGGCTCCTTACCAGGGATAGTGCGGTCCCTCGGCCTCCTGCTGACAAGGATTAAGCTCTGGCTAAATCCCAAACCTTAAGCATCTCACCTGGGGTGTTCTCCAGCAGGCACTGAAGAAGAATCTCCCCCTTCTGTAAGACACTCTCCGTCAGAGACTGATGTTCATCGATATCTTTCTTAAATTGCTTAAGGCGTACCAGAAGAAGAAAAGGAAGAAGCATCGTTACTATTGTTTTGTAAAAGTTATTTGAAAAGCACAGCATGCAGGGTAGCCTTATTCCCCTCTAATGTGGAAGAGTCACCCCACTAGGTCTGCAGAATTCCCCAAGTAACAGTGCAACAGTTTAACTTCAGCTTCTTTGAACCCAGGTAAATAGAGTCAGTAGTTTTTCCTGTTTAGTTTGACTTCAGAAGCGTCTTCCCTGACAGAGGCTGGCTCACAGCTTGGAGTTAGGGTCTTCTTCCAACGCCCTCACCTCATGGGGTTCTCTTTTAATTCAGGGCTATGGGAGTCTCAGAATTTATTTCATTCTAATGGACCACAAGAGATCTGCCATTAAACTGACCGCAGAGAGCCACTGCCTCTACCTCTGGTCCTCCCTCCATGTTCTCGCTCTATGCACACCACAAGGGTAACTACCTCAACATCTGGGAAGCTGTGAGTTTCCCAAGCAACTCATTTGATTTCCCCTCTTGGCTACCAAGCTGGTGTTCTTGATGTTCCTTTAGCAGTTAAGAAGTGTAAAGTTGGCCAGGTGCAGTGACTCACACCTGTAATCCCAGCACTCTGGGAGGCCAAGGCGGGTGGATCACCTGAGGTCGGGAGTTCAAGACCACCCTGACCAACATAGAGAAACCTCGTCTCTACTAAAAATACAAAAATTAGCCGGGTGTGGTGGTGCATGCCTATAATCCCAGCTACTCGGGAGGCTGAGGCAGGAGAATCGCTTGAACCTGGAGGTTGCGGTGAGCCGAGATCATGCCATTGCACTCCAGCCTGGGCAATAAGGGAGAGACTCTGTCTCAAAAAAAAAAAAGAGAAAAAAAAAAGTAAAGTCAAATCCATGACCACCTTTAGTACAGGGTGTAGAACCTGCTGACTGATTTTTATAAATTTTTAAATTTTTAACAGAAATAGAGACAGGGTCTCACTATTTTGCCCAGGCTGGTCTCAAACCCCTGAACTCAAGCAATCCACCTGCCTCAGTCTCCCAAAGTACTGGGATTACAGGTATGAGCCACTGGGCCCAGCCAGAACTTGGCGTTTTACCATTTTGAAGTGATAGTTTTACCCTTGGATTTACTATTTTACTGTCTTTAGTTTTCCTTTACCCTGATACCTATACTTATTATTTTATTCTCTGCTAGTGTGGTTTATGTGCTGCTGCAACCCCCGTGTTAAGACGAAATACAAGTATATGAGAAAATGAGTCACAGTTAAAATATGTGAACACACACACACACACACACACACACACACACACACACGCTCACTTATACTAGGTCTTAATCCAAGCAGGAGTCAAGGTAGCACAAACATACGCATGAGCCATGCACAATTCTGTGCGGGGAAGGGGCTGGCAATACAGTCCCCCTTTGTGACAGCTGTATGGGTGACACAAGAGGCCTATGCCTCACTGACCTGCAGGAGTGACTCCCAGCTCAAATCTCAGCTCTACCTACAAAGCAAGCTGGTTGTTTCTGTCTAGCTTGGAAGCTGAGGGACAGAAGGCTGGGAAGAGGGATAAGATGGAGGGATGGAATTATTCTGTTTGCCCCTGCTCTGACAAGCCAGGAAAGGCCACTAACCTAGGTCTACCAAGGCAGCTTCCTCTCCCTGTAGTGGTACTGGTCCTGGGCCCTGCACAGCTGTGTGCATGCATGTGGAGTCTGCACGTGGAGTCTGACTCCCCTGGAGCCAGCCTTTCTCTCCTTCCTCAAGCTCACTCCACCCTAGTGGGAATGCTATTTCCTGCAGTGTGGAGAGGAACTCATTGTGGAGTTCCTCAAAGTGAGGAACTCAAAGCAACCTCTCCACACTGCAGGAAACAGTATTCCCACCAGGGTGGAGCAGCTGGCCCACCCTGCCCAGGTCAAGCCAGGCTCCTCCCTAAACTTTAGTTGGCCCGAAGCTGGAAAACAAAGCCGCTCCCGCCCTCTAGCTGGAGTACGTCCCAGGAAGGCCCAGAGTCAGCTCAGCCCTGGCCCATGCACATGTAAATCACGCCCTCTGCTGCTGAAGATATGGTCAGGTTATAAGGTTGTAGGAATTCAAAGAATTGTTTTAGAAAACTCCTTCCAGACTAGCCTCAGGCTCAGACCATGGATATCCCTCTGCTGCTTCATGAAGAGATTAGAAAGGTGCAGCCAACCACATATGCTAGAAGGCAGGATGTTCAGCCAAGGTTAACGTTAGATTTAGGGATGACAACTATATAATTTATCCTCCAGTTCAGGACACTTCTGAGACTGAAAGGGCACCTATTATTATGCCAGAACAACAGGCACAAACTGGGATGCAGTCATCCTAAATCTAGGACCAAGTTAACAGAAATCCACATTAGTATTTTCAAAATAACAAAATCTTAATGATAAAGAAACAAAACTAAAACCAAACCCAAATACATACACACACACACAAACTGAAGTCAGAGTTTTTGTTTGTTTTTTGAGACGGTCTCAGTCTGTGGCCCAAGCTGCAGTGCAGTGGTGTGGTCTTGGCTCACTGCAGCCTCTGCCTGCCGGGTTCCAGTCATCCTCCTGCTAGTGCATGCCACCACACTCAGCTAATTTTTATATGTTTTTTTTTTTTTTTTTTTTGGTAGAGATGAGGTCTCGCTATATTGCCCAGGCTGGTCTGGAACTCCTGGGCTCAAGCGATCCTCCAGCCTCAGCATCCCAAAGTGCTGGGATTAACAGTGTAAGCCAAGGTGCCTGGCCTAGATTTCTGTTTAAATACCATCAAAATGCCCTATTGTAGATTCTGGAGTCAGTACAATTTCAGCTCAGATCTTTAAATAGCGGTGCAGTCCAATAGGACTTTATGTGATGATGGAAGTATTCTATATCTGCACTGTTTAACGTGGTAGCCACTGGACAAATGTGACGGTTGAGCACACAGAATGCGGCTAGTGCAAATAAAAAAATTGGAGTCTTTAACTTCAATAGCCACACATAACTAGAGGCGTCATAATAGTGCAAGTCTGTCCTTATAATCCCTGAGACATTTGGAAAATTATATTGCAAATCACCCTAAAGTATTTTTGTTTTTACTTTTATTTTATTTATTTATTTATTTATTTATTTTTTTTGAGACGGAGTCTCGCTCTGTCGCCCAGGCTGGAGTGCAGTGGCTGGATCTCAGCTCACTGCAAGCTCCGCTTCCCGGGTTTACGCCATTCTCCTGCCTCAGCCTCCCGAGTAGCTGGGACTACAGGCGCCCGCCACCTCGCCCGGCTAGTTTTTTGTATTTTTAGTAGAGACGGGGTTTCACCATGTTAGCCAGGATGGTCTCGATCTCCTGACCTTGTGATCCGCCCATCTCGGCCTCCCAAAGTGCTGGGATTACAGGCTTGAGCCACCGCGCCCGGCCTTGTTTTTACTTTTAATTAAGAAAAAACTTTTTTTGAGATTGGGGGGGGCGGGTCTTGCTATGTTGCTCAGGCTTTACTTGAACTCCTGGGCCCAAGCAATCTTCCTGCCTCAGCTTCCAGAGTAGCTGGGATAAGAGACTTGTCCCACTGCACCTGCCAGCCCAATACCTAAAGCATTTTTGATTTGAGATAAATATATTGTATCTTCAAGCTCTATTTGGCCTGGGAAATAATTCATGTATTTTACAAAGCGTTCCGCTTTAAGAATGTGAAGCTCTAATTAGATTTCAGGTATAATAGTCAACTGAGCTATAACATACCAGACATTGGTTATTTGAGATTTTACTTTGTAATCGAGTAATTTAGTCACCACTCTTGTGAGGGAATAAGCCAGAGCCAGGACCGTATATTACCCGGTAAAGTTGCAGAGAAGACTTGAGACTTGTAAGATTGGACCTGGCTGCAATCCCGTGGTCAGTAACATCTGCAACATTATACAGCCAGCGGATCAGCTCTTCCAGTTGACAGCAAAATGTCTGCAGAGACAAATAAAAGGACATATGGTGTTACTGATCGAACAGCCATTCATGTTATCAAAAGGCTAAAAATATCAGGAGGACTTGGAGACAGACTGCACCTTTAGTCTCCTCTCTTCTCCTTGCTCACCTGTCCCCACTCCACGACTCTAGACCTCCCTCTGCCAGAGCAATGAAAACCACAGCCTGGTGTGACACCAAAAATGACAGGATGAGAAAACCCAGCCTTGCAGGTGGGAATGGAGCAGCCCAGAAAAGGTGTGCCTGCCATGGAAACCAATTATTGGATCAGCACCATTACTAACTAGAATCAGCATCTTGGAGCCAGATACGTCCATGTTTCTCTGGAAAAGTGAATGCAAAATAAATGACTAAAATCATGACTAACCTGAAGCTATACCCAAGAACAACTTCACCTCATGGCATCTCAATCTTTTATTGGTAAAGAACGGTCCATGATAACATGTCCTACCTACCTCACAAAATAATCACGTCACCTCCCTGGAAGGTGAGAGTCCTTCTCAAGCGCTAGGACATGTTCCTGGACAGGCACATTCCCGAACCTTCAACACGGGTCTGGGAATGCACCAAAGCCCTCAACATGAATTATTTAATGCACACAACATCCCAAGAAGGCAGGGCTCCACATTTTACAAACAAGCAAACTCACAGAGACTGAGCCGACATTCCAAAGACAGCCGTGCCATGTTTCAAATTCAGATGCCTGACACCGATAACCCTGTTCCACGCAGTGTTCCTTATACCTCCAGATATTAAGATAGTTGGTCCACAAAAGACGGTCCAGTGGCCACAAAGTCTAGAAAACAGTACATCCAATGCCCCTAACTTTGCACTTACACCACTTTGGCAAATGAAGCTCTGAGAAGTCCTGCAGTCAAGAAAGCCACTTACCTTTGTTTAGCCCGGTGTTTCCTAAAGGCCCCTATGCACGGAACCCTTTTTGTTCAGAATACCTCTGAGTTACGAAGTAGCCAAGGGTAGTAAGAGCTCAGACTCTACAAACAGTCTACCTGGGTCTGATTCCTGGCTCAAGCCCTTGCTAATTGTTAAGTGGGCAGGTTACCTAACCTCTCTCTGCTCTTTTCTCCAAAAGGTAAAATGAGAACAGTGCTTACCTGGTAAAAGTTGTGAGGACTGAATAAGATAAGGTACAGCACAATGCCTGGCACATAAAAAGTGCCTGGTCAACATGAACATGTTTTATTATGATGTTAGTGGATTGGGGGAAGAGACAAGACACCTGTACACAAAGCCTCCTAATGTTGAGTGTCATTACCTTCACACATTGCACCAGTGATTCTTTTCCCTGTTCTCCTCCTTTCCTGGGAAGCTGCCCTTCAGCATCTAGGTCTGAGAATGGCCACCGCTCCAATCTAGCTGGCAAGGAGGGGCGTGTTTTCAGCAGTCCAGAGGAGACCCCGAGGGCCTGGCTGCTCCCCAGACTGCCTTCCCCTGCAGAGTCCTGGGCACGGACGAAGGAGCGCAGGAAACAGGGGTTCTGGCCCTCAGGATCCCCAGATCCTCGGAGGGCAGCTCCAGGAGGCAGCTGGCTTTGGCTGGAGCTTGAAGGGAGGGAAGCTGGCCCATCACTGTCTGACACTTCCAGGGGGCTCTGCCCTTTAATATCCCCAGTGGGCAGGGTAACCAAGGTAGAAATGGATCCTAGATACGAAACCAGGCTAGAAACCTGTGTTAGCCGAGCGGGCAGGGCAAGATACTCGTCGTCACTTTCCACTTCCTCTTCTGATTTCCACCTAGACTCTGTGCAGGTAGGGCGCCGGGCACTCTGGCTGGTCCTCTTCTCCCTCTCTGGACTGGGCAAGGGCCACCCTCTGTCCTGTGTCCTTAGCTGAGGAGAGCCCATATCAAGGTGCTTGCCTGCAGCCAGCCGGTCCTTCGCGCCCCTCAGGGCTGGCTCTCTGCGCTCCCAAGGAGTATCCCTACTGCCTGGGGCTCTGGGGGTAGATGCAAGTTGGCTCCAAGATGCCAAGCCCATGCCACCCTGTTTCTGGGGTACTCCAGAGGGCCACTGCTTAAGGCTTGGCTCTCTGGGCCCAGAAAATGGAAGGGCAGTGGCCTCCGCTGTTGGGCAGTTGGGGGAGACATTAGTAGGTGATTTGAGGGTGCTTGCCGGAGAGACAGAGAAGCTATCCAGGTCTACCCCCGAGTCCTGCGGGACAGGGTCGGCCGGCACACGGCTATCAAGGTGCTTTGGAAGCTGAGGCCTGGGCCTCAGTGGGTAAGTATAGTCAAGCAGATCTTCATACTCTTTATTTGGGTTCCAGAGAGGGGAGTGGCGGTCGGGTGATGGAGGCAGGGAATCTGGCAGCACACAGGCCCAATATTCAGCCTGGAAGGACAGGCGTCTCCTGCCTAGCCCAGAAGCATCACCCCCAGAGAACACAGGCTGTGGTGACCACTGGGGCCGAGGTCCTAGCCCCACCACAGAGGAGGGTTCCTGGGGGACGACCAGCTCCAGGGAGGAGGAGACCTTGGCCAGAGGACCACCACGAGGCTCCGCCTTCTCTTGGTGACCCTGGAGACTGCTGCCTGTGGAGGAAGCAGAGATGCTGCAGACGGAAGGCTGAGGAGCTGCGGAACCTGGACTCAGCACGGACTTCCACTGCGACAGGCAAGAGAGACCTGAGCTGTGAGGCTGCTGGCTGAGGTCCAGTGCCTGGGGCAAATCCACTAGGGATGGATCATCTTCGGTATCAGCATCATGTCCTGAGCAAACAGTTGTTCTGGGAAGGCTCAAAGTCTGAGGGAGCTCCTCGGAGGCAGAAAGCTTGGTCTTCTCTACCTGCAATGATCAAAGGGACAAAAAGCACTTGGGTGAAAATCAAACCCAATTTCTTTCTTAGATGACAACCCAGGAGTTTCCTTGCGGGTCTAGACAGTATTTAGGAAAGATCTTAAAATGAAAAGTCTGCTGCCTGAGGCAAGAACCAGGCAGTGTGCACTGCCAGCAGGAGCACTGAGACCCTGCCTGCCTGGGAAGCAAGGTGACCTGACTCCCATCTCCAGTCCCCTCCAAGGTTCTTCCTCCGCCGGTATCCAGGGTGTGAGCGAGCAGAACTCGGACAGCTCTGTCATGCTGAAGCTGGAATACAGTCCCGTACCTCTGAGAAGCATCTCCTGGCAGACGAAACCCTCAGTCATTCTGTCGCTAACAGGACACGTCCAAACCCAGGAGGTCGCCCCAGGCCCCACCCTGCTCAGTTCACAAGCCAGTGGTAACTGAACACTAGCAGAATGACTGGTTCATCTCCGCTTCTTCACTGGATTTTTATCTGCTTGATGAAGAACTCAACCCCGAGGGAAGCAGGACAGCACAGCGTTGCTCCAAACATGGGTTTTGGAGCTAGACAAACCTGAGGCCAGCCCCTGACTTTGCCACCTTCCAAATGTGTGACTTCGAGCCTCACTCTCCTCCCCTCATGGCACCAGCTCCTCAGAAGGTAAGGATTAAATACACCCATGTGCGCAAAGCACATGATAAGAGCTTAACAAACAACAGGAATTCTAATAATATGCACCAGACTCATCCTCGTGAAAGGCCATTTCTGTGTCTGTTTATTATTCGCTTCCTGCCTCACTGAATCTCTGACTCACAGGTGCCAGAGCCTCCCACCGCCCCTTGCTCCCAGGCAGGTGGGGCCCAGCCTCTGTTCTCTCCCAGTCCCTCTCAGAACCTCCTCACAGGATGCAGCTCCACAAGGGGACCGTGCAGCAGCCAAGGCTACAATGACACCGAGAAGATCAAAGCCATTCCCAGGAAAGGCCTTGGCAAGCAGAACAGAAAAGAATGTAAGAGCTGGGCAGAACAGATCATTCAGGTCACCTCCCAATGATGCTGAGGGCCTAAAAGATCTGGTGATTTGCCTGCAGTCACAGAACCTGTAGGATTCCCTGCCCCATGTGACTCCCACTAGGAGAAGCTGCCTGGCAGTCAGAGAAGCCCAAAGAATTCTCCTTCACCAGGGACAGTGCTGCCTACTACAGGGCTCCAAGGTTCTGACATGTCCCTTGGGTCTGAAGAGGATTTAGTTCAGAGGCCCCAGGAACCCAAAGCCCTGGACACACCTTTCCCAAGTCTCTTCAGGGTACCCCTAAAGCCTTTAGATCACCAAGTCAGAAACAGTACAGGGCTCCCCTTGCCAGAATTCCCCTGGCCTACACCTCTGGGCCACAGCCTCTTGGCCATACAATCCCTGGTCCTCAAAAAGTCACCAGTCACTCTTGAGGAACAGGAGATACCGTGGACAGTCCCCCCGGCTGGTCCTGAGGCCCAGCTCTCCAGCTGAACCCACAAAACAGAAATCATCATACTCAGGCCCCTCTAATTCCTCACCCCGCACAGTGGCCAGGAAAGGATGCGAGATGGTGAGGAAATCCTAGAACAAACTCCCAAAGGACAGCAACGGGTCCACCTACAGTCTTGCCTTAGTACCTACCTGGCTTTCCCCAGAGAGCAGAAGGTCTCCAGACCCCATGGTGGTAGGAGGCAGGCCACCGAGTGCAGGCTCAGACCTCTCAGCTACGGGCTCTCTGCTGGCGTCACTGGCCTGTGGCTGGTGGGCTCTAGAGAGGCCGCCAGGGTCAGTCCCAATCCAGCAAGCAGGGGCAGGTATCCCTTCTGCCCCCCATACAGGGGAGATGAGCCCTCCCTCAGCGTCCAGGTGTGGGGGCTGCTCCCCACTCACAGGCCCTGGGGGGTCCAGTTCCCGCTCCCCGCAGTTCCCTCTCCCATAAGACTGGGCCTTTGTGTCTTCAGATGCTTCCGCTTCTGCCTTTTCTTCACCCAGGGCCATTGAGACTCCCTACCTAGGTCAGGGTTCTGCTGAAGACTTCAGCTTCCTACAAAACAGGGGAGGGGAGAGAAAAATATAAATCTTCTGCATCTGTGTTCAGGAAGCCTTGTTTTTTAACAATTAAGGCAAACATATTTTTGGCCAAAGGAAAAAGGATACAAATGATGACTACTTCCTCAGAGGAGCACTGAGTTCCGGCTTTTCCCTGGCCCCAGACCTTTCCAAAGGGGACACAGAAGCACACCATTTTCCCCTCTGCTTTCATAGTGGATGGTGCCATCCCCACCAGCAGACACCCAGGAGGGTCAACACAGGTCCAAAGTCCAATCAAGGCTGGGGTCCTGCCTAAGTCACCTTTTTGCCCTTTTAGCCCAACCCCACTGGAAAAGAGTCCTGGTGGGACCCTTCCTGTGCACAGGCCCACAGTGGTTCTGTTGTCCTAACGGTCCCCTCAGCAAGCAACTCAAGCCTGGCTCTGACTGTTCTATCCTAGAGAACAGCAAGTCAGGCCATGCCCAGGCCTCAGCTGGGCACTGGAAGAATGCCCCCCAAGATGCTTGGCTCTGCCTGGCAGAGGAGGCAGGACCCTCTTTTTTCTTTTTTTCGAGACAGGGTCTTACTCTGTTACCCAGGCTAGAGTGCAGTGGTGTGATCTCAGCTCACTGCAGCCTCAACCTCCCCGGGCTCAGATGATCCTCCCACCTCAGCCTCCTGAGTAGCTGGGACTAAAGGCACAGGTCACCACGCCTGGCTAATTTTTGCATTTTTTGTAGAGACGGGGTTTCACCATGTTGCCCAGGCTACAACCCTCTCAAAGCACAGAAACCACATCCAGGCTGTGGAACAGGTAAGGGCTTCTTGTTCCAAGGATGGCCAGTGACCAAAGAGAAAGACCAGCAACTCTCCTCAGGCTGGCCTGGGCTATGCTGTACCTGATGACGGAGGGAAGCTGTGGAAAGCTGGTGGCTAACAGTGGTAGGGTAAGTGTAACACGGCATGTATGTACATGAGAGTGAGAGCCAGGCGGCAGGCAAGTAGGCGAGGGAGCATAGGCAGAGCACTCAGGGAAGGATGATGATTTGGGAGCTGAATCTGCAAACAGGACCATTCCAATACAAAGAGGTTCAGGAACAACAGAGGGACACCACCCTCAGCCTAAGCATGCCAGCAAGAGCTGGTGCTGGGAGCCCTGGCGGGATGGGGCAGGGGGCCAAAAGGCCAACAGGAGGAAGACTAACGCTGGGAGGACATGGAAGGGGAGGTGACGGAACCGTGAATGCCCAGGATGTCGGCAGCTACCTGGAGTGCACTGGGTCAATCTCAAAGCTTAAGTGTGGGCAGAAATGGCCTTGTTTCCTCAGACAGGAAGCAAAAAGATGGTAAGAGGAGATGCTGGTGGACAGCCTGCAAAGGCGGGAGTGGCTGTGGCTGCGGGCTCATCCTACTTAGCTCGCACACTGGGAAATACCACCTAGATGGTCACTGCACACACTGAGGCCTCATCGCACTGGGATCCAAGAGGCCCCTTCCCTACCCTGCCTGATGGAGAATGCCAGGCTCCAGCCTGATTCAGAGGTGACCATGGAGGAGAGCATGCCCTTCGCATGGACTCTCGTCTAATTCCCACAACCACCAGGTGGGGCAGGAACTAATCAGAAAAACAATTATTTTTGAGTGGTAATATACAGCTCAAATGTAAAATGCACAATAGATATAAGTCTCTCTCCGCCCTCGTCCCCCACTCCTTTGCTAAAATGAGCCGGGGCAGGCAGAGCATCTATGACAGTGCCTGGCATGGTATGGACACTAAGTGTTGGCTATTGTCATTAGTGTCATGGGGAGGCATCAACAGAATCAGTGTAACAGGCCACCTTATAAGGAAGGACAAAGGAGCCAAACAGGAGAAAAAGCAGCACATTTTTAAATATAAATCAAACAAAATATTTACTACTAGATACTCCCACAAAAACAGGGAACCAGCCTCACTAGTTTTGTGTATGACTCTTGTTTCCTGATGCAAATACTATTTCATCCTTCCCTCCCTTTTTTTTTTTTTTCCCTGGAGACTGAGTCTTGCTCTGTCACCCAGGCTAGAGTTCAGTGGCGTGATCTTGGCTCACTGCAACCTCCACCTCCCGGATTCAAGCGATTCTCCTACCTCAGCCTCCCGGTAGCTGGGACTACAGGCGTGTGCCACCATGCCTGGCTAATTTTTTTGTATTTTTAGCAGAGACAGGGTTTCACCATGTTAGCCAGGCTGGTCTTGAACTTCTGACCTCGGGATATCCACCCACCTCCCAAAGTGCTGGGATTACAGGCATGAACCACTGCACCAGACTTATCCTTCCCTCACTTTTTTAAAATATAAAAGTAGCAAACTGTATGGGTCATACTATTCAGAACGTTGCTTTTCTTTTCTCTACAAAAAACGTCTAGGGGATCATTCCTAAGCAATACAGCAGGTCCTTCAGTAACATCACTTGGTCCAATATCTTTTTTTTGAGACCTCGAGTCTCACTCTGTCTCCCAGGCTGGTGTGCAGTGGTGCAATCTCAGCTCACTGCAACCTCTGCCTCCTGGGTTCAAGCAATTCTCTTGCCTCAGCCTCCCGAGTAGCTGGGATTACAGGTGCCCGCCACCACACCTGGCTAATTTTTCTATTTTTAGTAGAGATGGGGTTTCACCATCTTGGCCAGGCTGGTCTTGAACTTCTGACCTTGTGATCCACCTGCCTCAGTCTCCCAAAGTGCTGGGATTACAGGGGTGAGCCACTGCACCTGGCCAATATTTGTATTTTTAATAGAGATGGGGTTTCACCATCTTGGCCAGGCTGGTCTTGAACTTCTGACCTTGTGATCCACCCGCCTCAGCCTCCCAAAGTGCTGGGATTACAGGCATAAGCCACACTGCCCAGTCGGTCCAATGTCTTCTCATTATATCACTGATGAGAAGAAACCCTGATTCCTGGCTGAGGTCATTGTCTGTATGGAGTGTACACATTCTCCCCATGTCTGCTTGGATGATATCCAGTTTATCTGGATACTCAGGTTTCCTTCCACATCCCAAAAATATATACTTAGGTGAATGGGGCTGACTACATGGTCCTGGTCTGAGTTGGTGGTATATGAGTGAGTGCACCCTGCCATGGGATGACGTCCTGCCCATGACTGGTTCCCTCCTTACACCCTCAGCTGCTGGGACAGGCTCCAGCCACCTGCGACCTTGAACCCATTTGAGTAAGCAGGTAAATCATAACCTTGTTTTTTTTTTTTTTTTAAGATGAAGTCTCGGTTTGTCACCCAGGCTGAAGTGCAGTGGCGCGATCTTGGCTCACTGCAACCTCTGTCCCCTGGCTTCAAGCCATTCTCCTGCCTCAGCCTTCTGAGTAGCTGGGACTACAGACACTCACCACCATGCCTGACTAATTTTTGTATTTTTAGTAGAGATGGGGTTTCACCATGATGGCCAGGCTGATCTGGAACTCCTGACCTCAAATGATCCGCCCTAGTTGGCCTCCCAAAGTGCAGGGATTACAGGCACGAGCCACCACGCCTGGCTCATCTTACTTGTTTTTATTCATCTTTCATAAATGTATGTACAGCTCACATTTATTTCAATATTTAATTTAGAAGTGCTTTACAGTTTATTTAGAAGTTTGATGATGCTTTCATAACCAGAAATATGCCATAGGAGCTTAACTCTTATTTATATCAATTAGACTATGGTAAAATTGGTTTCTTCATATGTCCTTTCAAGTGGCAGAGTCACGGTTTCCAAAAACCTACTGATGACATCAAGTGAGGACTTATTGTACACAGAGAGCTTCCTCTTTCCTTTTCATTACTGCCCAGCGCTGTATTCTGGAGCAAGGACGCACTAGTTTATTTCACCAGTCCCTTATTAGTGGACATCTGGGTTATTTCTAGTCCTTTTTGCTAGTCCAAACAATGCTATGATGAGTCACTATGCACACACATATGTGCTGGCACATCCTCAGCACAAATTGCAGAAGTAGAGCTGCTGAGGCGAAGGGTGCCCAGGGGCATGCTTTTGGCACACACTGCCGAGTGGCCCTCTGCTGAGTGGTATCACTCTACACTCCACCAGCACATGTGAGGGCCAGTTCCCACGGGACCCAGGGTCTTTAATCCTCATGTCACAGATGGGGAAATGAAGGATCTGAGCAAGACAAGTCCAGGACTGCCCAACTCCAGAGCCTAAGCTGTTTATGAACCAAGTGGGGAATAAGTGATCAAACAGTTAAGCCACAAAGCAGAAGAGGGAGAAGACTGGTGGAGGGACAATGAGAAGAGTGACAAGTCTTGCTGCGACAGAGATCTTATGGAGCCACATCCTCACCTGGTGGCTCTTTAAGAAACTGCACATGAAGATGTTTACAGGCAAGGTGTGTTTTCACAACTAGGGGAACACGCTGAGCCCTTGAGCTGGAAAAAACAGGGTGAAGGCCGGGTATAGCCCATAATTCCCAAATGCTACTTCTTGCTCCATTTCTAAAAACTCTCAATGGCCAGAGATCCCCACACCCCTCACTAAAGGGTGCGGTCTTGAGACAGGGTGCTGGAAGAAGATGATGGTGGGGCAAAGGAGGGGTGCAAACAAATTATCCCTTTGTTTTGATGATGTAGTTTTTATTTATCTTGTCTGGACCTCATTATTCAAAAAAAAGGAGGTATCTATTTATCTTGGAGAGATGGGGAGTGGTGAGCTATTACAAACTATTCATTTGACATCCCTAAGTAACTTACAAGGATACACACAAATCTAAACTAGGTTAGTGGTGTGGCCAAAGCCCCTTCAGCAACCAGGTAAGAAGGTCTGAAATTCAATGATGCTCATGGAAATGGTGCGTCTATAACGACGGAATGAAGGTAGTTACTCTCTCAGACTGGATAAACAGTCCCTTCCTAATTTTATTAATCTGCCTGACAAATCATGCTTTTCCCCCTGTACTATACAAGTTTATTATGAGAACCAAGACAGACACGTGTGAAAAAAAATGAAAACTAATCTATAATGCATTCAAAACTGTCTATGAAATGTTACCAAAATGCAACGAAAGGGAGAAATCAGTTGGGATAAATATAATCGGGGAAAACTTCCTGAATTAATGACTGAAGACAAACCACTTTTAAAACAGCAATCATGCTGAAGAAAACACTGGCCCAGGCTATGATAAACGCACAAGTTTTGGATTCCTAGGACTCAACTCTGTCTGCATCTGCCAGGTGGCCATCCGTTAACACTGCAAGGTCTGGTCTTCATTTCCATAGATTCAAGATTTTACATATCATTACTTCTAACCCTCTGGGGTAGGGATGGAGGGGACAGATTCGGTTTGGAACTCTTTTTTTTTTTTTTTTTTTGAGACGGAGTCTCGCTCTGTCGCCCAGGCTGGAGTGCAGTGGCCGGATCTCAGCTCACTGCAAGCTCCGCCTCCCGGGTTTACGCCATTCTCCTGCCTCAGCCTCCCGAGTAGCCGGGACTACAGGCGCCCGCCACCTCGCCTGGCTAGTTTTTTTTTTGTATTTTTTAGTAGAGACGGGGTTTCACCATGTTAGCCAGGATGGTCTCGATCTCCTGACCTCGTGATCCGCCCGTCTCGGCCTCCCAAAGTGCTGGGATTACAGGCTTGAGCCACCGCGCCCGGCCCGGTTTGGAACTTTTAATAAGAGACAGCTTATCCTTCTCAGACTGGTGAACAGCACTTGTTGTGTTGGACCCACAGTGTCTCCCAGGTCATCAGCTTTAAACAATCTCCTAATGTGGGGCCTCCTGTTCTCGGATCACACATTTTACAGTGTTCTGGAGGCTAGTAGCTCCATGATGGGGCACAGGCCCCAGTCTCCTCCCAAATGAAGAAAGTGCCAGGAGGTTGGACTGAATGACAGGAGGCATCAGAGCACAATGAACTCAACCCTCTCCTCTGAGAAAGGTCTGTACACACCAGAACTGCCTTGTCCTTTGTCCAAACCAAGAGACAAGGCACATAAGCTTCAGGATATTCTAGGGACCATCTGGACTTCGCTATTAAAACTCTAGTTTCCAGAACCTGAAGAGGCTGTATGATCCACCAGATATAATTAGGAGTGATGTAGGCTTGGCTTACTCTCACCCTACAGTAAAAATACGCCCACAAATCATGCATGTGGTAACACAAACTCTAAGCCTGGACATCTGACCCTTCTTGGTATATGCTGCATCACCCTAGGACACTCCTGTCACAGCTGCCGGGCTTCCTCCCACTCACTTCTGTCCAGGATGGAGAGAGGAGGACTGGGAACTGTGGGAGGGGCGAGGCTCTGCTCTTGCTCTTGACTAAACCCCTCAAACAGATGAATGATCAACTAGAGAGCAAGCCTTTGAACAAAAAAAGACCTCCGGCAGGACCTTTTTTTTTTTTTTTTTTTTTTTTTGAGATAGAGTCTCGCTCTGTCGCCCAGGCTGTAGTGCAGTGGCACAATTGCAGCTTACTGCAACCTCTGCCTCCCAGGTTCAAGGGATTCTCGTGCCTCAGCCTCCTGAATCGCTGGGATTACAGGCATGCACCACCATGCCTGGCTCATTTTTTGTATCTTTAGTACGGACAGGGTTTCGACATGTTGCCAGGGCTCGTCTCGAACTCCTGAGCTCAGGCAATCCACCCGCCTAGGCCTCCCAAGGTGCTGGGTTTACAGATATGAGCCACCATGCCTGGCCTCTTTTTTTTTTTTTTTGTAGATGGACTCTCACTCTGTCGCCTAGGCTGGAGTGCAGCAGTGAGACCTTGGCTCACTGCAACCTCTGCCTCGTGGGTTCAAGCAATTCTCCTGGCTTAGCCTCCCAAGCAGCTGGGACTACAGGCACATGCCACCATGCCCTGCTAATTTTTCTATTTTTAGTAGATACGGGGTTTCACCATGTTGGCCAGGCTAGTCTTGAACTCCTCACCTCAAATGACCCGCCGGCCTTGGCCTCCCACAGTGTTGGGATTACAGGCGGGAGCTACCACGCATGGCCAGAACTCTTTTAAGTCGTGAGCTCCTTTTAGAACAATCTAATTATACCAACTTTGCCCTGGGAGCTCTGTCCTGGCAAGGGCTTGTCTCTGTACCTGAGCACACAGTCACCTGTGCCAGCTACAGAGGCCAGGTGTTGTCAGACTGAGCAAGCCCTATGAGTTCAGGGTCAAAACCTCGACACTTGTTTTCACAGGAGGCCACAGGTATAATTGATAATTGCTATGAACACACAGTGGCAGAACCTGCCCACAGAACTAGACAAAGAGGCTATCCATGCTGCTCTTTCTCCAATAACATGAAACTGTCCACAAGGAAACAGAAGGCAGGACCCAGCAGAGGTTGCTGGAAGAACTCCAGGGGAACTAGATTTATGGAATAAAGGAGCTTAAAGGCAGAGGCCAAGTGGCGTGGGAGGCAGCAGAAAAGGAGGTAAAGACACGTAGCAGAAGCCAACAAAGGGGCCAGTCACAAGAGGTGACTGAGGCCTGCTTCAGGGTGGTGTGGGTGCCAGAAAAACTGTGGCTGGAGGTCTGAGACTGGGAGGCCAGCAGCAAAGAGCAACTGCCATTTCCACCTGCTCCTGCCCTGCCGAGAAGTCCCCCTGGAGCCCCACAGTCCCCCATACCAGCCTTGTCTTCCACTGTGAGGTAGGTCACTCTGAGCACTTTGTACCCCTTCTCTGCAGATAAAACCAAAGTAAAGTGAAAATGAAGAAAAGACTCAAAGCTACAGAGGGTAAACTGTGTGTGCTGTGGCTTGGCCATGGGCTGAGGCCATCCCCAGGATCCTCAGGCACCACGAGCCCGTTCTTTTCTTCCCAGGGCTGCTTCTGGAAGTTTTGCTTAGAGTCAAAAGAACAGAAGGAGTCTCCCAAGGGCCTAGGAGGAGCCAGTGGGTCCCTCTAGATCAATGTGGTAGGGAGGGCTGTGGGCCAGGCTGCTTGGCTGTCTGTTCTCTCACCTTCTCACTCACTTATCTGTTGGCTGACTGACCAGGGCCACCAGACAGCCTCCCAGCAAGGCCAGTCTTCTCACTTACAGGGCAAAGTCTTCAGATGGCTTTTTTTTTTTTTTTAAATTTGCGATGGAGTCTTGCTTTGTTGCCCAGGCTAGAGTGCAGTGGCGCTATCTCACTGGACCCTCTACCTCCTAGGTTCAAGCAATTCTCCTGCCTCAGTCTCCTGAGTAGTTGGGATTACAGGCACCCACCACCACGCCTGGCTAATTTTTGTATTTTTAGTAGAGACAGGGTTTCACCATGTTGGCCAGGCTGGTCTCGAACTCCTGACCTCATGTGATCCTCCTGCCTCGGCCTCCCAAAATGTTGGGATTACAGGCGTGAGCCACTGCGCCCAGCCTAGATAGCCTTTAAAGAAATGTAAGTCACATCTACAAGGAGCTTGACTGAGTCCCAGTTACTCCTCCCCTCAACTCCAAGTTCTCTGGCCTCCTCAGCAGTCAGCAGAGTGTCTGTGTGTAACAAAGCTCAATGTACAAGGATGCCGAGGTTTGAATATGTCAATCAACTGCACCTTTTTTCCCACCAAAGAGCAAAGCAGAAAAACACCTTCCTTATAAGAAAAATCACTGTCAGAAGAGGCTGTACCTGAACCACATGGGTGCATTTCCACAGACCACTGCTTTTACTATACTGACAGTTTTTATTTTTCCATTTATTATTTTTGTAAGAGACAAGGCCTCGCTATGCTGCCCAGGCTGGTCTCAAACTCCTGAACTCAAGCCATTCTCCCTCCTTGGCCTCCCAAAGTGCTGGGATAACAGGCATGGGCCACGGTGCCCGGTCCTGACACTTTTTTTGTGAGGTCATCAGGCTACATGTATGAAGACTGAGAAGAATCTTACCGATTCTCTCAAGAGATACTATTTAGAATGCCACTCACTGTACCATAGCATTCTCTTTGGAGAACCCATGGGAGAATTCTCTGGCCTCAATAACAGAAACAGCTGTCTCCACTCAGCAGACATTTTCACTTTGTAAGTACTGGCAAAACTGATAAAAAAAAAATTTCCCTCTGCTTTGGCTGCTACAAAGCTCAGGGCCAAATACACAATCTCACTTGAGTAAAATGCATAGGACAGAGAGGTACTTGCCTTTTTGTGCTAATCTCTCCCTTGACTTTCTCCTATTTTTTTTTTTTCACTCCATGTGCCTCAATTGCTTTTATTAAAAATCCTGTTATATCAAAGTATCTTGGAACAATTCCTCGAATAGTTTTTTTTTGAACAAGATAAATTGTTAAAACAAAAAATAGAAAAAAGCTCCTAAAGCCAAGATTTTATTCCAATACCATAAGAAAATAAAACCCATTTACCCAATACTTCTACAAAGCAAATGTAGATACTCGGGTTAGTACTTCACTATCAAAGTGTGATCCAGCACCAACAGCATCTGCATTACCTCAGAGCTTGTAGGGAATGCAGATTCTCAGGTCCTACCCCAGAACCTTGGAATGAGAACCTGCAGTTTAGCAGTATCTCCAGATAACTTGGTAAGCACAATGTTTCAGAAGCACTGGGTTGGTAAGTAAGGCTGTTTCAGCACCCTGAGAAGGAACAACTAAAATAGCTTTAAAACCATTCCTTGGGTGCCTATATGCCAGTTACACACAAGAAAATTTACGGTCCTTGTCTTCAAGGCCTCTGCAAAAGGACATTAGAAAAGGCTTACACCTTGTGGCAGGTTTTTAATGGCTAATTATAGAGTACCACAGCTGGAAGGGAGTCCTCAGAAATAATAATATTCCCTAGAAAGAATTTGAGATTCACGGTGGCTATGTTAAAAACAGAATCACAGACCTGAAATTCTCCTGTGCCAGTTACAGGTGAGAAGGGGAAAGGTATTTGTTCTGGAAACTGGAAATAATTTAAGATAAACTGGTATGCCAAGGGAGCTTACAGCTACAAGGAAATGTGCAACTTAACCTGTTTCCTGTAACCAGAAAGTGGTACAGGAAAACCTGGAAGTGACGCAGTGTCCCCCAAGGGTTGTATCTGACACCTCTAGCTGGCAGACAGGTCTAAAGCCAACAGGAACACTTCTTGGGCTTTTCACAATGTTTGTGAACAACATTAAAGACAGTAGTTTCTTCATGAGAACAAATTTAAGTTATAAGGAGAGTCCACCTCCATAAGCTCTGCTTCTATCTGGATGGATCAACCATGTAAAGATTTTCTGTCAGCCATACGAGGACCCAATCTATTTGGCTCCTCTGATTTTACATGACCATTTCAGGTACCAGACCCCATTAAGAGTGTATCAGGTACAACTGTAACTCTTGGCCAAACTGCTATTTGGCACCGAATCAATCTTTAGCTGGTGGTGAGACTCCAGACACATAAACAGATAATATTCTATGGAATACTTTCACTGTGGAAAGAGAATCAGCAAAGGCTAAAGAGATGTTTAAAAATCAGCCATCAGGCTGGGCACGGTGGCTCATGCCTGTAATTCCAGCACTTTGGGCGGCTGAGGTGGGCGGATCACCTGAGGTCAGGGGTTCAAGACCAGGCTGGTCAACATGGCGAAACCCTGTCTCTACAAAAAATACAAAAATTAGCGGGACATGGTGGTGGGCGCCTGTAACCCCAGCTACTTGGCAGGCTGAGGCAGGAGAACTGCTCGAACTCGGGAGGAGGAGGTTGCAGTGAGCTGAGATTGTGCCACCGCACTCTAGCCTGGCCAAGAAGAGTGAAACTCCCTCTCAAAAAAAGAAAAAAATCCGCCATCAGATAACGGGCCAGGCACCGTGGCTCATGCCTGTAATCGCTTGAGCCCAGGAGTTCAAACCAGCCTGGGCAATATAGAGAGACATCATCTCTACAACAAAATAGAAAATTAGCTGGGCGTGGTGATGTGCACCTGTGATCCCAGCTACTTGGGAGGCTGAGGTGAGAGGGACTCTTGACTCCAGGAGGCTGAGGTCACAGTGAGTTGAGATCATGACACTGCACTCCAGCCTGGGTGATGGAGTCAGACCCTGTCTCAAAAAAAGGGATCGGATAAGGACCAAAAAGCAGAGAGATCCTGAAAGGTCAAGTACTATACAGATATTTCATATTAGTGAGTGTATTCAAGTATCCATTTATTTTTCTCCTAACAACTGCTAACAGCTAACAGCTACAGATCATTTTCTTTGTGCCAGGAACTATGGTAGGCACTTTACATTAATATCTTATTTAATCCTCATAACCCATCACATAGGTACTATTACTATTCCCATTTTCAGGATGAGGAAACCAAGACACAGAGAAGTTAAATAACTTAATGACATGCCTGTAATCCCAGCACTCTGGGAGGCAGAGGCAGGAGGATTGCTTGAGCCTAGGAGTTTAAGACCAGCCTGGACAACATGGCAAGAACCCCATCACCATTAAAACAAACAAACAAACAAACAAACTTAATCAGAGTTAGTAACATGGCAGAGCTAAAGTCTGTTTGACTTAGAAAGCCTGAGCTTAGCTGCCTTCCTAACCTGTAAGAATAACTAGCTCAAGAAGTTAAATAAATATTTCTGTTGTGTCACCTTTGGGCTACCATGCTGACTTTGTTTCCTTTTGGCTTCCTTCCATCATTGAGTGCCTTTTATGTTCCAAGCATTGTGCTAGGGGCTGGGGAAACCGCAATACAGTGTGATGTGTAAAAATAGAGGTCGGAGAAGGTAGCCCTGAACAGGGAGGAGTTATCAGTCGCAGGGTGAGTAAGTGCCTTCGAAAGCTTTGCAAAAGAGCTTAAACTGAATTCCTTGTTTTTTTTGTCGTTGTTGTTTTGTTTTCTAAGTGGGCCAGAATTGACTCAACAGAGGGTGGGAAAGGGGAATGGAGTGAACAAAGTAAAAAGTGGTGACTTCTAGATCTTTCAACTAAACCCAAAGCAAACTGACTCAACACCCTTTGTCACACACTTTAACACAACATTCTCCATACCCTAGATCTGAGGACTGTTAGATTATTTACAAATGCTACCTCCCTTCGTGGTCCTGATGAATTCCCAGGGAGGTCCAATCTGTCCTGGCAGGTTTCCGCTCATTTTTGTTACAAACAATACACTAAACCCAAACTACTAATCATCAAGGGCTGGAACAGGTTTTGGACATTCGTCCCCAGGCTGCTGAGAACTGTTCTAGTGATGACAGTTAGAAAGGGTAGCTCTCCGAGGCAAAAAAAAAAAGAGACATCTAGATTTTTTCGCTCCGCATCTGGGCGCTGCAGCATCCACGGTGATAAGAAGACATCACTGGTCTCCATCTTTCGAGAGGGAAAGGCCCGCGCTGCACTAGTCCCGACTGGGTAGCTGGGTAAACAGCCCACGCTCGGCAGAGGCCTGAGGGAAAGTGACCTCCCCAGGGGCCCAGGACCACCAGCAGCGCAGCTGCTCCGCCACCAGATGCGCGGACTCGCGCGCTCCCTCGCCGCGCCCGGGCACTCCCAAGCCCAGCCGCCCGCCTCGGCCCCGACCCCTCGGCCGCCACAACACACGCTGTTCCGCCCGCAAAATGGAGGCGAAGGCACGAGGCGCCCCCGCCCCCAGGGAGCCTTTGTGCCCTTGCCGGCGGGGACGCGAGGCCAGACGGCCCGCACCGCAAGGGCCCCGCAGGCACCGAAGGGAAGGGGCGGAGGGGGCCGGGCTGCGCGCGCGGATCTAGCCCCGGCCACCGCCCCCAGTGCCGCGGGCAACCCGGACACCAGCACCAGAGCGCGGGACGCTGCCTACCTACCGCACCGCGAACGCTTCGCACATCCGGAACGGCCTCAGCAGCCCCATGCGGTGGCCCCAAGCTGGGGGCCCTGACTGCAACCGCGGCCCTCCAACCGCAGCCCGAAACGCGAAGGGCGGGACCGAGCGCCAACCACGCCCTTCGGACGCGGTGAGCACACCCTTCTTCCCGCCCCTTCTCCCTCCGCGGGAGAGCGTTCGGCAGTGTTGCGCAGCCAATCTCAACCCTCAGCCGGGGCTCGACCAATACGTGGACGCTTCTGCAAGATGAGCCCGCCCCCTACTTCGTCTTGGCCTATGGGAAGCCGGGACTTCTTCAGCTGCTGTCGTCCCTCGTTTTTGGAGCTCCGACCTCAGCTTCGCCTGAGAGCCGGGTTGTGCAAGGGCGGGTCATTCTGGGGCGCTTAAGGGTGGGTGCCGGGGGACGCGCTTTCCCGCATGAAAGTCGCGCCAGGAGTCATTCGTTCATTTTGCTCTGGACGTACTGATGTTTCTACGCGCCGCGCCACGAGGTGGTCCCACCTCCTTTCGCTGTGTTTCTGTTTACATTCGCATCTGCGAGACCCGGCGGCGCGACCGAGGCCCGAACAGGTGCTGTGGGGCGAGGCGGGGAGCCAGTGCCGAGGGGAGCTCCCCAGGCCGGGTGATTGAGGCCAGCTTCGGGGGGAGGTGGAGCTCTGGCTCGCAGAGAATGGGAAGGGTGTGGAAAATGAACTGGGAGCTGCTTAGCGACTCCGAGCTGCCTGCTCTGATGGGAAATTGGTGATGGAGTCAGAGGGAAGTGGGAGGCAGCTTGTGGGAGGCCAGGGTGCACACTCTGTCCCCCGCCAGCATGAGACCTAGGAGCTTTCATATATCTCTAACTATCTATCTGTCTATTTTGCAGAGATGGGATCTTGCTGTGTTGCCAAGGCTGGGCTTGAACTGGACTCAGACTGTCCTCCCGCCTCGGCCTCCCAGAGTGCTGGAATTACAGGCGTGAGCCACTCCATCCCGTCCCCTAGGAGCTTAATGACACTGCCCTTTAGCTTTTACTGCTCAGCAGAATCCGGAGGCATAGAGGAACTACCACCTAGCTGGCGTGGGGAAGGGGTCCTCCCTTCTGATGGTTTTCTCTCAGCAGCACTTTAAACAATCTGGCTTCTGCTGAATATCTCCTCAATTCATAAAACAGGTGTCTGTAAATGTCAACCCCAGCTGGGTGCAGGGTACAAATTTTTTCCTGCAGAGCTCTTGAGTCCCAGGTAGTTTAGGAGACAAGGACTTGTTTGGTTTTCCCAGACCTGTCAGGACAGCTCAGAGGTTTTGTCTAACCCACGGGTCACAAACTTTTGACAACAGCAGCATCTAGCCCACAGATGGTTTTATTTGGGCATCACATAGGTTTTCTTTGTTTGTTTGCTTTTGTTTTTTTAATAAGAATTTGAATCCCACCAACACCACTGGTCCATTAAGTAACCGCCAGCCTTCACACATTTGCTGTCTACCCGAAGGGATTGGTGTTTGTGACCCTAGATCTTTTCTATACACAGAAGACCTCCAGTGGAGTCACCTAATCCCACAGCCAAGTCACCCCTGCTGAACAGAGAACTGTACAAAGTCCAAACAGGCATACATATCCTTATGGTTTCCCAATCTATAAGAGAGGGGATAGGATGAAGGATTCCCAAGGTTCCTTTTGGTTCTGACGTTCTGTAATTTTGTGTTGTGAGCAGCTTTTGTTTTTGCCTGATGGGAAAACTTTCCTTTGGGGAATTGTCTGCAGTCCCCTGGATCAGATGGTTCTTTAGCACCACACTTCTCTGGCCTCTCGAGGCAGGATGGGTGTGGAGAAGGGGAGGTGTGGAGCCCAGGCTTGGCCAACTATAGTCTCCCTCCTCTTGTTCTCAGATTTCCCCAGGGATGTGCACATGACCAAACCTAAGATGATCTGAGCCCTTGTCAGGGATTTTAGAGAATGAGGGTGGGAGAAAGAGGCTCTTTCCTCTGGTGTTTCTGAGCATGGGAAAAATAGGCCTGGAGCTGTCTGTAGTTATACTCCTTGCACCAGCAATGCTGGAGAACCAGGTCTGGAAATGTTAGGAACCAGCTAAGCCATCCTGCTTTGGTACTCTGATTAGGGTGCATGCCAGCTCCTTTGGTGGTGACATGAATTATTTTTCAACTCTTCTCGCTCAAGATTCAAGTTTTGGGAAGGACCATTTACTAGGCCTAGTCTAGGTTATGTGCCTGCGTTCCAATTGCTAATAGGCAAATAGAGTTCTGGTTTCTCCTGTGGCTTCTAGTCAGGGAGGCCTAGCCTCATAGCAAGACTCAGTGTGTGGGGGCCTCCCCTCAAATGAGAAGAATGAGACGCTGGGTTGCCAAAAGTTGCTCCACTATAGGCCGTCTCTTAGGCTGCCCAGCGTTCACAGAAGTGCTTTCAAAGGTAAATGAAAATGCTGCCATCCAACAAAATGCGAGGATCTCTCCTACAACAGAATTTACTTATCCCTTCCCCAAAGCAGGGCATCTCAAAATCTCCTCGTTTATTGTATTTGGCCCAAGTCCAACTTCTGTTAAGTGATGTTCCATTCTTCCTTTCAGTTTCATCATCATCCCATCCCATCGTTGCAATGTGTAAACTAAATTGTAAAGTTAAGCATCACTGATAGACTTTAGATACAATTGTGAAGAGAAAGGAAATGAAAGGAAAGGACAATAGCTAAAAACTCTTCATTTATATATAATACAGCAAGAAGGGAAATACTGTTAGAGGTTATAATCCTCATTTTTGTAACTGGTAATGAAGCTTTATTGTCATTTACAATTTTCCTTCTCTGCTACCTATTCCAGGTCCCTCTTTCCTTCACGCAACCCCTCAGCTGGCCAGGATTCTTTGCCTGGTTGGGTTAAGCAAGTTTTTTGTTCTTGAGGAGGTTGTCTGTAGGTAGGTTGTAGTTTGTCTGTAGGTGGTGCAGTATGTTGCCATCAACTTGTGCCCTGGCATGAGAGTGATGAGGTGCCTCAGGAGACCTCCTGGGTTCTAGTATTGCTCCTCTTGCCTCCGTGGCGTGACAGCAACCCCACTTCCTCCTAAGCGTCGAGATCAGTCACCAAACAGCATGTGACCTGTGGCATGAGGAGACCACATCAATTTCAGTTTCCAGTTAATAGGAACCATTATTGTAGTTCTGGTGAAAGCATTGTACTAAAATATCTAAACCAGCTGGTTTGAGGAAAAGCAAAGATAAATCATCAGGTATGATTTGAGAAGTGCCACACCCGTTGTTTCCAGCAGTGATATTCTGCTGTGGAAGAAACTATTGGTCATTGGTTCAGAGTTTTGTCTCCATCCTCAGTCATCTTTTAAAAATATGTAGTGACGCTCTAGCTGTCTGGTTCTTCACGGGGAATGTGAAGTCTGACATCATTCCTATTGCCATGAAATCTGAAACTCAGCGTCATTCTCACTGAAAGTTGCCTTGGAGTTTGACAAACCCTTTCCCCAGTGATACTGAAAGGTTGTTTTGTTTTTGTTTTGTTTTTTTGAGATGGTGTCTCACTCTGTCACCCAGCTGGAGCTGGAGTGCAGTAGCACGATCTTGGCCTACTGCAACCTCCACCTCCCAGGTTCAGGGGATTCTCCTGCCTCATCCTCCCGAGTAGCGGGGATTACAGGCACCCACCACCATGCCTGGCTAATTTTTGTGTTTTTAGAAGAGACGGTTTCATCATGTTGGTAAGGCTGGTCTTGAACTCCTGACCTCAGGTGATCCACCTGCCTTGGTCTCCCAAATTGCTGGGATTACAGGTGTGAGCCACCACACCTGGTCAGATGCAAGTTATTTTGAGCTAAACAGAAGAGCTACCAACATCCGTATAAAGTAACTATAAGAACAAAATTAAAAAAGTTTCAACTAATGAAAATTCTTCCCACCAACCACAATTCCATCCAACAGCCAAAAAGCAGAGGAAAACTAACATAATACTTTTCATATGAAGTAAATATCATTTAGTAAGCAGCTGCAGCTATAAAGAATACCAAAAATCAGACATTAAAAAACTCAAAATAGAAGTGGACACAAAGCAGAAAGCTATAAAATGAGAACTGACTAAATTCAGGAAAGAAGTAGAAGAAAAAGCCAAAATAATCTTGAGATATGGAAACTAAATTACATTGTGTCCACGGGAAAATAGGTTAGCCTAAAAATTCAAGAAAGAACATTCATAAATTTAAAACAGCCAAGAGAACTCAAAACAAATTTGAAAAAGAAGGAAAAATATCAGAAAAAAAGAGAAGATAGAAGTTAACATATGCATCACTGAAGTCTCCAAAGAAGAGAAACATGACAGTGAAACAAAGCTATAACTGGAGATAGTTTTCTGGATATAAAATAAAACATGAATTTTTGGGACCAAAGGTACCTGGAGAAAAACTGACTCAGTATCATTAGCCTCAGTGAAATGCAAATCAAAACCACAATTATAGCCACTAGGATGGCTATAAAAAATGTAACAACGTGTTGATGAGGATGTGGAGAAATTGGAACTCATACTTGGCTGGTAAGACTGTCAAATGGAGGCTGGGCACAGTGGCTCATACCTGTAATTCCAACTCTGCCAGGCTAACGTGGTAGGATCGCTAGGGCCCAGTAGGTCAAGGTTGTAGTGAGCTGTGATCGTACCACTGCACTCCAGCCTGAGCAACAGGGCGAGACCTTGTCTCAAAAGAAAGGAAAAAAAAAAAGTATGTCAAATAATACAGCCACTTTGGAAAGCAGTCTGGAAGTTTCTCAAAAATTAAACATAAAGTTACCATATGACCCAGCAGTTCCACTCCTATGTACATATCCAAGATAAATTAAAACATATGTTCATACAAAAACTTGTACATGATTGGTTATTGCAGCATTATTCACAAGAGCCAAAAAGTGGAAACAACCCAAATACCCATTAACTGATGAATGGGTAAGTAAAATACAGGATATCCATAATATGGAATGTTATCCAGCAGTAAAATCAATGCTACAGAATGTAGACAAACTTGCTATACAATGTGGGTGAACCATGAAAACATGCCAAGTGAAAGAAGCCAGTCACAGAAGACCACATAGATGATTCCATTCGTGTGACACATCCAGAATAGGCAAATCTATGAAGATGGTAGATTAGCAGTTACCTAGGGCTCCAGGAATTCAGGGGAATGGGAAGTGACCACTAATGGGTAACAGTTTCTTTTAGGGGTAATGAACTAAATTTGATGGTTCTAAACTTGACTGTGATGATGCTTGCACAACTCTGTGAATAAACTAAAACCATGGAACTGTGTACTGTAAATGGGTGAACTGTATAGTAGGGAAGTTATATCTCAATAAAGCTGTTTTTTTAAAAAAAGATATAGGAGTCAACTTGAAGGACTTTTTCTTTTTTTTTTCTTTTCTTTTTTTTGAGACAGAGTCTTGCTCTTTCTCCCAGGCTGGAGTGCAGTGGTACGATCTCACCTGACTGCAACCTCTGCCTCCCTGGTTCAAGTGGTTCTCCTGCCTCAGCCTGCTGAATTATAGGTGCTTGCCCCCACACCCGGCTAATTTTTTTTTTTTTTCTTTCAGTAGAGACAGGGTTTTACCATGTTGACCAGGCTGGTCTCAAACTCCTGACCTCAAGTGATCCACCTGCCTCAGCCTCCCAAAATGCTGGGATTACAGGCATGAGCTACCACATCCGGCCTTGAAGGACTTTTTCATTGGCCGAATTTGGGACAATCTGCAAATAAAAATTAATGTTAATTATTATTTAATTATATTTTAAGTATAATTGTATTTATATTTAAGATAATGATATACTGAAATGTATAATTAACTTCAATATAATTAGTAGATATATAGTTAAGTATATATGCTTAATATATGATTATATTTAAAATGTTTATATAATCTATTAATAAGTATTAATATATAGTACTATGTAATGTTTAACATATATAAATATATAATGTATTAAATGTTAATGTAAAATAAATATTTGTAATCTATAATTATAATTGATTATAATATAATAATTTTTTGAAAATCATGGTCCATAGTCAATCTCAAACAAAACATAAGAAAACAGGGAGAGAAAAAGAAAAGCTCGTCTTTACAGAGTGATAGATGTAAGAGGAATGTTAGATTAGACAATTACCCTTTTGGAAACTCACATGTAATAATTAACCAAGATAAGGATTACTAATGGATGCTAAAACTATTGGGAAAAAAGTTTCTGGGAACAAGGTATTCACACAGACTCCCAAGTATTGCCCCACTGATTATTTACTAATTACAAAAGAGAAATTATGCATTTATAATGGAAAGACTGAGCAGTTACCACCATAACCAAGTGATCAAACATCACCAATAATGGGACTACTAGATATGTGCCTCATAAGTAGAATTCTTTCCAAAAATATTTAACCTAACTTCCTGCTTACAGGAAATACAGTAGATACTGGTATAAGATGAACACCATTAGGAAGTAATCATCTCCAGAATATGGGATATTATGTAGCTGCACCAGACCAATTTGGTTCAACTTTTATGTAACAAAGTTATGAGTTGTTTTTCAGTTGCTAATGGAGCCTCAGGTCATGTAACCTGAGCAGGCCCAGATTAACCAAGTGTGTAGCCACAGGGCGGAACCTAAGTGCTCAGAGGAGCAGGGACTGAATTAGGAAGCTGACACTGCATGGCTGGATCTATGATGCAATCAGATTGAGCTCTGGCATCACTCCTTAGCAGGATCCAGTGAGATCATGCCTCTTGGCATTACCTCATTGCAAGATCCAGTCAGATCATGCCTCATTACCCTATGCTTATAAAATCTGACACAGCCCGGAGCTCAGGAAGGCATTGCTTTGGGAGCTATCTATACCCATTGTTCTCTTTACTAGTTGTAAGTAATAAAATCCCCTTGTTAAATCCTGCTTGGTTGTGGCCATTGGGTTGTCACTTACCAAGTGACCTAGCCCACCTGTTGTGTGGGCAACAGTTATACAAAACAGTTGGCCTGAACTCTTCAAAAATGTCAACAGTATGAAAAACAATACCCAGAAATAAATGTATTGGAAAGAATGGTTCTAGATTAAAAGAGACTAAATAGACAATAACCAAAAACAATACAGGAAACTTGAGTGGATACTGGAGCAGGAAAAAAAGAGCTATAAAAGGTATTTGCGGAATAATTGGAGAGAGTTGAATTTGGGCTGATATTAGATGATGATATAGCACAATTGTTAAATTTGGGGGGAGGTGATGGCATTGTGGTTACGTAGAAAAATGTTTTTATTCTTAGGAGATACATGCTGAAGTAATTAGAGGGGAACTGTTATAATGTCTTTATATTAGTCTGTTTTCACACTGCTGATAAAGACATACCTAAGATTGGGCAATTTACAAAAGAAAGAAGTTTAATGGACTTAGAGTTCCACATGGCTGGGGAGGCCTCACGATCATGGTGAAAGGTGAAAGGCATGTCTCACATGGCGGCAGACAAGAGGAGAGAACTTGTGCAGGGAAACTCCCCTCTTTAAAAACATCAGATCTTGTGAGATGTATTCACTACCACGAGAACAGCATGGGAAAAACCTGCCCCCATGATTCAATTACCTCCCACCAGGTTCTTCCCACAACATGTGGGAATTCAAGATGAGATTTGAGTGGGGACGCAGCCAAACCATATCAATCTTTAACTTAATTTTGGTTGTTTAACAAACAAAACTGTGTATCTGTATTTGTAGCTATCTGTCTAAAGGGGAGCACATGCAAATGTGATAAAATGTTAGTAATTGATGAATCTGTGGTTGACAGACTCTAAGGTGGCACTCGGTGAATTCTGACCTTCCCTCCTGGAATTCACACCTTGTGTAATCCCTTTCCCTTGAGTAGGGGCTGGATTTAGAGACTGGCTTCTAGCAAATAGCATGTGGGAGGTTCCTTCCATAATTGAATTCTCTCTCCTTCAGTTGCTCAGATGGAAATGGGCTGCCATGTTGTGAGCTGCCTCATGGGGAAGAGACTCACATGTGAGCAACTGAGGGAGGCCTCCAGAAAACAGCCAGTGAAGAACTGAGACCCTCAGTCCAACAGCCTGTGAGGAACTGAAACCTGCTGACAACCATATGAATGAGCTTGGAAGCAGGTCCTTCCCCAGTGAAGCCTTCATGTGAGACTGCAGCCCATTTGACACTTTGATTTGTAGCCTTGTGACAGACCCCAAGCCAGAGGAGCCAGGTAAGCAGTGCCTGCACTCCTGACCCATGGCAGCTGTGGTGTGATAAATGTTTCTTCCCAGGAAGCTATGTTTTAGAGTAATTTGTTTTGCAGCAACAGATAACTAATTCACTAGGTAAAGGGTATATCCATTGTAATCTTTCAACTTTTCTGTAGATCTGCAGTTTTATGTGCTGACAGGTGAACACACTGCTGTTGGCACCATAGCCACTGCATACTACATGCTGTCAGGCTAACATTTGATGCTGCAGCAGTAAGTTATTTCTCAACTGACCCTGAGTCTCTGGTTCACTAGCAGGATCATGTACCCAAGCTCCAGCTTCCAAGGTGTGAGGTCAGAAAGTACCTGACCCTCACAGCTTCCATAGTGAGAATTGTGGCCCTGTCTCTCAAATAGGGAAGTATTCAGACACTGAGTAGATGGAAAAAACAAAAACAAAAAGGGGCGGGGATGGATAAGAAAAGAAAAAGAAGGAAAAGAGGGAGGAGAAAGTGAAAAGAAGAGAAACATCTGCTATACTTTCTTCTACTCCTCTACTCCCAACTGCCCAGAGTGCACCCCTGCTGTAGGAGAGAATCATATCAGCAGAGTTCCTGATGATCTAGTTTACATGCTTGGAGGCTCATTAGGGTAGCTCAGCTACTGACTCTTTCTGTTTCCGTTTTTACTCTCCTGCCAGTAACAACCCCCTCTGTCTGTGTCTCTTTAAAGCCCCAAGAGAGATGATCTGATGGCTTGGCTGGTCACTGTTTAACAGAGGGTGTTCTTGTTGATCTGGATTTTCACTCCAGGCTACTTCAGAAGGTCTGGATTGACCAATAGCTTAGATGCCCTTGGGACCAGTCTCCATCCAATCCATTTATTTGCCTGCAGGGTGGTAACAAACAGAGCAACTTCCACAAAGGAGCCCCTAAGTCCCCTAAGTCATGGACTTGTACAGGCATTTTGAGGCTTTTATAAGGGGGCAGTGTTAGAAATGCTTGTTCCCCAATGCTGCAAAGAAATAGCACTAGAGTTGGAGAGAAGTAAAAACTCGAACCGGCCTGGGAAGGACCTTACCTAGTGCTCCTAACTACTGAAACTGCAGTCTGGGCAGCAGAAAAAGAATGGAGCCATCACACCAGAGTCAGGAAAGTGCCACTCCCTCCAGAGTCATGGGCCATGGTCCCGGGGGAAAACCCTACCAAACTAAAGCTGAGAAAAATTTAACTCTCTTTTATCTATTTGATTACTCCTTCCTCTTTTCTCACTATATTGCTGACCACCTAGTTATTAATGTAACCAAGTCGATTTTGCCTCAAACTATTACATTTGATGCTTGCCTTGTTATACCCTGTGGAGACTTGCCAAGTCAGAGGCAACTCTCCACTTCAGAAAAGTAGCTTTATCCTTCCTAGCTCTTTTCAGACTAAAAATCTGTTAACTGGGATAAATTAATTTGAGAAGAGTTTGACGAAGATTCCAGTGTAAACTGGAAATCTTGTCCTCCTAGAGCAGATCTTCTCTGCCAAAGTCGGTCCAATACTGTATAAAATATTAAAGAACAAGGATGGGCTGCCCCAACTAGTACTTGCAGTTTCTTAAAACCATATATTCATTTGACTAAAGGAGTTACCCCTGCCCATTGTCAGGTAGACCAATGTAATTGAGACAGATTACCATCTCTGCTCCCCAGAGTTCCATGGCATAGGAGCAGAAGTCTCAGGATGCTTTGAAATGCTGTTCATTGCCTCGCCACCTCCTGCACCCCCTTCTCCCTCTCCTAACTTCTCTGCTAACCAAACCTTTTCATGTTATCTACCCAATGATAAAACCAAAGTAGTTGTTGTAGAGGTTAAATATTTAAAACAAACTATAGCAATTGAAATGGTATCAGGACACAAATGCTTGGCTGGAATGGATTAAATATTCTGTTCACACATTAAACAAAGCGATGTTAGGCTTGTGCGACAGGCAGACCAGAGACCCAGATTGTCCCCTTTCCAGTTGGGTGGTCCTCTCGTGGACCGAGCATGAACTGTACGGTAGCTCTCTTCTTCCAGAACCCCACAGCCTGGGGCGATGAGTCATGCAAGACTCTTTCACTGCTGTTCCCTGAGGTTAAGAGCCCTGTGAGTCAGCCCCCAAGGGCCATGCGGCCCCTGATGTTAACTTCACCTTCACCTTGTGCCTTTCACTGCCAAGGGGCGGGTGGCGGGGTGGGAGCGGGGGAGAGTTAGCATTCCTTGAAGACTTAACAGGGTGCAGTGAAACCAAGCCTTTTGAAGAGCTTACCAATCAGTCTGCCCTGGTTCATCTCCAAGCAGATGTGTGGTGGTATTGCATGGGACTATTGCTGGGTACTCTGCTCTGCCAAGTAATTAGAGCAGCACTTGTGCCCTAGTCCAATTGGTCATCCCTTTTACCCTAGCATTCTGTCAACACAGAGAAAAAAAAAAAGAAAAGCGTTAAAAAGAAGAAGTGCCTCACATGGGTCCTTTGACCCCCATGTTTATATAAACGCTATTAGAGCTCCATGAGGAGTACCAGATGAATTTAAAGCCCAAGATCAAATAGCTGCAGGATTTAAGTCAATATTTTGATGGGTGACAATTAATTAGAACATAGATTAGATAAATTACATTTATTACAATCAACAGTGGTTTATTAACTACATTAGAGATGCTGTTAAAGGAATAGCTGAGCAATTAGGGGCTACTAGCCAGATGGCTTGGGAAAATAGAATAGGCTTAGACATGATATTAGCAGAGAGAGGAGGAGTTTGCATCGTGATTAAAACTCAAGGTTGTACCTTCATCCCAAACAACATCACCCCTGATGGAAGTATAACAAAGGCATTGCAAGGTCTAACTTCTCTGTCCAGTGAGTTAGCCAAAAACCCAGGGGTAAATGACCCCTTTACAAGGTGGCTAGAAAAATGGTTTGGTAAATGGAAAGGAATCATAGCCTCAATTCTTACTTCTCTTGCAGCCATAGTAGCTATACGCTTTCTTTCTTTCTTTCTTTCTTTCTTTTCTTTTTTTTTTTTCTGAATTGGAGTTTTTACTGTCTCCCAGGCTGGAGTGTAGTGGCGCGATCTCGGCTTACTGCAAACTCCACTTCCCAGGTTCACACCATTCTCCTGCCTCAGCCTCCCGAGTGGCTGGGACTACAGGTGCCCACCACCACGCCCAGCTAATTTTTTGTATTTTTAGTAGAGACGGGGTTTCACCGTGTTAGCCAGGATGCTCTTGATCTCCTGACCTCGTGATCTGCCCACCTCGGCCTCCCAAAGTGCTGGGATTACAGGCGTGAGCCACCACGCTTGGCCAGTGTATGCTTTCTTGTTGGGTGTTGTGTCATACTATGCATCCATGGGCTGGTGTACAGACTCACAGAGGCAGCACTTACTAAAACCTCCCTTAATTCTCCTCTACCTTATTCAGAGAAGCTTTTTCTTTTAGAGAATCAAGCAGAACAACTAAGCCAAGACATGTTAAGGAAGTTTGAAGAGAAAGAACTGTAAAATTTCAAGATGGGGGATTGTTAAATATAGTGAACCCCAAGTTTCTCTTCAAAGAATCAGTATGTCAGTATGTTCAGCTCTCTTATTCTTTGATTCTCCATTTTAAAGTTTAACTTCCTGGTGCTCTTCACCCCTTTGCTTCTGGTTTCAGTAAACAACTTTCCCACCAGTCCTAATCAGTAGTTCACATCTGTTCCCCTGGTCACCTGCTCCACCCTGACTCCTCCCAGTCACCTGCTTTGACCTGAGTCACCCCTGGTCACCTGCTGTGACCTAAGTCACCTTCAATTACCTGTTCCTAACCGTCTGTCCTGCCACACTACTCACCCTGCTACTCTGGCTCATACCCCTGCTCTCTTTAAAATAGCCAGTTGGAATTAGCTTAGACTGTGTGGTCCAACCCTAGCCAATAGGGGAACAACACAGCAGTAGGGGCTACCTGCCTCAGGAATAAGAACTCCTTCCCCTTCCCTGTCCAGGTGTGCTCTTGCCATTACTCCATTTGCTAGTTGCACCCTTCTATAGAAGTAAAAATTGCCTTGCTGAGAAAATTAAATTTATGTTCTAGTGCTATTTCTTCGTGGCACCAGGGAACAAGCGTTTCTAACAGCACTGTAGAGGAAAGAACTTTGCTGAGACCTTACCCTCCTGTTTCATTAATGGAATGAGACATGTGTAGAGGAAGCTGACTTGGGGTAAAGACAATGAGTTGATTTGGGGCATGAAAGTGAAAGTGAGATTCCCAGGTGGTGCCGCCTTTTGTCTTTTTTTTTTTTTTTTAATTTTTAATGTTTTGAGATGGAGTCTTGCTCTGTCGCCGAGGCTGGAGAGCAGTGGCACAATCTCGGCTCACTGCAACCTCTGCCTACAGGTTTCAAGCGATTCTCCTGCCTCAGCCTCCTGAGTAGCTGAGACTACAGGCTAGCACCACCACACCCAGCTAATTTTTTGTATTTTTAGTAGAGACTGTATTTCACTGTGTTAGCCAGGATGGTCTCGATCTCCGGACCTTGTGATCTGCCCACCGTGGCCTCCCAAAGTGCTGGGATTACAGGCATGAGCCACCACACCCCGCCCTGCCTTTTGTTTTGTTGGAGACACGGAGCTCAAGTTAGGAAGTCATGGATGGAGATGAAGATGGGATGGTCGATCATATAGATGTAATGCTTAAAGCTACAGACAGGGAAGAGATTTCCATAGGCATGGAAGAGAGTGTAAAGCTGGAAAAGCCAAGGGCAGTTGCTGTAACACTATTCCTTCAACCATTTTCACCAGAACTTTGGAAATTTGCATCTGGAATGAGTAGGTGAAGTGAATTAGTTTTGCCAACTGTATGGTTCAGGCTGCATCAACATCTATGTACAACCCACAGACTTCATGTCCAACATTTACATCTTATGACATTGTCTCATCGTTAAGCATCTTGAGGTAGGATAACTTTTTGAGCTACAAATGTGGAATTTCCCCTTGTATTTCCCCACTTTTCCTCCTCAGGCAGGCTTTGTTTTACTTTCCTCAGGGGCTGGCAGGATGAAGGCAGAAATTGCCTGCAAAACACTTCCTTTCCTGGCTTTGTTTTCAAAAGCCTAAGCCCCCTGAAGTGTCTGAGTGTACAGCGTACTGGAGGGAGAGGAGACAGGAAGTGGCTCTGAGGGAAACCTGAGCAGACAGTGGTGGATTTCCCCCAGGGTAAAAGATTGCTCCAAGCCAGGGGAGGGGTCCAGGGTCCTACAACAGCTGGGACTTGTGCCCTGCCCTCTGACAACACCCAGGGAAGTGGCCAGACCTCAGAGAGGAACAGTTACAGGGCTCCCAGCCTCACCAAATATCCATGTGTCCCAAGGGTGGCGTGAAAGCTAGTGGGCTGTTAGAACTGAGGGAACCAGATAAGTTGGGCCCTGGTGGCCTTGGCAGTGACCAGTAATGATCTATAACTAGAGGGTCTTCCTAGGACCTTGAAGGATGGCCTGAAGTAGAAAATCCTATTGGGTTTGGAGTAGAAATTAAGTTGGTTTAAATTTATTATTATTATTATTATTATTATTATTTGTTTTTCTTTCCCCTCCTTTTTTTTTTTTTTTTTTTTTTTGAGACAGAGTCTTACTCTGTTGCCTAGGCTGGAGTGCAGTGGCACGATCTCTGCTCACTTCAGCCTCCCACTCCTGGGTTCAAGCAATTCTCCTGCATCAGCCTCCTGAGTAGCTGGGATTACAGGTGCGCGCTACCATGCCCGGCTAATTCTTTTTTTTTTTGAGATGGAGTCTCACTCTGTTGCCCAGGCTGGAGTGCAGTGGCGTGATCTCCACTCACTGCAAGCTCCGCCTCCTGGGTTCATGACTTTCTCCTGCCTCAGCCTCCTGAGTAGCTGGGACTACAGGTACCTGCCACCATGCCTGGTTAATTTTTTGTGTTTTTAGTAGAGACGGGGTTTCACCATGTTAGTCAGGATGGTCTTAATCTCCTGACCTCGTGATCCACCCGCCTCGGCCTCCCAAAGTGCTGGGATTACAGGCGTGAACCACCATGCCCAGCCTTATTATTTGTTTTGTTTAGAGAGGGGGTCTTGCTCTATCCCAGGCTGGAGTACAGTGGCATGATGATAGCTCACTGCAGCTTCAAATTCCTGGGCTCAAATGATCCTCCTGCCTTAGCTTAGGACTACAGGTGCATGCCACCATGCCTGGCTGTTATAGTTTAATTAAAATTTTTTTTTGTAAATATGGGTTCTTATTATGTTGCCCAGGCTGATCTTAGACTCCTGGCCTCAAGCAATCCTCCCTCCTTGGCCTCCCACAGCCCTGGGATTACAGATGGGAGCCACCATTCCCAGCCTCATAAAGGAAATTTAAAATTTTTGTAAGGAAGAGGTATACTACATCAATAATACTGCCTGACCATCTTTGTACATATAACTTTTTTATACACAGGAATTTTTTTAAAAGATAGATTCACAGAAGTAGAATTACTGATTGAAAGGATATAGACATTTTTACGCATCTTGATACATGTGGCTTAAATGCCACATGTGTGGCCTAAATGGATTGAGGCTTTTCAGATTTGGATTTTAAAACTAGAACCCTCTCTTCAGTAGGGTGGGATGGGGGAAACACTGGAAACCTCGTAGGAAGCAATTGCAATATTTCGTATGAAATGCGAGGAAGGGCCAGACTGAGATTATCTGAGATTATGGCATGGGGAGAGAGAAAGGGACAACATCCCGTATCATTCAGGAGGTGCTATCAATAACCCATATCTGCATATGGGTGAAGAAGTGAGGGAGAGGCAACAATCAAGATCTCCTTACTAATTTCCAGTTGAAAATCGAGTAGATGAAAATCCTATCAACTAAGAGGCAATGTGGTTTGGTGGGAAATGCCTGTGTTTTGGAGGTAACTGACCAAATTCAAATTCCAACTGTCCCAACTAATCAGCTGTGTGGCCTTGGGCAGGTTGTTAAAACTCTCTGAGCCCATATGCCTAGATTTCCTTATTTGTGAAATGAGGATAGTAGCATTTATGCCTACCAAACTACTGTAAGGATTAAATGTGACTTTTTTTTTTTTTTTTTTGAGACAGTCTCACTCTGTCGCCTAGGCTGGAGTGCAGTTGCATGATTTCGGCTCACTGCAGCCTCCACCTCCCGGATTCAAGTGATTCCCCTACTCACTTGAATCTCAACTTAGCTCAGCCTCTCAAGTAGCTGGCACTACAGGAACGCACCGCCACGCCCAGATGTTTTCTGAATTTTTAGTAGAGACGGGGTTTCACCATATTGACCATGCTGGTCTCCAACTCCTGGCCTCAAGCGATCCTCCCCCCTTGGCCTCCCACAGTGCCCGGCCATAAGTGTGAAAATGTCTTTAACCGCCTGGCCCATTGGGGCTTTGAAGAAATTAATGAAAACAGATAACACTAATAGAAGAGGATGTACAGAGGGTTAAAGAATATATTTGGTTTGAGACCCATTTGTTTAAGATGCATGAAATCTCACAAAATAGACTTTATCTTCGTATACTTTTTTTTATTTTAATTTTGCTTTAAATTTTAATTTTGAAATAATTTTTGCTTTATACTTCTTTCTGTACACTGTTGCTTTCATTTTTTTAAGAGACCTAAAGGTATGAGAGGGACAAGGAAAGAGGGTGGTGATCCTGTTGCCCTTGTGGGTAGAACCGCGGAGGCAGTGGTGCAGTTCTCAAGCATGACCACAAGGTGGAGTCCGTAGTAAGTGGAAATGGTTTACTCTGGGTGGAAGGGGACGCGGCAGGATCCTGGAGCAGATTCGGTGGCAGTCGCAGAACCCTCCGTCCAGTTCTACAGGTGAGTCCCATCTAGCCTCTTCTGCCTTTTGGTGACTGACTTTTCATGATATAAAGTTAATCACAATTACACATACCAGCCACCACACACTCCCAGGACCCCAAAGAAACCGTGAACAAAATAATTACAATCACAACAGTTCACCTTTTGGTGGTTCTCCATTACCAGTTGCATGAGTTCCCAACTCCTTGACCTGGCAGTTCTAGGACTTCCAGTCTATGAGACCCCACTTACCTTTCTGGAATCTTCTCCTAATACTTTTCTACTTGGCCCATAGGCTCCAGTCAACTGCCTACTCACGGATCCCCAAACATGCCCCTCATTTTCACCTTGGCCTTTGCTTATTCTTTTCCCTGTTTCTGGAAAGTTATTTCTCCATTTCTGCTTACTGAAACCTCAGTCATACTCGAAGAACTCGTTACATCTGTGAGGGCTCTTTATGTTTCAAGTAACATCCAGACAATAGAGGGAAACTCTTGGCTCCTATACTGAGAAATACCGAGGTATTTAGTTAGCTTCAGGTGACGTCTGTTCCGCAGCTTGGACAGCACCGCAGGTGACTTGGTTTTACTCCATTTTCCTCTTCTACCTTTTGCCGTGTTGGCTTGCGTTCAGAACCCCCAGTGACTCTTTCAGTCCTCCCCTAGCAGGTATGTGTTCTCCGTATCTTCCTTCTGCCTCTTCACATCTTTATTCTTCTCCTCCCCTGCTCAGTGCCCTTGGAGGATGATCTGGCTTAGATTCATGGGCTTCCTTGCCTTCTGTCTTCCACTTGGTTTTGGCCAGTGAGGACCACCAGCATGGGCTCCATGGATGGCTGGGGTATTAATTAAGTCTCTGTCCTCCGTGGTGCACAGCACAGGCTGCCTTCATCCCTCATCTATGAGGTGACAGTCTCCATCTCTCTCTATATCTCTGTGTTCCGGCAACCACCCTCTGTAGGCGTAGGGTGGTAATGGCCCTAAGATACTTCATTATTCCTTAAGTTTTCACTACGCATGCTCACACTTTTGCAAACAGTCCCTGGTTTTTTTAAAAAAATAGAGATAGGGTCTCACTCTGTCACCCAGGCTGGAGATCATATCTCACTGTGGCCTTGAACTCCTGGGTTCAAGAGATTCTCCCGCCTCAGCCTCCTAAGTAGCTGGGATTACGGGTGTGCACCACCAACAGTCCACTTACTAATTGCTCCTCAAATTGTCCAGTTTGAGTGTGCCATCTGCTTCCTGCTGGGATCTTGACTGATATAGCAATCCCCAATCACACATCTTCACACTACACTGCTCAGTGGGAGAAAGGTGGGAGAAAGAGGTTCTCTTTTGGCCATTTTAACAGGAAAGAGAGAGAGTGAACTTCTTGCCTGGCAAACATATTTTTAATTCTTTTTTATTTTTATTTTTTGAGACGGAGCCTTGCTCTGTCATCCAGGCTGGAGTGTAGTGGCGCGATCTCAGCTCTCTGCAACCTCCCCCTCCAGGTTCAAGCCATTCTCCTGCCTCAGTCTCCCAGTAGCTGGGATTACGGGTGCATGCCACCATGCCTGGCTAATTTTTTTCTATTATTCGTAGAGACGGGGTTTCACCATGTTGGCCATGCTGGTTTTGAACTCCTGACCTCAAGTAATCTGCCCGCCTCTGCCTCCCAAAGTGCTGGGATTACAGACGTGAGCCACTGTCCCTGGCGCCAGCAAACATCTTGATTATTTTTGGCCTCAGTTGTAATCTGCCTAAACTAATAAGAGACTTTCCTGGTGCGAAGGTTGGGTCATTTCAAGCCAAACCCCATGACTGAAATAGACAAAGCGTTGTTCTCCCAGAACAGAATCAAAGATGCAGCAGTGCTAAATGGAAGGAGGAGAAAATTCAGCACATTCTTTCTAAGTGCCATCTCCTTCTTTGAAGCTTGTCTTTGTTCCCCCAAGACGATACAACATGATGGCCAACAAGATGGTGTAGTTCCCAAGATGGAGATTATAGTGTAGTTGGGGAAACAGTTATTTAATTTAACTTTTTTTTTTTTTTTTTAGACAGGGTCTTACTCTGTCACCCAAGCTGAAGTTCAGTGGCACCATCTCAGCTCACTTTAGCCTCGACCTCCCAGGCCCAAGTGATCCTCCCACCTTAGCCTCCCGAGTAGCTGGGACTACAGGTCTGCACGACGACACTTGGCTAATTTTTAATTTTTTTATAGAGACGGGGTCTCACTATGTTGCCCAGGCTGGTCTTGAACTCCTGGACACAAGTGATCCTTCCGCCTCAGCCTCCCAAAGTACTGGGATTACAGGCATGAGCCACTGCACCCACTGTAGGGTGACAATTAAATACAAAAATAAAGAATAATGATCTATTACATTAAGTACTAGGAAGGAAACAAATGTGAGGTGCTGAGGGAAGAAAAACATGGATGACCTATTTCAGATCATGTGACCAGGGAAGGCTCCCTGAGGAGGTGACATTTAAGCTGAGGCTGGAAAGATGAGAAAGAGACAAGTGATGGGAAAGGACAGGAATTCCAGGCATTCTTTTTATTTGTCTTGCTGTGTTGCCCAGGCTGGAGTGCAGTGGCACAGTCTTGGTTCACTGCAACCTCCACCTCCGGGTTCAAGCAATTCTCCTACCTTGGCCTCCAGAGTGGCTGGGATTACAGGCACACACCACTATGGCCAGTTAATTTTTGTATTTTTGGTAGAGTCGGGGGTTCACCATGTTGGCCAGGCTGGTCTCGAACTCCTGACCTCAAGTGATCCACCCGCCTTGGCCTCACAAAGTGCTGGAATTACAGGAGTGGGCCACCGTGCCCGGCCGAATTCCAGGCATTCTGAGGTACACTGGCTAGAGAATGAATAGATACTAAATGTGGAGGCACTTAGATGAGGCCACGGTGGCTAAGCGAGGGGGGCAAAGGGTAGAGCCACCTGGATGAGGCAGGAGAGGCAGGCGGGGCTTCCTGGACCAGTGTTTGGATTCCAGCTGGGTTCTGAGAGCAGTCCCTGAAGGATATTCAGCAGGGATGAACATCTGATTTCTGTTTTAAGGTCACTCTGGAAATAGGGGCACTCATTTGGAAGGTGCTGTGTTGTCTAGGTGACAGATAGCAGAGATGTGGAAAGAGTGCCAGCTGTGGAGACGGAGAAAACCAAACAAATCGAGCTGTATTTTACAGGTGGAATCAGCGTGATGACTAGCGGCTGAAACGGGGTGGTTGGGAGGTAAAGGAGAAGAGTGTAGAGTAACTCCTCAGTTGCTGGTTTGATTATTGAGTTGTGGTGATGGGGGAGGGATGGCAATCAGGAGGTCAGTGGCCAGAAGCCACACAGCATCTCTGAGTCCAAAAGGCAAATTCCAACAGGAGTTTAATTGGCTTCCTTTGAGTCAGACGCTTACCTGGTTCATTAGCTAGGCTGAGGTTGGGGGAGCACAGAGGGATGAGTGTGCTAGGACCTGCCTAAACTTGTTAGCAACCTACAAGAAAGGAGAAAATAAGCATGTGAATAACTAGAATCCAAAGAATTATAAGGCCTGGGGCAGATGCCTTCTGGGGTGCCATCCCAGCCCCCCAGTCATTTCCCTTTCTCTAGAACCTGTTCCACCCACCCCAGGTTAGGGACCAGCCGCAGTAGATGGCAGGCAGAAAGAGATTCTGCTATAAAACACCATACACATAAAAGAAAGAACAGCAACAAATGGGCAAAGATGGAGTATGGTTCTGTACCCAAAGAATTTATAGCCCCCAAATGAGTTTTGTGATATGCCTGCTTTGATTTCTCATTTATTCCAAGTTATCTCATCATTTATATTGTTAATCTATACAGTTTTCTCCTCCCACGTATTAGATAGCTTTTAAAAATGGTTTTCAAGGCTGGGTACTGTGGCTCTTGCTTGTAATCCCAGCATTTTGGGAGGCTGAGGTGGGTGGATCATTTGAGGTTAGGAGATCGAAACCAGCCTGGCCAACATGGTAAAACCCCACCTCTACTACAAATACAAAAATTAGCTGGGCATGGTGGCACGTGCCTGTAATCCCAGCTACTTGGGAGGCTGAAGCAGGAGAATCACTTGAACCCAGGAGGTTAGAGTGAGCAGAGATCGTACCACTGCACTCCAGCCTGGGTGACAGAGACTCCATCTCAAAAAAAAAAAAAAAATTTGGTATTAAAGTTACTTTATGTGTATTTAAGTTTTTTGCCTACTTGATAAGCCCTCTGCATCCTTGGAAATTTCTCCACAAATCCTTTTTTATGAACCAGACAGGGCTGTGAATATTCTGGGATACTGATGTCTACTAGTTTACTGGTGTAAATTATTTATCTGCTTCTATGCTAACTATAGATATAGATATATATATGAATAATGAATATATAAAATTTATCAGTTTTCTCCGTCTATCTTAAAAGATTATTCATTGGGCTGGGCATGGTGGCTTATACCTGTAATCCCAGCACTTTGGGAGGCTGAGGCGGGCGGATCACTTGAGGTCAGGAGTTTGAGACCAGCCTGGCCAACATGGTGAAACCCCGTCTCTACTAAAAATACAAAAAAATTAGCCAGGTGTGATGGTGAGTACCTATAATCCCAGCTACTCGGGAGGCTGAGGCAGGAGAATCACTTGAACCCGGGAGGCAGAGGATGCAGTGAGCCAAGATTGCAACACTGCACTGCAGCCTGGGTGACAGAGTAAGACTCCATCTCAAAAAAAAAAAAAAACAAAAAGAAAAAGATTATTCGCTAAAGATTATTCACTGCTTCTCAGCTTGATGACCTTGGACAAATTACTTAACTTTCAATTTCTCGTGTTTCAAATGAAATTGAGTTACATATTGAGTTTCCAGTGAAACTCAAATTTCATTTATGAAATGGCAATTATAACAGTGCCAACCTCACTGGATCATTCTGAGGATTAAATGGGATAATCTGTATAAACCACTGATATAGCTTAGATATTTGTCTCCACTGAAATCTCATGTTGAAATGTAATCCCCAATGGTGTAGGCGGGGCCTGGTGGGAGGTGTGTGGATCATGGGGGCGGATCCCTCATGGCTTGGTGCTGTCTTCATGATAGTGAGTCCTTGCAAGATCTGGTCATTTAAAAGTGCGTGGCACCTCTCCCCACCCCACCCACCTTGCTCCTGCTTTCGTCATGTGAAGTGCCTGCTCTGCTTCACCGTCCACCATGAGTAAAACCTTCCTGAGGCCTCTCCAGAGCAGATACTGGGGCCATGCTTCCCGTACAGGCTGCAGCACTGTAAGCCAATTCAACCTCTTTTTTTTTTTTTTTTTTTTTTGAGACTGAGTCTTACTCTGTTGCCAGGCTGGAGTGCTGTGGCATGATCTTGGCTCACTGCCCTGGTTCAAGCGATTCTCCTGCCTCAGCCTCCCAAGTAACTGGGATTACAGGCACATACCACCACGTCCAGCTAATTTTTGTAGAGACAGGGTTTCACCATGTTGGCCAGGATAGTCTCGATCTCCTGACCTCGTGATCCACCCGCCTCGAACTCCCAAAGTGCTGGGATTACAGGTGTGAGCCACCGTGCCCATCCGAAACCTCTTTTCTTTATAAATTACCCAGTCTTTCAGGTTTTTATAGGAATGCAAGAATGGCCTAATACAACCACTTAGCACAGTACATGGCACATGGTAAACCAAGCATGAAAACGATCTCTGAATACTACCAAGGAGTGATCTTCAAGATACAGTGTGAAGTGAAAAAAGCAAAGTAGGGCAAGTTGCAGTTGTTCACCCCTGTAATCCCAGCACTCTTGGAGGCTGAGGCAAAGATTGCTTGAGCCCAGGAGTTTGAGACCAGCCTGGGAAACAAAGTGAGACCCCGCATCTCTAAAAAATCAAAAAATTAGCCAGGCATGGTGGCAAGCACTTGTGGTCCCAGCTACTAGGGAGGCTAAGGTGGGAGGATCCCTTGAGCTTAGGAGGTTGAGGCTGCAGTGAGCCATGATCACGCCATTGTACTCCAGCCTGGACAACAGAGTGAGACCTTGTCTCAAAAAAACCCCACAAAAAACAAGGTAGAAAAAAGTATATAGAATGTGCAACTATATTTTTAAAAGATATAAAAACACACATACATATTTTAAAACAATAATGATGTATCAAGCTGTTTATAGCAATCATATTTTTGCCAGCAGAATTGTTACTCAGAATTGTTACTCAGTGATTGTTGAGTATTTCTTGTGGTATGATAAAGCAGTACAATGTGTGACCTTATAATTCTGTCATTCTCAGAGTCAATGAATACCAGAATTCTCAGTGTGGGAGAAAGGGCATGTAGATGTAAGACAGAAGGGGTTAAGTAAAAATGCTGTTATCCTGATTTTAATATTATTATTATTAACTTTTTTCTTTACACCTGTAACAAAGCTGAAATTGTCCCGATTTTGAATAGGAACCATCAGTATGAATTCAGAATGTATTTCTTGACATTGTCCATGGAAAAGACCTAGAAACAGTGACCAACCCTGTAATAATGAGCACCCCTAGCCTCTAGACTGTGGTCTCACATGACCATTTCCCACTAAAAGGAACCAGGACTATTTGGAGAAATCACTGGGTCCAGGTCTTGGGCAGGAAACATCTGAGGTGAACCTGGAAGAACTTGTCATACCAAAGCACTCCGAAGCTTTCAATGAAAACTGAAGTCATGCTAAAAGGATTCGGGAGCTGACTTGACTGACCAAAGATGGGGTGATTTCAACATCAACATGGATAAAAACTGCAAGGGATTAAAACACATCAAATATATTTAAAGCTATGAGTTAATAATATTGCTAAAAAGAAATGTGTTTTTTTCTGTTGGAGGATGCTAGGAAAGTAACTCATTCTGAATACTGGTAAATAAAAAATTCAAGCGTTTATCTTATTCTTCTGTGTGAACTGTACCACTGGGGAACAAAATAGAAGATGAAGGGTGTTTTCTCTTTTAAGTATAAGGAGCTTGCTATATAAGGACCTGTGGAATTAGTCTCTCATCATTTGACAACCCTTAATGTAGTAAAGGCTCTAGCTATCATGCATGAATTGTTGTCGTCATAAAAAAAAAAAAAAAAAGAGAGACAAACAGACATGAGGAGCCTTCTGCTAGTGCACATCACTGCCCATGAAGTAGTCTTGCAAAAACATGGAACCCGAATCTAAATGAGCCTCTCTTTCCAACAACCAATTTATAGGAACTCAAAGGGGAGGACAGAGGAACACATTCAATGATGCCACCACAGAGTTGTAATCAGCCAAAACCAGATCGTGGGAAACTCTCCAGGCCAAATGTCCTGCTGGACTCAAAAAATTAATTTCAATGAAAAAATTTTGAATGGGGTTGGGAGAACGTACAGACTAAGAGATAACATCAATCAGTTGCAGATCCTAATTCAAATAAACTCTTTAAAAGTTATCACTTTAGCTGAGTGCGGTGGCGTGCATCTGTAATCCCAGCTACTTGGGAGGCTGAGACAGGAGGATCACTTGAACCCAAGAGTTGGAGACCAACCTGGGCAACATAGTGAGACCTTGTCTCTTAAAAAAAAAAGTATAACTTTATAAAGCAATTGGGAATTTGAACTTGGAGTAGATATTTGATTATATTAAATAATCACCATTGATGTTTTTGGTTAGGATAATGGAATTTTGAGGATTTTAAAAGAAAGACCCCTTGACTGTTAAGAGATACACAGTGAAATATTTATGCATAAAATTATATGATATCTAGGATTTGCTTCAAAATAATGCAGGAGGAGGATTTGGATGGGTTTAGATGAAGTGGGATTCAGTAGTGGGTGATGAATACTGTACAAAATGTTCTTTATGCTATTTGCTTACTTTTACATTTTTAAATTTCTCTAATAAAGATTTTTAAAAAGGAAGAAAAAATTCTAGGGAGCAAATAAAATAAAGTTAAAGCTAGCAATTATTCCCTCTATTCCCAAACCCTCATCTCCAAGGCAGCCCATTAATGTAAAAACATCCAAAGGCTAGACTATTTGGTCAGTCAAGATTCCATTTTCAAATTCTTCCTTTATAGTAACATCCTATTAATTCCTTTTTTCTTTTTTCTTTTTTTTGAGATGGAGTCTTGCTGTGTCGCCAGGCTAAAGTGTAGTGGTGCGATCTCAGCTCACTGCAACCTTCTCCTCCTGGGTTCAAGCGATTCCCCTGCCTCAGCCTCCCAAGTAGCTGGGATTACAGGAATGCGCCACCACACCGGCTAATTTTTTGTATTTTTTTTAGAAAAGGCAGGGTTTCACCATGTTGGCCGAGATGGTCTTGATCTCCTGACCTCCTGATCCGCCCGCCTCGATCTCCCAAAGTGCTGGGATTACAGTCATGAGCCACCACGCCCGGCCTATCCTATTAATTCCTACAAAAATGAGATCGTCTGGGCCAGGCACTGTGGCTCATGCCTGTAATCCCAGCACTTTGGGAGGCTGAGGCAGGCGCATCACCTGAGGTCAGGAGTTCGAGACCAGCCTGGCCAACATGGTAAAACCCTGTCTCTACTTAAAATACAAAAAATTAGCTGGGCGTAGTGGTGTGCACCTGTAGTCCCAGCTACTCAGGAGGCTGAGGCAGGAGAATTGCTTGAACCCAGGAGGCAGAGGTTTCAGTGAGCCAAGATTGCGCCATTATACTCCAGACTGGGGGACAAGAGTGAGGCTTTGTCTCAAAAAGAAAAAAAAAAAAGGATAGTCTGGATTTAATTAATTATTCAGACAATTTAAAATGACCCCTTGAAACTAAATTCTAATTGTTTTGATTAGACTTTTTTTCTAAAATATCTTATATCATTCTGTGCCGTAGGAAATTGAGTTAGTTACATCTTAACTTTTTCTGTTCTTTTAATTTTACGACTCAGTCATTATTATGAAACCCCAGGCACTGTCGTGGCTGGACTCCAGCCTTGGGGGCTATTTAATTTTCTGGTGTTATTAGTGCTAATTCGAGAGCTTAGAGGCTTTTATTCTTTTCTAGCTGGCAATCATTCTGTTTCCTCCCATTTTGCTGCGGTCAGCATGTCTGCTTCCTCCCTTCCCATGGAATTGTAATCTGTTCTCAGCTCTCCCTGTACCCGTCTCACAGCCTAACAGGGTGCCTGTACAAGTAGGCACTCAATAACCATTTCTTCAATTGAGTTAAACCCAGGAAGACTGGAAGTTTGCCAGAGGAAACAAAATAATTAAGCTTGTTAACTCATTAACCTTAATTTTAGACACATTCCTTAAGCTCCTGAGTGTAGTTTGAGAATTCATACCTGAGTTCCAAATGGTTGAGGTTGTCAGGGATCTTGGCTGCTGAATTAAGCGGGGTGTATGGCTCTATTATACATGAAAATGTGTCTTTGAAGGCACACATAATTGCTGCTTATTTGTACCACAGGAAGAATAAAAGTAGCAAATTGATAAGGAAGACCTATTTCTACTTCTATAATGAAGACTATGTACCCCCCATACATGTACAACTATTATATATCAATTTAAAAGACAGTAGCCCTTGATTATCTTAAGTATAACCCCTACCTTCACTGTAGTATACCAGGACATAAAAGTATTGTCGAGGCCAGGTACAGTGGCCCACACCTGTAATCCTAGCACTTTGGGAGGCCGAGGTGAGGGGCGTGAGTGCATCACCTGAGGTCAGGAGTTTTAGAGCAGCCTGGCCAACAATGGCAAACCCCGTCTCTACTAAAAGTACAAAATCTAGCCAGGCATGGTGGTGCACACCTGTAATCTCAGCTACTTGGGAGGCTGAGGTAGGAGAAATTGCTTGAATCTGGGAGGCAGAGGTTGCAGTGAGCCGAGACTGCGCCACTGTACTCCAGCCTGGGTGACAGCAAGACTCTATTCCAAAAAAAAAAAAAAAAAAAAGGGGATTGTCTATGAAATTCAAAGCTACTTGCTGAAATACAAGCACATTTTTATAAAAGAAGGCAACATATTTAAACTAAAACACAGAAACAGATAAATTGGGTGGAAGCAAAATTGACCCATAATCTTAATTTTATTGGTCTTTCTTACACATTTTAACTATGTTACAAAAACTACTGAAGTTGAACTATTAGATATATCTTAAGTGCATCCTTAGTAGGCAGTTAATTATTTCTCACTAAATAGAGTTTTGCTCAGGCACAAAACCTTGGAGTCATCCTGGGTTCCTCTGGGCCTCATCTCACATCTTGTCCATCTGTAAATCCTGTTAGCTCTACCTTCAAAATCCATCCAGAATCCAGCCATCTCCGTACTTCCACTGCTACGCCCCAATCCAAGTCATCACTCTCTTTTTATTAGCCTCTTATCTGATCTCCTGCTTCCGTCACTGTTCTGTATCCAGTAGCTGGAGCAACTGTTTATAGGAAGACAGTCTCATCACGTCTCTTCCTGCTCAGTATCTTCCAGTGGCTCTTGTGATACCCAAGTCCTCATCATGCCCTCTGGCCCTTGCTACCTCTCAGGACTTATTCCTGCATGCTCCCCTCAGCCACTCTGCCCGTCACATAAGCCTTCTTTCTGCTCTTTAAACACACAAGAAATATTTCTTGGCTGGGTGTGGTGGCTCATGCCTGTAATCCCAGCATTTTGGGAGGTTGAAGCAGGTGGATCACCTGAGGTTAGGAGTTCGAGACCAGCCTGGTCAACGTGGTGAAACCCCGTCTCTATTAAAAATACAAAAATTGGCTGGGCATGGTGGCTGGTGCCTGTAATCCCAGCTACTCGGGAGGCTGAGGCAGGAGAATCGCTTGAACTCGGGAGGCAGAGGTTGCAGTGAGCCAAGATCGCACCATTGCACTCTAGCCTAGGTGACAAGAGCAAAACTCTGTCTCAAAAAAAAAAATTAAATAAATAAATAAATATTTCTTGTATGAATGGAATACAATGGTTGCTAAATGAATGAATTTTATTTTTTTTATTTTTTTTATTTTTTATTTTTTTTGAGACGGAGTCTCGCTCTGTCGCCCAGGCTGGAGTGCAGTGGCGCGATCCCGGCTCACTGCAAGCTCCGCCTCCCGGGTTCACGCCATTCTCCTGCCTCAGCCTCCCGAGTAGCTGGGACTACAGGTGCCCACAACCGCGCCCGGCTAATTTTTTGTATTTTTAGTAGAGACGGGGTTTCACCGTGGTCTCAATCTCCTGACCTTGTGATCCGCCCGCCTCGGCCTCCCAAAGTGCTGGGATTACAGGCGTGAGCCACCGCGCCCGGCCATGAATTTTATAATAATTATAATCAATTACAGTTAGTACCAGCTATATGCTAGCCCCACCCAGAGAGATGCTTTTTTACCAACTAGTGTAAACCCGTGGTTCTCAGACTTTACCTAGTATCAGAATCATCTGCAGGGCTTGTTGAAACTCAGATGGCTGGGCCTTACCTCCAGAAAAATTTACATTTCTAACAGGTTTCTAGGTGATGCTGGTCCAGGCATACACTTTGGCTTAATGATTCTAGCCTGGAAGGCCAACTGGCCATTCTGAGGAGAAATCTGGCAGATTTTGGCCTGGTGTTCCTTTCTGCCTCTCTGGGTGAAAAGATTAATTGCAGATGCGTTTGGGGGGAAAAATTCTGGACTTCATTTTTTGATACTTAGCCACAGGGTGGCCCCCTAGCTCCAATAATTACTCCATAGCCCCCACTCCCACCCCATTAAAACACCTTTTGTTATTTGGAGAATTTCCAAGCCATTTCTCTCTCTCTTTTTTTTTCTTTTTCTTTTTTTTTTTGTTTGAGGCAGAGTCTCACGCTGTTGCTCAGGCTGGAGTGCAGTGGTGCAATCTCAGCCTCGCTGCAACCTCCTCCTCCCGGGTTTAAGCGATTCTCGTGTCTTGGCCTCCCAAATTGCTGGGATTACAGGCGTGCATCACCATGACTGGCTAATTTTTTTTTTTTTTTTGGTATTTTTAGTAGAGACGGGGTTTGCCATGTTGGCCAGGCTGGTTTTGAACTCTTGACCTCAAGTGATCTGCCCCCCTCAGCCTCCCAAAGTGCTGGGATTACAGGCGTGAGCCACTGTGCCCAGGCGCTCTCGCTCGTGCTCTCTCTCTCTCTCTCTCTCTGTCTGTCTTTAAATGTAGCTCTAAGGCCACCAGTTTGTTATTCACAACAGGCCAGCCCTTTCATGCGTGGGATATGGTGGTGGTTTCCTCAGTGATGTAGGACTGCCTCTGTTAGAAGTGACTGTTGTCTGAGATAGAAATGGCACAGGAAAGTAGGTTTGTAAGTCGGAGATGACATGATATCAGAAAATGAAAGATTTCATTTTAGCCCCCAGGAAGGACCCACACACAGGACAAACATCCACTCTTTTGCGGCCCATGGTGCTCTGCACAGGAAGGGCTCCCCCTAAACCTCACCCGGAAGCTCCTCCAAACCTTTTGTCACTGTGGTGGAGAGGAGAGAACCTTTCCTCCAGCTTCCAGCTGCCCTTCATCTCACTCCCAGACAGATAAGAGGGCTGAGGACTGGTAGGAGTGAGTGACAAGGACAGAGGGCTGAGGGCTGTGGATGCCACCTTCCTGGGCTGTTACCCCTGGCCTGGTGTTGGTATCTGTAAAGGGGGAAGTGGGCTGGCAGTGACAGACCAAGTGGTGAGTGCAGGGGAATAGGCCTGATCTGCTACCCACAGTCCTCCCTCTCCTCCCCTCTACACCTGTCCACCTGCTTCTCTTTCTCTGTAGACTGAAACCCAATTCCAAGCGTTAACAGAGTCTGGAAAAGGCATCCAAGTAAAAAAATGCACAAGTTGAAAATAGCCTTCCACATTATAAGGGAGGTTCCACTCCCAGAAAATAATGACGACTATAAAATTCCAAATGGCACTTTGCCCACTAGCCACATTCGTCGATAACACAGTCTTAGCAGTTTCTCATGTTATTTACAGGTGAAGAGGCAGTAGATCTTTTTCCCCACTGAGGTCTCATTGAGGATATAGATAGGCTGCTTCAGATACTACTGGTAATTTTAATTATTTCAGTTTCATAAAATGTATTAGACCTACACTTCTTATCACAAATATCGTTAACCGTTAATTTCACTTCTCTGTTTTCCACTCATTTGAGAGAGAGAGAGAGGAGAAGGAGGGGTGGAATAAAATAACAAAGGCAGTGCAATAAAACACTAAAAATAGCTGTAAGACAAATATTGCTCAACAAAGTTGGTGGCAGCACAGAAACAGACCCACTGGCTGGTAGGCAGCAGCACCATGAGAGAGTTTGACGTATTCATTCATTCACAAAGCCTGCCTTTGTCATGTAATAGGCACTTAGGGGAATCCAGACCTTGTCTGGAATAGGGGGATGCGTCCTGCAAACAGAAGCAGTTCCAGACCCTGCAGGTTGGCTACCCAAAGCCCAGCTAATTCCCATCAGGTGTACCTTCCTGAGCTACACAGACTGAAAACCACAAACTGCTTTTTCAGACTTCCTCGCAGGTCTGCCGAGCAGAGCACCTGTGTGAAACTCAGAAGTTGCAGCTGGGAAGGTGGGCATGGGCCGTGTGGGGTAGAGCTTGCTGGGAGATCTGATTGGGGTAGCTCTGAGGGAGGCTTCACTGCCTGGTTCCTAATGTCACAGGTGTGGGCAAGCAGCTGCCGCAGAAACTCACAACTCTTTAACTGCATTGTTCCCGGCTACTAGCCACCCACCTGTTTCCCTATCCCTCCCAGAAATTCTGAACATTCCTTAATTCTTCCCTGTAGTCAATGCTTTTCTGCTTTGTTGTCTGTACTTGGAACACTAACCAAGAAAGTACTGTAACCAGATCGGAGATACTCAGCATGGGCTTGAGGAAGATGTGTTTTGACATCATTTTCTCCAAATCTCTTGAGGTTTGTGACAGGTCTTCTTCTGCTACACTTTCTTCTAGTTCCTGTTCACAGTTTTGACCTCTTCCTCCATTCACTCTGATGTTTAGCTGATTTTTACTGTCTGTTCCATCATCCACTTTTCCAAGGTGTTCCTTTTGACATCCAGCCTGACACTTCCTTCGCACTTTTGCGGCACCTCTAGCATTGCCACTTGCTTGGGTTTTGACAGCTGGTAGCAAGAGCAAACAAATGCCATGGGGAAGAAAATGTGTCAATTTGCATGGCTTCAAATGCAGGAACAAAACAGAAGTGCACACCGACCCGGAGCTTATAGTACGGAGTGCCATGAGAGCTTGCACTGGCCAAAAGCATGCAAGAATACTCACTGTAGGTGATGCATGTTGTAAACATCTGCGTGAACTTTGTTCTTCAGTGATGCAATTTCTGATGTGAACAGCACCATCAGCTTTACACAGAACAATACTCAATGTGGTATATGTACTTTTGTTGTGCAAAAGAGCAGATGGCAGGAAGTTTGAATTTAGGGAAGTTGAAAGTCACCTGGAGATACTTCATGTAAATAGCACTAACTAGGAAGAGAAAGCACCTGTGCTAAGAAAAGGACGTGAAGCGGCCAGTCCAGGGTTTGCAGCCTTGGTTGTGTGTTATTATAGAATTGCCTGGGCTCTCTTAAAAAATATTTATTTATTTATTTATTTGGAGATGGAGTCTCTCTGTTGCCCAGGCTGGAGTGCAATGGCGCAATCTCGGCTCACTGCAACCTCCGCCTCCAGGGTTCAAGCGATTCTCCTACCTCAGCCTCCCGAGTAGCTGGGATTACAGGCACGTGCCACCATGCCTGGCTAATTTTTTTTTTTGTATCTTTGGTAGAGATGAGGCTTCACCATGTTGGCCAGGCTGGTCTTGAACTCCTGACCTCAGATGATCCGCCCGCCTCAGCCTCAAAGTGCTGGGATTACAGGCGTGAGCCACTGCACCCGACCTGGGCTCTTTTTCTTTTAAAATGCCAATATATGGCAGAAAAACAAAAATAAAGAGGAAAGTGGGGAGAAGGCCAGGGAAGTTTGGAGGACCCCAGGGTTCCACCCACTTTACTGACTCTAGTGGTGTATTGGCTTTTTTTTTTTTTTTTTTTTTTAAGGCAAGGTCTCACTCTGTTTCCTAGGCTGAAGTGCAGCAGCATGAATATCGGTCACTGCAGCCTTAACCTCCTGGATTCAAATGATCATCCCACCTCAGCCTTCCGAGTAGCTGAGACCACAGGCATGTGCTACTACACCTGGCTAATTTTAAAAATTTTTTGTAGCGACAGAGTCTCACTATGTTACCCAGGCTAGTTTTGAATGCCTGGGCTCAAGTGATTCTACTGCCTTGGCCTCCCAAAGTGCTGGGATTACAGGAGTGAGCCACCATACCAGGCCACTTTCCCCTTTATAAAAATTTGAAAAGAAAAGAAAATCCCAGTATTCAGGCACAAACCCAAACCAGTCTAATCGGAATCTTTGTGGGTGGAGTGCTGGTGTTTTTTTTTTTTGTTTGTTTGTTTGTTTTTAGCGCGAGTGAATCTAATGAGCCTTCAACATTGAGAACCAGTGGATAGGGTTTCTACTCTGCCCTATTTATCCTTGTGAATGTGGCTTTTCTTCCTCTCTCCACAGGCATTGTCTGAGGCTTTCAGATAACCTCATAGGTTTTTGTAGTAACTAACATTTGTGGCTGGAGGCCAGCTTCCCATTCAAATACTGTCTCTCCTTAAAGAATTCTTGATTCTTGGCCAGGCTTGGTGGCTCATGCCTGTAATCCCTGTACTTTGGGAGGCCAAGGCAGGAGTATCATGAGGTCAGGGGTTTGAGACCAGCCTGGCCAATATGGTGAAATCTTGTCTCTACTAAAAATAGAAAAATTAGCTGGGCATGGTGGTGCACGCCTGTTGTCCCAGCTACTCAGGAGGCTGAGGCAAGAGAATCGCTTGAACCTGGGAAGTGGAGGTTACAGTGAACCGAGATTGAACCACTGCACTCCAGCCTGGGCAACAGAGCGAGACTCCATCTCAAAAAAAAAAAAAAAAAAAAAAGAATTCTTGATTCTTAATGGAACCACAGGTAGCAGCAAGGTGAAACATGGAAATGATGATTCTGTAATTGTCCATGTTACAACAATCAGAGTGTGAATTGCACTGCAGTTTTTTTTTGTTTTTTGCTTTTGAGACATTGTATTGCAAGACACCAGTAGAGGCACTTTTATTTATGTATTTATGTATTTATTTATTTATGTATTTATTTATTTATTTCCTGAGACAGAGTCTCGTTCTATTGCCCAGGCTGGAGTACAGTGGTATGATCTTGGCTCACTGCAACCTCCGCCTCCTGGGTTCAAGCAATTCTCCTGTCTCAGCCTCCTGAGTAGCTGGGACTATAGGTGTGCACAACACCATACCTGGCTAATTTTTGTGTTTTTTGTAGAGACGGGGTTTCACTATGTTGGTCAGGCTGGTCTTGAACTTCTGACCTCAGGTGATCCACCTGCCTCGGCCTCCCAAAGTGCTGGGATTACAGGCATCAGCCACCATGCCTGGCCCTGCATTTCAGTTTTGTTTGTGGAAATATCACCTCCTTGGCCAACAGGGTATAAACAAGAGCAGATTTCGCCTCAAATGAGGTCATCCATGGCCACTGTAGTTAGAGGCTTTTGGGGAATTACCTAGAATGGAGTTTTCCAGAAAAGACCATGAACCTGGGTGCCCATAGATGCTGAGGGTACTAGGTCTGTGATTCTCAAACACCACATGCCCAAGTATTTGCCAGGAGCTTGTTAAATGCAGAATTCCTAGGCTGCCCACACTGCTGCTGACCTGGCAGTTCTCAGCCTTGGCTGAAACCCCTGGGCAGCTTTGAAAACACTGGTGCTTGGGTCTCACCCCCAGAAATTTTGATTATTTGCTTTGGGGTATGGCCTGGGCATGGGATTTTTTAGGGTTCCCAGAGTAGTCTAATATGCATCCAGGTTGGGAACCACAGGCAAGAAAAATGCCATGGTGGACTGTTATTCCTGTTCTGCTGTCCCTCTTGGAAAGTCTTCCTTTTCAATTTTCCTTAACGTTCTATAGGCAGTGGAGCAGAAAAGACTTAGAACTCAGGGACCATCTAGTCCAACCCTGCAGTTCACAGATGAGGAAAATGAGGCCAGGAAGGGGAAGTGGCCGGCCCAAGGACACACAGCTACTACCGAGTCAGCCCCGGAGCACAGCTGGCTCACTCTCTCATGGTCCTGTTCCCATCATGCGGCCTGCTGCGGAACACAGGGAATTTTGTCTGAAGGAAAACACTACAAAACATTAGAAATAAGGAATGATAACGATTCAGTCCTCTAAAGATTTTTAAACTTCTCCATCCATTTGTCACTTCATACTATCTTCTATATTTATAAAGTGGTGCTGGGTACCCAGGTGCAATGACTCATGTTCCCAGCAGGCCATAGATTTACTAAAAGTGGGTGTGCTCTTGTCCTTGACTCTCACTCTTAGGGACAGACTGGATTTGGGTTTTGATAGAAGGGTCGAGCTTCCAGGGAAGTATTTTAGCAGTTGATGGTTGCTTTCTTTCTTAAATCTCCATGGATATGTATACATCAGGTATCTTGTATGTATCAGGCTAATGCTTTTCAGTGTGCTTTAGTGAAGTGGAAATGGGTGAGATCAGGGATTCCTGGACAAGTGTCTCCTCAGCTAGCACTTTATTGAGGAAGAGGCCCTGCTATGCCCACTTTCTCTGTGTGTAGGGGCGTGGGGGGTGGGGGTAGGTTCTGCTAATGGGGGCTGCTCCCCTGGGGAGCCCTACAAGCCCAGCTTATCCTAGGGCTCAGCAAAGACTTGCCAGAGTTTCAGTACCTCATTTTGTTGCAGACCAAAAATTGATAATAGGAAAATCATCCATGTGTCCCTGCTGTGAGCGTCAAGCCACCTGTTCACGTCATCCCAGTATCCTGGGGACATTTTTCTGATTTAAAAGTAAATGAAAATATTTTTGTGGGGCTGGAGCAGTGGCTCACGCCTGTAATCCCAGCACTTTGGGAGGCTGAGGCGGGACAATCGCTTAAGCCCAGAAGGTGGAGGCTACAGTGAGCTGTGATCATGCTACTGCACTCCAGCCTGGGCAACAGAGCGACACCTTGTTTCAAAAAATAATAATAATAAAGAAAATTTTGTGGACCCCTAAAAGCATTGTGGGCCTCAGGCCCTGCGAGTCCTGTGCCTTATGGGCAAGTCGGCCCTGACAGGGGTGGAGGGAAACACCCAGGCTTGGCCTCTGTGGCTCATGCTGCTCATATGCTGGGGCACTGCCCATGGGCCATACAGAAACAGGCAATGGGCTGGCTTTGGCCTGTGAGCCATAGTTTGCTGACCATTGCTCTAGATGACCAAGGTGCAGTTAGCTGAGGGGATTTCTGATGGGTCACAGGACAGCTGAGAAAAAACATGGTCATCCAAAGTGACTGGTAACCGCTACCGGGTCTTCCATTGGGCCCTAATTACCACCCACCTCCTACACCCCTGGTGCTTTCTTCTCACTTTGTGAAAAGTAAAAGCGTACACTTATTAAACATAAATGGCCTGTAATCCTAGCACTTTGGGAGGCCGAGGCAGGCAGATCACTTGAGGTTAGGAGTTCAAGACCAGCCCTGGCCAACATGGTGAAACCCCGTCTATACTAAAAAAATACAAAAAATTAGCCGAGTGTGGTGGAGCAAGCCTGTAATCCCAGCTCCTTGGGAGGCTGAGCAGGGAGAATTACTTGAACCCGAGAGGCGGAGGTTGCATTGAACCGAGATGGCACCTTTGTACACCAGCCTGGGTGAGAGAGCAAGACTCCATCCCCAAAAAGACAAACCACATAAGTGTATAACCTAATGAATTATCACAAAGCAAACATCTATCCAGATCAAGAAATAGAGCATTCCTAGCACTTCACAGGCCCCTCTCCCCGCACCTGAAGGAAACTACGAAACTGACTTCTCCCCTGTACATCAGTTTGTTGGGTTTATAACACTGTGCTTTTTGGCATCTGGGCTCTTTCAGGCCTGACCATTGTTGTACTGCGTTTCTGGAAGGACTGAATGGAGTGGGCTACCACTCAAAAGATCTCAGGGCCATGCTTTTGTCACGAGATTGGTCCTCTTAAAGGTGCTTGGTTGGAGGTGAGGAAGGTCTGGGAGCAATCCAGCTAGCCAACCCAGGGTGCTCTGAGGACTAGAGAGAGAAAGGGTTCATTAATACTACAAAGCGCGTAGCCACAAACACAGATGCTTTGTTAGAGGAACACCACAAATGGAAAAATCATGACTAATGAAGCTGATTAAGGAAGTTCCTCTAGACTGCAGCCCTATTGCTTTGAAACTGATTAGACCATAACTATTAAAAGGGAAACAATTTATAGGGAAGACAGATTCAACATGCTTTATGTTTGAGTTGAGAGTCAAAGCTTTTAACTGCAACTCACCCGCACAGTTCAGGGCTGTCACATTATAGCCATGAAGGCTACCTACTGCACAACTCCTGCAAGCTCCATTCGCACAGAATAGATGAATGGTGGTGGAACTGCATGCTGAGGCAGCCCTGCCAATGTAAACAGAATCAGTTTCCTAGATCCAGACCACACTTTAACTTACAATGTTGAACTTCATCAGTTACACATGTTTGGGTAAAAGGCCTTTTTTTTTTTTTTTTTTGAGACCTCTGCCTCCCGGGTTCCAGCAATTCTCCTCCCAAGTAGCTGGGATTACAGGCACGCACCACCCCACCCGGCTACATTTTTGTATTTTTAGTAAAGATGGGGTTTAATCATGTTGGCCAGGCTGCTCTCAAACTCTTGACCTCAAGTGAGCCTCCCACCTCGGCCTCCCAAAGTGCTGGGATTATAGATGTGAGCCAATGTGCCCAGCTAAGGCTCTTCTTTTTTTAAGAAAACACTTTTTAAAAAGAATATGTATTTTTTGAAACAGACTCTCTGTCACCCAGTCTAGACTGCAGTGGCATGATCATGGGCTTGCTGCAGCTTTGACCTCCAGGTTCAAGTGATCCTCCTACCCCAGCCTGTGGAGTAGCTGGGACTATAGGCGTGCAGCTAATTTTTAAAATTTTTATAGTGACAGGGTCTTGTTTTGCTTCCCAGGCTGGTCTCAAACTCTTGGCCTCAATCAATCCTCCTGCCTTGGCCTCCCAAAGTGCTGGGATGACAGGTGTGAGCCACTGCACTCGGTCTCCCCATTTTAAATATGAGACTGTGGCATGGAGAGGTTATCATGCCCAGGGTCGTGCAGCAAGCAAACAGCAGAGCTGGGAGTGGAACCCAGACAGCCTGTGGTCCTGCCTGCTACATTGTCTGTGCTATTCAGACACGATTTACAGTTCCTGTGAGCAGGTTCAAGTGGCTCATCAGATCAGCACTCCTTCTGATCCCCAGGGAAGAGATGGTTTGAGAGTGTAGATTTGCTCATCTTGGTTTGGTTACATCAGAAAACTGACTCACCAAGTACTAATCCCAACCTCCAAACACTCTCCACAACAGAGAATCAAGGCAACCACATTTCAGGTAAGAATCCAAATTGTTACTCCTAACAGGCCCCATCAGGCCCCTGATTGGTGTGAACTCCTCATCCTTTGGGGCTTAACCAGAAATGAAAACTGGTTCCTGTATTATATGAAGAGCTGGAAATGTTCAGGTCAGAGAGGGGATCTGTTTCTTCAGAGGCTTCCACTCTGTTTGCAGGATAATCCTATTATAAGAGGTGTCTAGATTCCCTAAGGTTGCTGGAATGTGGTGTCATTGAAAACAAGATTATATAAAAGCATGGGCTAGGTGTGGTGGTGCCATAGTAGAGGCATGGGCAACTGCTGTCTTTCAAGGACTTTCCCAGAATCCTAGGGCCTGGGGCAAATTCTTCCTGTTGTTCCTACTTGATGCTTGCCTTACGGCAGTTGCTCAGTTAAGGCTTGTTGACCTAGTTGTTCTGACAAGACATAACTTTATGGAAGTATGTAGCAAAACCACACACTTTTTGCAAGAGCCCTGCTGGTGTGGTCTGGGAAGCCCCTGAGCAGCTTGACACTTCCCAGTTGCAATCTGGTGGCCGCAGAAGGATCAGCGACAGCAGCTCCAGCAGTAGCGCTGCCCCCTGAGCATGCTTGCCCTGCCTCAGGGGCTCGTGCCTGATGAAAGGAGCAAGGAAAACAAATCCCTTTAGTCACCCAAAGCCCATCTCCTAGAAGAGCAACAGCTCCTCCATCAGCAAGTGCCGCTTCAACACACGAGAAGGGAATAAAGGAACTGCAGATTCCGGTGGAAACACTGTATTCATTTCTGAGGACTGTGCTATGTTTTAAGGCAATTGTCACACATACAAAACAGTCAGATAAACAGTATCTGAACAGATTTATGACAACATGTTAGAAAGAGAACAGCAGGGGAAATGTTTTCGGACAAGGAGATGTGAGATTTTCCCCAGTCAGGTAACCCTTGGTCTACCGACTCTGTGGACTGAAAACCAGGACGATACAAGGCACATTCTCTCTTCTCGCCTCCAAGGGGAACGGCCACCTGCACACTCCTCGAAAGCACCCTTCTCCAGACTGAGACACGCTTCTTACTGCAGGGCCAGGCCACGACACAGGATGGTCAGCCAGTGAGTCTTAAGTCCAGCTCTAATTTCACGCTTTATGGCTTTGTGAAATTCATCTTTAGAAATGGGAAAATCAAGATACCAAAGACGTTCAACTTGTAGTTAATAGTTAAGTTCACCTCTATCCAAACACAAACTTGCTTGGCTTGGAGCTAAAACTATATATACACATACACATATATACAACACATACACATAACACACATATGTGTGTATAGATATACGTGTGTGTGTGTGTGTGTGTATATATATATATATATATATATATATATGAAAGAAGAAAAAAGATTTACTGAAGCCTGAAAAATAGTGAGTGTTCATTTGCCATTTGGAATCAAACAATGTGATTGTTTCCCTTGAAAACAGAAGAGTATCAGCAACATGCTCTACCCAGCGGAGAAAAGTTTCCAGTTTCCTCTGCATGGTTCCTCGTCCCTCCTGGCTTCACAGGAGACTGGAATGGCTTAGCTGGTTTAAAGAGAGCTGGGTTTTCCCCCTGGCTGGGTCAACTCTGTGTCCCATGGCTCTTCTTCACCCCTTCTGCTCAGGCTCATGTCCCCAATTTTAAGAAGGGGGTGTGGCTCGATGGTCTCCATTCCATCTGCCCATTCTCATCTCAATGGTACACACATCCATAAGCGTGTGCCCCTGCTGTAGGGCCCAGGTGACACATAGCAACAGGGAAAACAAGGGAATGAAGGAGGCTGAACACTGGGGAGCGTTAATGGCCTGTTACAGGGTGGCAGAAACAGTGCCTGGGTCTGGGGTTCACAGCAAAATCAGGTGCCCAGAACCGTGGTGGAAGGTGGGGTCTCTAGTTCATGAAAACTTGAAGGACATTAGGAAGAGGCTGTGTCTGATGCTATCAAGTAACTACACATAGAACGAGGGCATGATAAAAGTCCTAACGCACATAGAGAACAAAGCCCTGCTCAGAAACGCTATCCTGACCAGCAGAAGGACTCCATGGAGAAAGCTGTCCCTTACATAAAAAAGAAGAGCATACTGGGTTAGCACTTGATATCCAAGACGTGAAATGGTCGTCTTCACAGATTAACAGTTTGCCTCACCAAATCCCTCTGAGGTAGGTAAGAGGCAGGTGACATTAGCCCCATTTTACAAATGGGGTAAAGTGAGGCCCCAGGACCTGTTACATCACGACTATGCGTCAACAGCCACAAACAGCAGGCTCTCAGATCTTCCCCCTCACTTAGCTTAGAACCGCGTCAGCAGATAATTGGAAAAACAGGGACCATTTTGCTGATAATATTAAACTTGGATGTACTGGCAAGAAAGGGATCTATATTTTGAAGTCAGCCAAAGCCAGGGGACCTGGGAACCTGCAAATGGGGGTACCCCACTCCAATTAGTACATGGTTTTCTCTGGGGTGGTGGTCGTTTTGTATTTGCTGCAGCACAGCATTTTACAGAGTGTCCAGTTGAATTCAAATAATAGATGAGAAATCAACAAGCATCCTGAATGTGATGACTACATCACACCTCCCCAGTGAAGGAGGCCCCTCTCTGGCCTGTTGCCAAATCAGAGTGAATGGAGAAAAAGCTACAGTGTTGTCAGAGGCCCAGGCCTCCAGAAGGAAGCAGAAAAGTGCCCCAGGGCTGGGATGAGAACTGGGACAATTGTGTGTGCAACCTGTCCTGTCCTGATTAGATTAGAGAAAGCTGTGCCCCTCTTCGCCCCCTCTCCTTTTTCCTTTGACCTCAGAATCTAAGTTGTTTACCTAAGGCTGTGGACCAGAGACGCCCACAGTGCTAACACCCACCTGGAGTATTTCTAACTTGACATTGTGGAGCACCTGCAGTCTCCCAGAACCCAGGGATCAGAAGCTACCCACACCTCGCTATAGCACAGACTCTTTAAACACCTGAGTCCCAGCTCAGCAAAGTCCAGCCATGGCTAAGAATTTGAGCATTTTTTCAATGACTACAACTCGAGGCAATGCAACAGATGACCATAAACTCCCTTGGTTTGCTCAGAAAACATCTGATGCAGAGCTGACTGGGGACAGTGAAATACATCTACATTTTTCTCAGGCATAACCACAGGACCCTGTGAGTCCATGATTTCTTGAGCCTGGCAGCTCAAGGGGTTGTTTCCAAACAGATCCCTGGTGTACACACAGTTGCACCTGGACGTGGATCAAGCCGAATGTCAGAGTGTCCTTGTCCTTGGTAACCAGTTCCAGCTGGGGAGCCCAATGCCAGTGCCGAGAGGTAAGCCTCAGGCCAGCAACTGGGCCAAAGCATTGCTTGGGAGAGTAAAAGTTGGCAAGGGCAGTGCCCTGTGTCCATGACTGGTAGCTGGGTGAACAGGGTGGGACATCACTGCTGGCAGGCAAGCCCAAAGCCCAGCCCCATCACAGAACCGACTCCTTGGATTCCAGTTCTGGGGCATTGGCCACGGGGCCAGCGGGGTTCTGGTGTGTCACCAGGGGCGACGTCTCCTCCTCAGACTTGCAGTTGGGGATGGCTTCCACTTTCACCTCCGTCAGTTCCTGCTCGCCCTTCTTCGTGGCCTTCTGATTCAGGTGGTGGAGAATGCCTGCACCCAGGGCATCCCCTTCCACATTCACCACCGTGGTGGTCCGGTCCCTGGCGGGAAAAGAAGAGGCAGCTATTACATCTACTGCTGGGGGATCGGGTCCTGTCACAGGCAGCCTGGATGCCGAGGGAAAGTCATGATTGTGAGCGGCCCTGTTGCTTCCTGGAGAGCATGCTTCTAAGGCATAGGCTTTACCTTGTTCTAAACTGATTTTCTTTAAACACTTTTTATTTTTATAGAAAGAATAAAAAAGAGCATAAAGAAGCAAACAAGCCACTCACCCCTAGTCCACAACTGAGTGAATCTGTGTGCACATTTTAATCTATTTCCTTCCGGTCACCTTTCTATACACGTATTTTATATGTATTAGATACCATCATTAAAAATCACACATAAGCCAGATACAGTGGCTCATGCCTGTAATCCCAGCAATTTGGGAGGCTGAGGTGGGAGGACTGTTTAACGCCAGGAGTTTGAGACCAGCCTGGGCAACATAGTGAGATCCTGTCTCTACAAAAAATAAACAAATTAGCTGGGCATGGTAGTGTGTGCCTGTAATCCTAGCTACTCAGGAGGCTGAGGTGGGGGGATTGCTTGAGTCCAGGAGTTCAAAGCTTCAGTGAGCTATGATGACACCATTGCACTCAGCCTGGACTACACAGTAAGACCGTGTCTCTAATAAGTAAACAAATAAACAAACATATTGGGATAATAGTGTAGATACAGTTTTGTGTCTAGCTTTTCTTCCACTGAATAATACACTGTGGGAGCTTCCCTTCTTTTTCTCATGTCAACGCTGCTTTACTGTGGATGTTAATCTTCATATGTGTTCCGCTCCCGTCGGCAAATATAAATACTACCTCAGAGAAAATATCACTGTCCTTTTCAGAAGCTAGCTTGTTGTGCTATAGATTAACCAATACCATTCCCCTGTCCCTGGAGCTCAGAGGAAGTATTGTGAACATTTTGAAGAGAGGGGAAAATGTGATCTTCCCTGAGGGCACTGGGGAGCTGACTCCCCGCAGAGTGTGGTCCTGCTGTCTGCAGAATCAGAGGGGATGGGGTGGCTGGCGGGCTGTGTGACTTCAAGTCTCTGCTGGGCAGCTGGCCTGGTGCCCTATTTCCCTGTTCCTGGCCAAGCACCTCTTGGATGCCTCTTCTCCATGCACAGGAGGTGGCTGGGTGAGGAAGGAGAGGGGGCTTCTGTCAGCTCTGGTCCTGTCCAGCTGGCCAGCTCAGGCACAAAGTTCCCTCTGATGAGGTGTCTGGGCAATGCAGGTCTCTTTTGCAGATTTCACCCTCATTGCCCTGAGAAGCTCCTTCAAGTTGGAAAAACTACCATTCCCCCCTACAGCAGGCCAGTCCACGAGCCCAGTGCCAGGCCCTGCCTGTGACGAACCTCTGGAGTGTCTCTCCTTGCTGACATGAATTGAATGTTTTACCACATGCTCATTATTCTGTGTGCTGTTCCTGTGCTAACTCGCTCAATCTTCCCCACAACCCTGGTGTGGCTGCTATGATCATTCCCATTTTACAGATGAGCAGACCAAAGCATACACAGTGGACATTACACAACTATAGATAGCAAAGCTGGGATTTCAATCCAGGCACCTGGGCTCCAGGGCTCTTTTTCTTACCCACAGGCTCTTCTGTCTGAACTTTAGTACCTCAGCCAACCTTCCCTATAAAACAGATACTGTTCATGCCTGCAAAAGGTATCACGTGACTCAAGGAATCCATGCACAGAAACTGTTTTGTGTCTTCACAGCGGCCCCAGAGATGTGGGCTGGATCACACCTTCGTCCCTGCCTCCTCCTCTGCTGAGCCCGAGCCCGAGCTCAGGTCACTCACATTGGCATGGTTCATCCTCTCTCCCCTCACAGAAATAGCTCCTTGGAATTTTCCTGGCCAGGGACAATCATTCCCAAAGGATCACTGCTCCATCGACTTATTACTCCAATGCAGTCAACAACTCCGTAGACCCTTGTGTCCCCTGGGCCTGTACTGAGGGCCTCAGCTGTGGACCCCTACTTTACTAGATGCTATAAGCAAGTTCTTGGTAATGACATCTCATGGTCATTCCTGGATGTTCACGGGCATGTGACTCTCATATTGTTTAATTTTTCCTAGCTCTAAATCTTGCTGTGCCAGCTCCACTGCAGGCTCCTTCAGAAGGCTGGAGTGTATCTGAAGTTTCTCTGCATGCCCCAGGCCCAGCAGTGTCAAGCTCCCAGAGAACTCAGTGCAGACTCGTTTTGGTGTTCTTGGGACTTGTTACTTACACAATCCAGTCCACAGCCAGGATCAGAGACAGGTCATGAGTAGGCAGCCCAATGGCCTCCAGGATAATGGCAATGGTGAGGACCCCTCCAGCTGGCACACCTGCTGCTCCAACACTGGACGCTGTGGCGGTCACTCTAAGGGACAGCAGAGCAGGGCCAGCCATTAACATAGAGCATGGAGTGGACACAGAGAAATGCAGACCATGCAGCTGCAATGTGACTGGAAACTAAAAACCATCCCACCATAGGCGCTGCTGGCTATGCCCTTAAGAGTCAACATACGCTCTTCAAGTAACGAATCCCCACTGTCCTCATTTTACTAGCGAGACACCAAGTCGTGGTGAGATTGGTTTTTCAAAGGAAATCACAAGAAAAACCTTCAGTTTTGGACCAGGGAAAGAATGAGGAACTTACAGAATGGTAAAAATCTGTCCTGCGTTGAGCTCTACGTTGTTGAGTTGCGCAATGAACACCGCGGCCACACACTGGAAGATGGCTGCTCCGTCCATGTTGACGGTGGCCCCGATGGGGAGAATAAACCGGCTGATCCTCTTGTCCACACCATTGTTCTCTTCAATGCACTTCATCATCGAGGGAAGGGTCGCTGAGCTAGAAATGGGAAAAACAAACCACCAGACATGACAACAGTCCCAGGCAGGCTAACATGTGTCTTGTCTCAGGCCCCAGAACAGAACAATTAGCACCATCTTCGTTTCTGGCTTTCTTCTCATGAAATAAGGGAAAAAACAGAATCACTTTAAAACTTCTGTCACAACACGAGGCTTTGGCAACTCCCGAAATACTTAAAATATGACTGCCTTCATTTACCTGTTCTATTATTTACTTGGATTCACGTGTTCCAAGTTTCTTAAGTGCATATTGCTTCCTGGTGTAAAATGTTCCCAAGAGAACAAACAACTATTTACATGTGCACCTCCTCTCTTGAGTGCTCCCCTCCCAAAAGTAAATGGTAAACTATCATTTTTTTTTTCTTTTAGGCCAAAAACCAGAAATGGCTCGGCGAGTTTGGAAAGAATAAGTAGATAACCATAAGAACAGCACCTGCTCCCTCTAGCTGGCTCTGCAGGCTCTGCAGAGGTTAGTTGGTGCAGCTGAGAAAGAGGTTTTTTGTCTAGGCCAGAGGAACTTCCTTCCCTAATTTTTTTTTTTTTTTTTTTTTTACTCCCACTTCCTTGTTATATAAATAGCCATCCAGATTGGGAGGAAATGAGCAGTAGAGGCAAAACTAAATGTGTGTATGAAACGACGTGCTGCCATCCTTTGAAAATTTTTACATATGTGGAAAACCCAGTGTGTTTTTTTTGAAGGTTTTCCAGTGAATGACAGGATGCATCTCTTGTGCTAAATTAGATAATCCCACACTATTGTGGTCTCCTAGAGGGCTGAGCATACATCCCTCACCACAGTGCCTCAAGACTCGTTTTCTAATTCATACATCCAGAAAGGGAGAATTGGGCAGGAACCATTCTAGAAACTTCCCTGCAATGCATTTTGAGTTAGGTGGGCTGCCTTCTTTTACTGAGGCAAAGGTCTTCCTAATTAGGGTGAGGGACCGGCAGCTGGGCTAACTAATGATCTGCTGACCTCTAAGGCATAAGAGGGAGAAGAGAATGAGGTCACTTCAGTAGAATAGTAAATGAAACAAAAACCCACCCCAGGGGAATACAGAAAAGCTGTGGGGCTGGTCATTTTAAGAAATCACGTGAGGCTCGGTGTGACTGTGCATGCCTGTAATCCCAGCTACTCGGGAGGCCGAGGTGAGAGGATCACTTGAGCCCAGGCGTTTGAGACCAGCCTGGGCAATCATGGGAAGATATTGTCTCTTAAAAAAGAAAATAAATAAATAAATAACAGAAGACCGATTTAGAGTTTTCCAGGAATTGAAGTATATCAAGACACTGGTTGTGCATCTACCACTGGGCTCACCTGCTTCCATGTTGATATGGCTTAGAGCAGTGAAGAGACCCAAAACCCACTCACCTGGAGCAGGTAGCAAATGCTGTCGCAAATGGGGCGAGGAGGCCCAGGAGGAATCTGAATGGGTTTTTTCGTGTGAAAACAAAATAAATAAGTGGCAGAACAATTCCTCCGTGAATAACATGGCCCAATATAGATGCGAAGATGTATTTCCCCAGGCTGGTCACCAGCACGATGATGTCTTTCATTTCCACAATCTTGCTTCCAACAAGGAACATGATGCCCACAGGTACGTACCTAGGGCACAAGCACAGGGTACTCATCAGTAGGGGATAAGGCCGGGGTGAGAGATGCAGGCCCTTCCTGATGCAGAAGACAGGGACTTTCAACCAGGCCATCTTCATCTCTCCCTGGGATAACCCCGAGGAACCGAAATGGTCAGGGTTATACCATCCCCATTTTATAGGCCGTGAGACTGGGTAAAATGAGGATGACCACTTACCAAGGGTAACGGAGTCAGGACCAGAACCCAGACGTCTTTCCCCTTGGATGCAGTAGGATGCTACCAGTCACAGGGATTCCCAGGAGGAAAGGCAAGGAAATCGAGATCAAAGCCTCCAGGATTGTGAGCCTGACTTTTGGCTTTGCTCAGGCTTGTTCTGAGAACTTAGAAACACAAAAGACTAACACCTATTTCACAGAGTGGCTGTGATACAAAATTGAGCCAAAGCTAGGACTTCTGTGAAGTTTTAAAGTCTTTGTGGCTTAGACAACATGATTCCGTGGGAAAAAGTCATTAACAATGACACTCTGGGAACACGCCTGGAGCGTGAGAGTTTTTTAAAGGCAGGATGGGAAGGAATGGACTGTGGGAGCTACAAAGAACAAAAGTCAGTTGTTTTGAATTAATATAAATTCAGGAAGAACTTTCTAACTGCTGACTTTATTTGTAAATTTTAATTGTGTAGGTAATAATTTCACATAGTTCAAATTTCAAGGGATACAAAAGAGTGAATAGAGTGAAATCTCCGTCTCATCTGTCTCCCAAGCACCCAGATTTCCCCTCCCTGGAGACAATGTCACTGGTTTCTTGAGTTTTCTTTCTAGAGATATTCTAAGCAGTAATTATTAATTAAAAACCCGATAGTAATACATGAATACATTCTCCTTTCAAAAAATTAAAACATAGATGACACCAAAATCCTCTTTAAGTACCATCCTCAATCAGGACCCTCCTCAAATAACCACTCCTACCTCCTATGCAATTAGATACATAGGTATGTATTTAAATCTGTGTGTTTATTTCTTTTTCACCCTATATTATATCTTTGAAATCTCTTCATATCAATACATGGAAATCTACCCCCATTCATTTTTTATTCTGGTAAAATATACATAACATAAAATTTACCATCTTAATCATTTTTAAGTGTAGAGTTCAGTGGCATGAAGCTCATTCACATTCTTGTGCAACTATCATCACTATCCAAATCCAGAACTTTTCCATCATCCCAAACTTTGAAATCATTAAACATAATGGCCTATTTTCCCCTCCTCTCAGCTCCTGAGAATCACCATTCTACTTCCTATCTCTCTGAATTTGACTATTCTAGGTACACAAAGGTAGAATCATACAGTATTTGTCCTTTTGTGTCTGGGTTATTCCACTTAGTATGATGTCTTCGGACTTCATCCACATTGGAGCATGAGTTAGAATTGTACTCCTTTCTAAGGCTGAATAATATTCTATTGTATGTCTGTATCTCACTTTGTTTGTCCATTCATCCACTAATGGACACTTGGGTTGTTTCCACCTTTACCTCATTGTCTTTAAATATTGTCTTCAGAATGGAAATACCATAGGTTACTTTATCATCATCCTGTTGGTGGACGTTTAAGTTGTTCCCAGGTTTGTCATTACAAACAACACTGCAAACATGCTTCGTGGTGCCCACATGCCTTTGTTCTCTAGGTAGAGATGCTAAGAAGTGAACTGCTGAGTTATGGGATGTGTACATTTTAAATTTCAGTAGATACTGCCCTATTGTTCTCCAAAGTGGTTATTCCATATCACATTCCCACCAGCAGTCCAGGAGAATAATCTTTCCTCTGCAACAGTGGTTCTTATGCAGGGATGATTTTGTTTGGAAGACAGTTGGGTTGTCACAACTTTCGGGGCATGGTGCTAGTGGCATCAAGCAGGTGGGGGCCAGGATAGTGCTAAACATCCTACAGTCACGAGACAGCCTCCCACAAAGACTGATCAGCCCAAAATGTCAATAGTGTCATGGTTGAGAAACCTCACCCTCACTGTTATCAATGCCCGATAAAACCAAATTTTCATTTCCCTGTTTCTAATGAGGTTGAGCATCCCTTAAAACGTTTACTGGTCATCAGGTTTCACATACTTTGTCCATTTTCTGATATTTCATATACTTTGTCCATTTTCTGATCATTTGTTCAGTGATTTTTCTTTTTCAGTAATCAGAACTCTTTTTTTCTATATATACAGTATGCAAATATATATATCAGTTTTTAGAAATGAATGTCTTGACTTTTAACTTTGTTCGAATTATCTTTTGCATGCAGACTTTTTATATTTTGATGTGGTTAAGTTTAGCAGCTTTTTATGGCTTTTGCTTTTTATATCTTGTTTAGGAAGACTTTTCCTGCCTCTATATTTTCTTCTAATATTTTCAGAAGACTCCTCTCTTTCTTTTGTTCTTTTCTTGCTTCCTCCCTGAATAGTTTAATCCAGGAGTTAGCAGTGTGAGTTTTTGTAAATAAAGTTTTATTGGAACATAGTCATGCTCTTTCATTTACGAATTGTGAATAGGTACTTCTCTCCTACAGTGGCAGAGTTGGGTAGTTGCAATAGAGAACATGTGGCTTGCAAAGTTGGCTGACTCTGGATTTAATACATCTGAAAGTTATTTCTGTGAATAGTGTAGGGTAGACAGGTACTAGGGTTTTGGAGTGGGTAATTAGTAAAGGAAAGACTTCATGAAGAAAGTGGTAATACTGACAGTGTCTCCCACACTTGGTTGAGATCCCTTAACTAGTTAAGGCATTTTAAACTTCAATTCTGTGTAATATACATTTCTGAGCAACAGGTCTCTCGCTCTCTTGCTGCAGTTAGACATTCAGCAGGATCTGCCTTACTGAATACCTGCTTATGTGACTGGTACATCAAATTGAAGGAAAGACTAAATTGGTTTCCAGAATAAAAGCAAATGTCCAGCTGGGTGCGGTGGCTCACGCCTGTAATCCTAGCACTTTGGGAGGCTGAGGTGGGCAGATCACCTGAGGTTGGGAGTTTGAGACCAGCCTGACCAACATGGAGAAACCCTGTGTCTACTAAAAATACAACATTAGCCAGGCGTGGTGGCACATGCCTATAATCCCAGTTACTTGGGAGGCTGAGGCAGGAGAATCGCTTGAACCTGGGAGGCAGAGGTTGCGGTGAGCTGAGATTGTGCCATTGCACTGCAGCCTGGGCAACAAGAGTGAAACTCCATCTCAAAAACAAACAAAACAAAACAAAAACAAAACAAAAAGCAAATGTCCTAACATAGGAGTATCAGTGATATGGTTTGGATTTGTGTCCTCACCCAAATCTGATATCGAATTGTAATCCCTCGACTTCCCCCTGTCTTTCTTCCTCCTACTCTGGCCATGTGAAGACCTGCCTGCTTCCCCTTCACCTTCTGCCATGCTTGTAAGTTTCCTGAGGCCTCCCCAGCCATACTTTCTGTATAGCCTGTGGAACTGTGAGCCAATTAAATCTCTCTTCTTTATAAATTACCCAGTTTCAGGTATTTCTTTATAGCAGTGTGAGAATAGACTAATACAGTTTCTATTTTTACTTTTAAATTTAATTTAGTTGTTTATATTTTGTAGAGATAGGGCCTCATTTTGTTGCCCAGGCTGGTTTTGAACTCCTGAGATCAAGCAATACTCCGGCCTTGGCCTCCCAAAGTGCTGGGATTACAGGCATGAGCCACTGCGCCTGCCCCAATTTCTTTTTTTTAGTCTAAACTTTGGAAAATATTAATATTTTAGACTTAAAAAAAGCCAAGAAAAGAACTTGACATCTGAACACATTTTCTTTTCTGAAAATGTCAGTTCTCTCCCTAGAACAACAATCACATAAAATGGCATTGGCAATGATAGAGTCAGGCTCTGGAATTTTCAGATTGAACAAGAGAAACATCACTGGTAGGGGGTCTAAACGTAGCCTCCCATTCCATTTCAAACTTCTCCTAAAATCAGTCCAGCTGTCACCCAGCACTATCTGACAGAGAGAAGTTCTGGGATCTTTAAGGGTTGAAAATAAGGAAAATGCTTTGTGCATGGAAGGAGAAACTAGTTCTTAACAATTAAGTAGAAGCAGCTGGGTGCAGTGGCTCACGCCTGTAATCCCAGCACTTTGGGAGGCCAAGGCAGGCAGATTGCCTGAGGTCAGGAGTTAGAGACCAGCCTGGCCAACATGGTGAAACCCTGTCTCTACCAAAAATACAAAAATTAGCCGGGCTTGGTGGCGGGTGCCTGTAATCCCAGCTACTTGGGAGGCTGAGGCAGGAGAATCACTTGAACCCAGGAGGCAGAGGTTGCAGTGAACCGAGATCACATCACTGCACTCCAGCCTAGGCAACAGAGAGAGGCTCTGTCTCAAAAAAAAAAAAAAAAAAAAAAAAAAAAAAAAAAAAAAAATTAGGTAGAAGCCACAGAGGTCTAGTTTGGGTAAAACAGCAGGATAAAGCTTATGAGAGATTGATACTGGAATTGGTGTGATTTCTGAGAAGTTGCTTTGAGGGAGCTGGTCAAATTTTTACCTTTTAGCCAAGAATCAATCTAAGAATTGTTACTTAACAATCATGCTTTCATTGATATCACACAAAGAAACACTTACAAATTAAAAGCCTACATAAAAGGGCCAGGCGCAGTGGCTCACACCTGTAATCCCAGCACTTTGGGAGGCTAAGGCGGGTGGATCACCTAAGGTCAGGAGTTTGAGACCAGCTTGGCCAACGTGGTGAAACCCCGTCTCTACTAAAAATAAAAAAAATTAGCTGGGTGTGGTGGCAGATGCCTGTAATCCCAGCTTTTCGGGAGGCTGAGGCAGGAGAATCGCCTGAACCCAGAAGGAGGAGGTTGCAGGGAGCCGAGATCGTGCCACTGCACTCCAGCCTGGGCAACAAGAGCAAAACTCTGTTTCAAAAAAAAGCCTGCATAAAAGAAGAGCATTCCAACTTATATATGCATGGGGTGAAGATGGACTTGTCCTCGTCCTCCATGCTGTGAACTACCATAGTAAAGGGTCCCTTTGAAGCTTGAAGTCTATCATTTTCAGATAAGTGAACCTTATTTCACGCAACAGATAGCAAACTAATGGAATTCACTGCCCCACAAGATGACAAGGGCAACCCACATGAACTGGCTGGTGGTAGGAACCCATAAACGGATCCCGGTGATGGAAACACCAAGGGGTCAGTGTGGACACTGAGGAAATGACTGGTAACTGTGGTGCATGCCTGGCTCTCTGAGGTCCTGGACAAGAGGAGAAACTGTCTCCACTTCTATCATCCCCTGTACCAAACCTGGCCTGTGGTGCATCAACCACATACACAGCATTGTGCCAGGTGGCCCCACATAGGCACCTAGAACAGCAAGGTGGACTCTTCTCTGGATGGCAGGAGGAAGGAGAGAGACAGTAGACGGCAGGGCAGCACTCACCACATAATCCAGGACACCAGCACCATCGTCGCCTCATTGAGGGAATTGAAGAAACGGATGAGGTCTTCTCCTTCGGAGCCTAGTTTCTTTAAGGCCACTCCTAACACCAGAGCAAACAGGACCAATCCTAAAATGTTCATCCCTTCGATCTCAGTGCCTATGGGGATCTGCAGGATCAAAGAGGATAGAACAAGTTTACAACAGATGAGTGAGAATTAAAGATGTATTTGCTTGGTGTCCCCACCAGACTGAAATACTGTGCCCAGAATGAGAAAAGGCTCATATTTTATTTAACCGTTAGCAACTCTGCAAATAAAGGGGTAGGAAACTTAAGGGGAGATGTAGTCTGAGGACACAGAAAGCCAAGAAGCAAAAATTTCATCTAGCTGTTAACTCTGAAAGCTGCTCAAAAATGGCATAGGTTAAAGTGGAAGGTAGTGGGCTCCCTGTCATGGGGATATATTCAAGTAGGGGTTGGACAGCCACCTCACAGGGCTGCTTTTAAAAGAAGAGCTGGTTAGTCAAAAGTTCCTTCAGGCTGGGCACGGCGGCTCACACGTGTAATCCCAGCACTTTGGGAGGCCAAGGCCAGTGGATCACCTGAAGTCAGGAGTTTGAGACCAGCCTGGCCAACATGGTGAAACCCTGTCTCTGCTAAAAACACAAAAATTAGCTGGGCATGGTGGCAGGTGCCTGTAATCCCAGCTACTTGGGAGGCTGAGGCAGGAGAATCACTTGAACCCAGGAGGCAGAGGTTGCAGTGAGCTGAGATCATGCCATTGTACTCCAGCCTGGGCGACAGAGCGAGACACTGGCGCCCCCGCAAAAAAAAAAATTCCTTCAGATAACAAATCAGTGACTGTAACTTTGACTCCTAAATGTCCAGAGTTTTGTTGTGAGGCTCTTACAGTGACCTCATAACCGATAAACTTCACAGAAGGTTTTCATGATCAACATGAACTTTTTCAGGATACTCTTTCCTAAATCACTGACTTAAAATGCATAGACATACTGTATTCTTAATTTTTTCAGGCAATGCTGAATCTCCTTACTGCAAGCATATATTAGACAAACATTTTATCCCACCAACACACGTTATGAAATAATCGTTGGTGTTCCCTAGCTCTTAATAGCTTGAGCGCAAAGGCTGGGCCCTAGCCCAAGTGTCTGGCAAATGATAGGTACTCAAAATCATCACAAATTTCTTTCTAAATACTTTTCTAATTTCCATAACTGGAGATACCTAGGTGGCTGGTGTGATTCACATGAAATGTACCAAAAGCCATGGATTCATATATATCATAAAAATTGTGATGGGGTAGCTTTTCATTTTCTTCCAACTTTTCTTTCTTTCTTTTTTGACAGAGTTTTGGTCTTGTTTCCCAGGCTGGAGTGCAATGGGGCGATCTCGACTCACCACAACCTCCGCCTCCTGGGTTCAAGCGATTCTCCTGCCTCAGCCTCCCCAGTAGCTGGGATTACAGGCATGCGCCACCACGCCCAGCTAATTTTGTATTTTTAGTAGAGAAGGGGTTTCTCCATGTTGGTCAGGCTGGTCTCGAACTCTCGACCTCAGGTGATCCGCCTGCCTCAGCCTTCCAAAGTGCTGGGTTTACAGGCGTGAGTCACCACGCCCAGCCTTTCTTCCAACTTTTCATTGTGAGGACAATGTTCACCGTATAGGGCGCTTTTGTTTATGTTGATAGATATCACTTATAGAGGAGCAGCAGTAATAGTAATTAGGGAGCACTGGCTTTGGAGCCTGACTTTCACTACTTCCTAGTTGTGGGAGTCTAGGTAAGTTACTTAACCTAGGTAAATTACTTAACCTCTTCGTGACTCAGTTCCTCATTTATAAAACGGAGATAGTAACAGTAGCTAATATGTAAAACTGCTATGAAGAATAAATACGTTAATGTATGTAAAGTACTTAGGCTGTGTCTGGCAAATGAAAACCAACAACTATTATTATATTAATGGAATATCTTGGAGATCATTCTAGGCTCACTATCTGGAGTGTCTTCCTCTTAAAATGTTATTTTAATTCCACAGACAATAAGACGACTGTTTTTATTTATTTTTTTGGAGACAGGGTCATCCAGGCTGAAGTGCAGTGGCGCAAACACTGCAGCCTTGATCTCCAGGGTCTAAGCAATCCTCTTCCCTCAGCCTCCTGAGTAGCTGGGACCATGGCATGCGCCACCATGCCAGGCTAGGTTTATTTATTGATTTTGTAGAGATGGGATCTCCCTGTATTGCCCAAACCAGTCTCAAACTTCTGGGCTCAAGTGATTCTCCCAACTCAGTCTCCCAAAGTGTTATTATTACAGGTGTGAGCCACTGCACCCGGCCAAGACTTCTGAATATCACTACTGTCTCCTGGGACTTGATTTATTGAAGCTGGGTGCAGTGGGTACAGCTGAAAGCTGGGGGAGAGAGACGATTTGGGGAATTTAGTGCTGGCTCTGTTACTGACCTACTAGGATTCTATGAGCTGGATGGCTAACACCTGGTGTTGACCTTGGGGCTGTCAACTCACGCTTTTTGATAATGTCCCAAGTCCTAATTGGAATTGGTCAAGATTCAATGAAACCAGAGAATTCAATTATTATTTGAAAGTTGGTTTTAATATCACATGTTCTCATATGTGGGAGCTAAAAATGTGGATCTCATGAAGACAAAGAGTAGATTGGTGGTTACTAGAGGCCAGGAAGGGTAGGGGGGAAAGGGGACAAAGAGTAGTTGATTAATGGATACAAATGTACAGGTCGATAGAAGAAATAGACCTAGTGTTTGATAGTTCAGTAGGGTGACTATATTTTACAATAATTTACTGTATATTTCAAAATAGCTAGAATAATTATAATATTTCTATCACAAAGAAAGGACAAATGTTTAAGGTGATGGACATCACAAGTATGCTGATTTGACCTTTACAAATTATATGAATGTATTACATTATCACATGTACCCCCAAACTATGCACATTTATTATGTAACTTATTACATCAGTAAGAAAATTGTTTTAACAATTAAAAAAGAGAGCTGGTTTTAGCAGGTCTGCAATTCTAAGTTGTGGCATTTGAGGTCAGGCAGTTCCAGATTTCGAACCAACTCTCAGATTTGAGGACAATTACAATAATTTTTCCAATGAAATGACTCCCTTTCTGTAGAGGAGGGTTTGGAGCAAGGTATGCTGGCTGTAACACACCTGGGCAAACTTAGCATTGGGTGGGGCGAGGGGACTACAAACAACCAGAGTTGCATCCCGGGCAGTCTCGCTGGTGCACCTTTGCAGATTCTGTTCCTGCTGCCTACATCACTCTTCCCCCACATCTACCCCATAGCTCCTCCCTCACCCGATCAGAAGACCTCCCTGACCACTCTGCTAAAATAGTACCCATCACCACACACACACACACACACACACACACACACACACACTTCCTGTCTATTTGCCCTGCTTTAATGTTCTTCTTGGTGCCTATCACTGGCTGACATATACTTATTTATTACATGATTCCCTCCACTAGAACATGAGCTTTGTAAGAGCAGGGTTTTGATTGTATTGAGCACTACCGGAGTCCAGCACCTGGGAAGGGCACCTGGCTGTTGCCAGTAAATCACTGTTTAATGAATTAATGATTCAACTAAAGCCTAAGAGGAGTGTGTCTGTGGCAAGTTATTACATGGGATCAAAGTGGGCAGGGAAGATAGAGCCACGGGTCAGAGGCACCCTTCCAAGTGTCCTTGAGCCTCTGGGTCCTTGATTGATTTAGTTCTTTTTAGAGACAAAGTCTCCCTCTGTTGCTGTCTAGAGTACAGTAATCTTAAACTCCTTGGCTCAAGGGATCCTCCTACTTCAGCCTCCCAAGTAGCTGGTACTACAGGCACACACCACCATACCTGGCTAGTATAGAAAATATATTTTTTTAGATACGGGGTCCCACTATGTTGCCCAAGCTGGTCTCAAATTTCTGGCTTCATGCAATCCTCCCATCTCAGCCTTCTGAGTCATTGACATTACAAGCGTGAGTCACCATGCCTGGCTAGGTCCTTGACTTTTCATTCTGTCACCAACATCCCATCCTTGGGGACAAGGCCCACACCTGCTATGCCTTTATACAGTGTTCTTGCCACAGGGTTTAGGAAAGGCTGGAACCAGCGAGGACACACTGCTCCGCCTTCTTTCGTTCTTTTTTTCTTTTATTTATTTTTTTGAGACGGAGTCTTGCTCTGTCGCCCAGGCTGGAGTGCAGTGGCACGATCTCAGCTCACTGCAAACTCTGCCTCCTGGGTTCAAATGATTCTCCTGTCTCAGCCTCCCAAGTAGCTGAGATTACAGGTGCCCACCACCATGCCTGGCTAATTTTTATATTCTTAGTAGAGATGGGGTTTCACCATGTTGGCCAGGCTGGTCTGGAACTCCTGACTTCAGGTGATCTGCCTGCCTTGGCCTCCCAAAGTGCACCCAGCCTCTTTCTTAAAGCCTGACTCCTTAAATGCCTGGGTGAAATTTACAGTGGAGGCAAGTGTATGTCAGCTGAGGTGGATGCTCACAGGTAACCAGCATTTCCACTGGAGAAGTCACAGCAGCCATATTTGCCAGAACTTAAAGTTATTGCAGAGACAATTAGTGTTCTAGCATTTACTCATCACTCTTGGTTTCTTTCTATTTATTTATTTAGACATAGTTTTGCTCTGTTGCCCAGGCTGGAGTGCAGTGGCACAATCGTGACTGACTGCAGCATCGACCTCCCAGGGTCAAGTGATCCTCCTACCTTGGCCTCCCAAGTAGCTGAGACTATGGACATGTGCCAACCATGCCTGGCTAATTTTTATTTATTTTTTAGTTTTTGTAGAGATGGGGTCTCACTATGTTGCCCAGACTGGTCATGAACTCCTGGGCTCAAGCAGTCCTCCTTTCTTGGCCTCCCAAAGTGCTGGGATTATAGGCATAAGCCACTGCACCCGGCCAATAATTAGTTTTTTTTTTTTTTTTAAAAACTGGCCAAAATGGCCTTGATCAACCTTGGAAGACCATAATTTCAAGTAATTTGTAGTGGGGATATGAAATCCTACCCGATCAGGTCGTCCTAAGGCTCAAATGAAATAACGTTGGAAAGTGTCTGTGCCAAGAAGGTGGCATGCAGAAGTGAGCCACTTATCTGGAAAGCAGGCCTAGCTGATACCCACATCCCAATGAGCCCAGCTGTGGAATCCAGGGCCTGTCAGAACGGGCCCAGCTGGACTTCCAGCCACGTCCTCTGGCCAGACAGAGGGAAGTGACCTCCATTTTTTAAAATCAAGAACCACTGATTGGATTCACATTTATGAACGGGGGGATATCATTCACTAGGGGACTTTTGGAATGTGTGTGGGCACTTTGGTTGTCATAATGATTGTGGTGTCTTAGTGGGAAATAGTAGGCAGGGTACTAAGAATGCCAACTGTTCTGAAATGTTCAGGCAACAAAATGCAGACTTTCCTACATCCCCCAGGCCTCAGAGCATCCTATCAGACAGTCATATAGGGAGAAAAAGCTGTTTAAAATGCACTGAGCCACTTTGGGAGGCTGATCACGAGGTCAGGAGATCGAGACCATCCTGGCTAACACGGTGAAACCCCGTCTCTACTAAAAAATACAAAAAACTAGCCGGGCTAGGTGGCAGGCGCCTGTAGTCCCAGCTACTCGGGAGGCTGAGGCAGGAGAATGGCGTAAACCCGGGAGGCGGAGCCTGCAGTGAGCTGAGATCGCGCCACTGCACTCCAGCCAACAGAGTGAGACTCCGTCTCAAAAAAAAAAAAAAAAAAAAAAAAAAAATACACTGAGCTAGAATTAACTCCATTTTACCCATAAATATTTTTTCTGCATAGTTTTAGTATTCACTGGATTTTCCAAGAATATCAAGTGGATGTAAACTGAAGGAAGACTTTATTTTGTTCTGAACTTCAACAAGTGTTATTTGCCATTTTAGAATAATATCCAAGTCACTAGTGTGAGACATAATGTTGGTCTGCACTTGTAGCTGTTGCTTTTGGGGTAATTCTGTATACATATACAAAAATATTTATTTAGCATGTATTTCAAAATATGTGGAAAAATAGCAAAAAATGTGCCAACAATATTGAGTTGACTTCTATCTCACTGCTTTTAAATCTCAATTTATTTATTCTAAGTAATGCAAGCATCTGAAAACTTCATTATGTCTTCTAGTATAGTTGTATATTTACATGGTAAAATATGGATCATTTTATTAGAAATTATTTTTATTTCTCCCTTATATTATGTTGATTTTTAAAAAATGTAATAGGTGTAGGGGTAGTTTAAATCACTCATTAATTACATTTCCAGATGGTAGAAAAGGTTTTATAAAATGTTTTCTGGGGCCAGGCACAGGCTCACACTTACAATCCCAGCACTTCGGGAGGCAAAGGTGGGAGGATTATGTGAAGCCAGGAGAGTTCAAGGCCAGACTTGACAACATGGTGAAACTCCATCTCTACAAAACATTAAAAAAAAAAAAAAGGCCGGGCGCGGTGGCTCAAGCCTGTAATCCCAGCACTTTGGGAGGCCGAGACGGGCGGATCACGAGGTCAGGAGATCGAGACCATCCTGGCTAACACGGTGAAACCCCGTCTCTACTAAAAAATACAAAAAACTAGCCGGCCGAGGTGGCGGGCGCCTGTAGTCCCAACTACTCGGGAGGCTGAGGCAGGAGAATGGTGTGAACCCGGGAGGCGGAGCTTGCAGTGAGCTGAGATCCGGCCACTGCACTCCAGCCTGGGTGGCAGAGCGAGACTCCATCTAAAAAAAAAAAAAAAATTAGCTGAGCATGGTGGCACACGCCTGTAGTCCCAGCTACTCGGGAGGCTGAGGCAGAAGAATGAGTTGAGGCCAGGAGTTCAGTGCAGTGAGCCATGATCACACCACTGCACTCTAGCCTGGGCAACAGAGCGAGACCCTGTTTCAAACAAACAAACAATGAATAAATCAACAAACAAAATGTTTTACGGATCCTCTGAGGATTGCAGTGCTTTGAGAGCAACACGGTGTTTGGCCGTGTTGGTAAACAACCAAAGGAGCAAACCTAACCTGTTCGCTCCAAATAGCCCATTCAAACCCCAAAGTTTTCGGCCCAGCTGGGAAAAAGACACATCCTGTATGCTCCTTCAATTAAGAAATAAGATTTGCTTTAGACATATTTTTACAAGTGACTTTATAAAAAGCTTTACCTTTTCATGGGTTACATTTCCAGAGCTGCTGTTGTGGGTCACGACTTTATAATCGGTTGCATACTGTGATCAAGAGGAAAAAAAAAATCCACTGTTAGTGCACAGGTGAAGACTGACCTAGAGGAACCAAGGGCACTGCTGTGCTCTCGCTACTTCTGTCACTAATCACACTGAGTGTCCTGGGCATTCCTCACTTGGCTGGCCTGACAAGAGCCTCTGAGAACTGTACAAAAGCTACATTAGGACCAAGCCAGCAGATACTTCAAGACATCTCTGGGTTGCTTAGTGTCCCACGGAAACAGGGAGAATTTGCTTATGTTCTTTGGGCAATGGTTTGGAGAAGAAAGGCTGCACAATTTTATGCTGATAGTTTGATATTTCCTTAGCCTTATATGTCATATTATTTGAATAACCTTGGCATTAACTCCATAATGTCAAAGTTCATTTTTCATTGTATCATTTTATTTTCATTCATTTATTTACGCCCCACTTTGTTCTAGAATGTATTTGAGCATGACTGCTTCTACTGTCTGTTTCTAATCTGGTTTGAGCCTCCACTCTTGAAAGTCAGGGACGTGAGGCAAGATGGCATCGTTTAGCTGAGTCTTCAGGGGGACTCAGTTAACAGAAGTGAGGTGTCTCTCTAGCTTTGGTCCCCTGGTTGATTTCACATGCTTCTGCATGGTGCACATAGGTGTCTCCCTGTGGCAGTATGTACTAACAAGTGGAATCTGTTAGGACAGTCCTTCCCGGCCCCTTTGAAGGGCACCTGGTCCCTGAACTGTCAGGAGGAGGCAATTAGGAAGTATAGACTCAAAGGCCTGCTTTCTGCCTGCTTTTGCTGGGCTCTGGTTTCTCTCAGCTTTATCAGTGTTACAGAAAGGCAGAGGTGTTCAAACAAACCCACCCACCTCCTCTGTGACAGGTACTAAAAAAAAGTCCCATACACCTATATTTTTTTCCTACCTCACATTATATATACAAGTCACTCCTGTGCTTATATGCAGATCAAAAAACAAAACAAAACAAAAATGAGAGGTTTAAGTCGAAACAGAAAAGTGTTTGCTTGTAAGATTAGACCACATAATCTAGGCCTTTATATTCCTTCTCTGTATAAAGAATTGTCACAGGGATGTTACTTGCAGCATTGCCAAAAAATAGGGGAAAACCGGAAACAACCTGAACATCCATCAGCGGGGGACTAGTAGAGGAGAATTATGTTATGCTCTTATAGCGGAATACTCTACAGCCATGGCGTCATGCAGAAGGGTAGCTACCGACATGAGAAAATATTCACAATATACTGCCTTAAAAAAACAGCAGGCTATGAAGCGACACGTGTAGTGTGTGTATATACTATGTATGCTTTTAATTAATTAATTAGTTAATTAATTTAGAGATAGAGTCTCACTCTGTTTCTAATCTGGTTTGAGCCTCCACTCTTGAAAGCCAGGGACGTGAGGCAAGATGGCATCGTTTAGCTGTTGCCCAGGCTGGAGTACAGTGGTGTGATCTCAGCTCACTGCAACCTCCACCTCCCAGGTTCAAGCAATTCTCCTGTCTCAGCTTCCTGGGTGGCTGAGATTACAGGCGCATGCCACCATACCTGGCTGATTTTTGTGTCTTTCATGGAGATGGTGTTTCACCATGTTGGCCAGGCTGGTCTCGAACTGCTGACCTCAAGTGATCTGCCCGCCTTGGCCTCCCAAAGTGCTGGGATTACAGGCATGAGCCACCGCACCCAGACGGTATGCTTATTTTTAAAATGTATGTGTATACAGTCATAGAAAATACACATCTGAAAGAGGTATACCAAAAGAATGGGTAGCTCTAGACAGTGTCTGTGGATAATTTTTGTTTTGTTTTGTTTTCTTTTTTTTTTGAGACTGAGTCTCGCTCTGTAGCCCAGGCTGGAGTGCAGTGGCCAGATCTCAGCTCACTGCAAGCTCCGCCTCCCGGGTTCACGCCATTCTCCGGCCTCAGCCTCCCGAGTAGCTGGGACTACAGGCGCCCGCCACCTCGCCCGGCTAGTTTTTTTTGTATTTCTTAGTAGAGACGGGGTTTCACCATGTTAGCCAGGATGGTCTCGATCTCCTGACCTCGTGATCCACCCGTCTCGGCCTCCCAAAGTGCTGGGATTACAGGCTTGAGCCACCGCACCCGGCCAATTTTTGTTTTCTTACACTTCTTTGTATTTTAATTTTTTTTTGCAATGAGCACATATTATCTTTATAATCAGAAAAAAAGATAAAAGTGTATTTTTTTAAGTCTATAATATTTAAGACATCCCCAAAATGTGATTTGAGGGTATTTCTTAGGTGATGTAAAAAAATTTTGGAACCAGTGGGACATTTTGGAAAGTTTTATTTGTTCAGTCTTTATTTATTTTGTTGTTGTTTTTTAACTCTAGGTACCCATTTATTAAAGTTTAGGCCAATCTTACCAAGTTTTGTTAACACCACCGTCTCTCCCTGTTCTACCTGACCTAACTCCATAGCAGTAATTTAAATATTTCTTCCAACAAGGTTTCATATTTTTAGCAAAGTATCAAGCCTTACCGTATGGAAAGCTGCAACCACAAGATTTGAGGGAAACAGGTTTCTGTTGGAAAAGAAAGCATTCTGTCAGTATTCTTTTAAAACAACTTTTTAGAGATGAGGTCCCTGTTGCCCAGGCTGGAGTGCAGTGGTGTGATTGCAGCTCACTGCAGACTTGAACTTTTGGGCTCAAGTGATCCTCCCCAAAGTGTTGGGACTACAGGCATGAGCCATGGTACCTGGCTTCATCAGTATTCTTAAAATTCAGTGTACAAAGTATCTGCTTTGAGATGTCCACTTCTAAAACCCTAACACGGTATTCTCTCTCCACCCTCAGCTGACACTGCATCTTTTGCTTGATTTAAGCACCCTAACTGTGCCTGCGGTGCTGGGCCACAGTAGATACTTTGAAGCCACTGATTTTCGTTTTTGTCTTTCTCATGGTATTCCTTGATATCTGAGCTTAACTGTGTCCAACCAAGTCTATAACTGCATTGCTTTCCTCTCACCTAGAGGTTAGGTACCATTGCAGTGGTGTGCAGTGTCGAGTGGTGCTGCCCACTAGTGAAATCCAAGGGCATTTTTGTTGTTACAAAATTGAGGCATTCCTGAATTGGGGGGAGTGTGTGGGGACAAATGCCAGGTCCCACACATTTGTCCTGTTCAGTGCAGTAGAGTCCTGTATAATGAATTGTCTCAAGGCCTTCCCATGTCCTTCATGACATACCTGTAGATAAGAACCTTATCTATAATTACTGAAGACTAAACTAATTCCAAAACAAGGTTCCTTTTTTCACAATTTGAACATACACTGAATTTTCCAGAAATGTAATGACTTGCAAATTATGGGATGATTTTTGTTTTGTTTTGTTCAGAATGTTTCCAAATGTTATTCGTCTTCCTGGAAAATCACACCACCAGGGCAAATTGTAGAATCTTAGTCCTTAATTTCACACCCAGTGTCAAGTAACAGTCTGCATTTAGAATTATCTCATTAGCAATGATTCTGCGTTCAGGAGCAAGCATTCAACCACTTTATCTTAGAGCATGCATATATTGAAACACATTGTTTTATTATAATTATTTTCCTTTTTTTTGTATATTACAGTTACATCATATTGATATTTTGAAATTATGTGGGCAGGGACATTTTATTTATGGATTTCATCTTAGAATTAAGGATATTATAAACATTTGTTGTGAAAGGAGGGCAATCGACCTGATGGAGCCCAAAATCTGTTCATGCAAATAGTTTTACTGAGGGCTCTGTGTAGGATGCTGGTCTTGATATACAAGAAATTCTATTCCAGCTGACAGTCCATTTGTTCTCACTTCCTGCAAGAAGAGTAAGTCTAGAAGAGCAAAAGACTCTGAATCATTCTTAACAATTTGTGTCAAACTTATCCACTAATTCTTACTTCTATAAGAAGCTGGGTTGCTCACCCGGATCTCCAGGTAACCATTTGCAGTGCATTGGGTTTCAGAGGTAGGCAGGTCTGGCTGCAACCCAGCTGTGGCAGGCAGAGTCTAAGATGGCCTCCTGGTATTCACACCTTTGGGTAATCCCTTTAGTGTGGGTGGACCTATGACTTGCTTCTAATGAACAAATGCAGCAAAGGTGATGGGATGTCCCATCCATGATTTGGTTACATAAGGTTGTAGCTTCCATTGTGCTAGCTGACTCTTCTTATTGTCTTCTGCTTGCATGCTTTGATGAAGCAAGCTGCTATGTTGGAAAGGCCCATGAGACTAGAAACTGCAGGTGGTCTGCAGCCAAGAGCCAACTGAGGCTCAGTCCAAACTTCAAGGAACTGAATTCTGCCAACAACAACATGACCACAGAGGTGAATCTCTCCCCAGGTGGACCTGTGGATAAGAACCTAGCCCTGACCAACACCTTAATTGCAGCCTTGTAAGAGACTCTGAAGCAGAGGACCCAACTAAACTGTGCCAAGATTCCTGACCCCAGAGAGACTGTAGGATAGTAAATATGTGAGATTTTAAGCTGTTTAAGCTGCTAAATGTGTAGTAGTTTGTTATGCAGCAATAAAGCAGCCAATAAAGTTAATAAGATGCAAAAATCACTGCATTAGAACACTTAGGGTGCTCTCGCAGGACGGCCAGCATATATAGCCTGCAACACAGCATTTCCCAAACTTGTCCACAGAACCTGAATTGCTTTTAGTATATTTAGAGAATACCAGAGTACATGCTTGCATTTAAGAAGAAAAAATTAATCTTTAGCTGAATTAAGTTGTTGCAAAACTGTGACCAGAAGTTTGATTCTTATCACAGCTAGATTTACTTTTTAAAAAGTAGAAACAGACTGGCAACTTATATTGGCTAGTTTTCAGAGCATAGATGAATAACAACTTACATTTGTTATTATTTCCATTACAAAGCAACTTTCTTACATATTTCAGTCTTGGGGGCTACGTTTGGCATCTCATTTCCATTTTCTGCCCTAGTCAGAAGCAGCAAGGGGCCCTGTGCCAACGTCTCTCTGTCCACCACACAACAATCCTCAGTTGTTGACAGACTGAGCTGCTCTAAGGTTCTCTCTCCATGAGGACCAGGAAGTTCAGAAAAGAGTTGGGTTAGAAGCCCTCCACTCTCCTCATGGGAAACAATTTCCCCGGCAAATACCTCACATCATTCAGGGATTAGCTGTTTCCTCAATTGGTGCAAGCACAGCCTTTCCCACAGCCTTGAAATGCATTCTCTTCTAAAGAGCACAACACTGTTTGTTTAATTCCGTCTATCTGTCCTGCCCAATCTCTTCTTACAAGCAATAACCCAGTACCATCTTACCCAGAACGGGCCCTGTCCTTAACCCAGAACATCTACACTTAACAGCCACTAGCACACCCACCTGTTTTCAGACTGTCTACAGTATCTAGTCTACAAAATCCAATGGGAACAGAGGGGTCCAGAAGCAAAAGAGCAACTTCTATCCCCCAAAAATCAAGTTCCTCAGAAGAATGTGATGTGTTTTGACAGTTTCTGATAAAGTTAAACAGACACTTATCATAGGACTCACCAATTCCATTCCTAGTTTTTTTTTTTTTTGCTTTTTTTTTTTGGAAACAGAGTCTCACTCTGTTGCCCAGGCTGGAGTGCAGTGGCAGATCTCAGCTCACTGCAGCCTCTCCCTCCCGGGTTCAAATGATTCTCTTGCCTCAGCCTCCCGAGTAGTTGGGACTACAGGTGTGCACCACCACGCCTGGCTAATCTTTTTTTTTTTTTTTTTTCTGAGATGGAGTCTCGCTCTGTTTCCCAGGCTGGAGTGCAGTGGCGTGATCTTGGCTCACTGCAAGCTCTGCCTCCCGGGTTCACACCATTCTCGTGCCTCAGCCTCCCGAGTAGCTGGGACTAAAGGCGCCCGCCACCATGCCTGGCTAATTTTGTTTTTGTATTTTTAGTAGAGATGGGGTTTCACTGTGTTAGCCAGGATGGTCTCGATCTCCTAATCTCGTGATCTGCCCTCCTCGGCCTCCCAAAGTGCTGGGATTACAGGCATGAGCCACTGCGCCCAGTCAATTTTTGTATTTTTAATGCAGACAGGGTTTCACCATGTTGACCAGGCTGGTCTCAAACTCCTGACCTGAAGTGATCTGCCCGCCTTGGCCTCCCAAAGTGCTAGGATTACAGGCGCGAGCCACCATGCCTGGCCCACTGCTAGATATTTAGCCAAGAAATATAAAAACATATGCCTGCAAAAAGGACCTGTATGCATAACAGCATTATTCATAATAGTCAAAAACCCAAATGTCCATCAACAGATGAAGGGATACACAGATTATAAAATATCCATACAACGAAATACCACTTGGCAATAAAAGGAATCCAAGTGGCCGGGCGCGGTGGCTCAAGCCTGTAATCCCAGCACTTTGGGAGGCCGAGACGGGTGGATCACGAGGTCAGGAGATCGAGACTATCCTGGCTAACACGGTGAAACCCCGTCTCTACTAAAAAATACAAAAAACTAGCCGGGCGAGGTGGCGGGCGCCTGTAGTCCCAGCTACTCGGGAGGCTGAGGCAGGAGAATGGCGTGAACCCGGGAGGCGGAGCTTGCAGTGAGCTGAGATCTGGCCACTGCACTCCAGCCTGGGCGGCAGAGCGAGACTCCGTCTCAAAAAAAAAAAAAAAAAAAAAGGAATCCAAGTGATATACGCAACAACATGGATAATCTCAGCAACTCTGTGCTGAGCAAAACAAGACTGATAAAGAAGAGTACATACTGAATAATTCTGTTGATATAAAACTCTAGAAAAAGCCAAACTAATTTATAGTGATAAAAAGCAGGTCAGTTGCCCGAGGCCAGGGGTGGAGAATGGGGATTGCTGAGAAGAGTTATAGGTGATGGAAAAGTTCAGTATCTTGATAGTGGTGGTGGTCACATGAGTTATCCATTTGTTAAAACTCATGGAACTGTACATTTAAAGTGAGTGCATTTATTGTATATAAATCATACCTTGAAATTGTTTAAAAACTTAACATAAAAATATGGTAATAACTGATAGAGATTTTCCAACTAAAAAATACGTACATTCAATGGGTGGGCTGAACTTTTTTTTAGATTATACAGCTCATTTCTCAGATAACAGTCTCTGGGAAGGACTCTCCTGGTGGCAGTGAGCTGAAGCACGATAGAAAGCATCTTCCTTCACTTTCATCATCTGCTTGCCACAGACCAGGAGCAGGAGCAGTGCCCTCCTGCTGTCACCAAGGGCAAGGAGACGAGGCTGCCAGAGTAAAGCAACATGTTTCTCTGTCCTCTGCTTTCCCTCTCTCCTTTGGCTTTCAGACACGGATGCTGCAGTAAACTCTGGTTCTTACTCTTGAGCTCTCTTCTAATCCAGGATCAGTTGCCTCTCCCGCAAACAATTTTTCTTCCCAGAGCTCTGTCTTCAGGCACTTTCCCAACTCCTCACATTCACACAGTAGCTTCCTGGGCTTTTGAAATCAGAGACATGGAGCTGGAAGGGATTTTAGAGGTGATCCAGTTCTATCCCCTCATTTAGCACATAGAGACACCAATGCCCAGTCACTGAGCATCTCCCATTTCTGCTCCATCTAGGCCAGCACCATCCAACTGAAATGTCTGCATTTGTGCAGTCCAATATGGCAGCCTTGCAGCTATAGAGCACTTGAAATGTGGCCAGTGCTACCAAGGCACTGATTTTTAAGTTTTATTTACACTTGACGTAATTTTAAGTAGCCACATGTGGCTAGTGTCTATTGTATTAGATAGCCCAGATGTACAGTACTGAAATCCAGAGTCCAGAAGTCAGGAGGACCAAATGGTCATCCTGTGTTCACCTCCGCACATCACCCACTTTCACTGGGTTTAGGATGCTTCTAAGCACTGAGCTCCTCATCTTATTCAAGTTTGCAAATATTTCCTTTTTCCATTGTTTGATCCTGAGAGATCTACTTGAATTACATATGTGTTAGGCCAAAGTTTCTCAAATATCAGTAGACCATTAAATCAATGTATTGGCTTTAACCAGTATTTTATAAAAGATGAAATACATTAGACAAAAATATCAGCATGTATCACACTTAAAATATTGTTTAGTGGAGCCTGTGTTTTGGTTTGAGTATGTGAGAGTTGGGGGGAGGGTATAGTGTGGATGCCATAATGTAAAATGTATTTCTTATGGTAGGTCAAAATTAAAAACATGTGTGAAACCTCTAAGATACACTACTTAAATCTAAAATCTAGAGGCCCAAGTCAGTCCAAACTATGAGATAATGAATGAACAAGCTTTTCCAGTGCTATCTTTGAATACATTACTTAAAACAAACAGAAAAACTAGTATGAAATGAGGTTGAACTGGCCAGTGTAGAACCACGGTGGGAGGTGCTATGCAGACCCATGCAATTCACACAGTGAAAAACTTCAAAGACATTCTTTCTGTAACATCTGATACTGTTCGTTCTTCTGATCCTATTGTCAAGGGTGGTATACATTTCTCTGTTCTATATGAAAAGAATGCAAAACAATTTACTTTTGCTTGGGTATATTTTGTTCCAGAATTATTTCCTTTTATTTAAGTTCAAAAATTCTTTACCAAATCTATTAAAATTTCAAAGACTCTTCAGAACAGGATATGGCACAGTATGTACACCTGATGAATATTTATTATCCCTAGTATTTATTGTTACAGAGCCAGTTAACAGGGATGTGCCCCTTCAGATCTTGGTACCCCCTACAAGGCTGAGCTGAGGAAGGGCTGGGACTGGTGGACTTGCACTCTGATGATGGGGGTGTGAATCTATCCTCTCTTTAAGGCCTCCATCCAGTTTTAGATTCCAGCTGGAAAGGGTAGGGCTGAACCCCTGGAGTGGGGAACTTTTGGGGGAAATTAGATTAAGAGCAGCACTCATGCTCAGTATCAAATAGCCCTCAGCTGTCCCTGAGAAGCTGGGACACACTAGAATATTAGCAAAGCACTCATATATTAACTCATTTAATCCTCACAACCATTCTAGATAGTAGATCTCATTAGCCTCATTTTACAGATAAGGACACTCAGGCACAGAGAGGACAAACAACTCTTCATGTACAGCAAGTACGTCATAGAGCTGGGCTTCAAATCCAGGTGGTTGGCTTTAGTGTCTGCTCTTCAGCACTACCCACCTCCCTAGACTGATGCTTTTTTCTGTCTCTAAACTATTCAGGTGTCCTCCTGGGTGGTAAAAGAAATGGTCAAGCGTTAAAATCTTTCTTTTTAAAAAAATTACAAGCTGCTATTATTTTCCTTTCGTCACTAGATAGCGCTGGAAAAGCTTGTTCATTCATTATCTCCTAGTTTGGACTGACTTGGGCCTCTAGATTTAAGTAGTGTATCTTAGAGGTTTCACACATGTTTTTAATTTTGACCTACCATAAGAAATACATTTTACATTATGGCATCCACACTATACCCGCCCCCCGACTCTCACATACTCAATTAATTTGGATCCTTGTTAGATGTGCTAAGTCTTCATCTTGCCTATAGAAGAGAGAGACACGGGCATAGTTACAACAACCCGCCACAGTCAATAATGAAAAGAAATTGTTCACAACTCACTCCTCAACTTTGCTGGCTAATATTACCATTTTTTTAATTAAAAAAATATGGAATGCTTCACGTTGGAATATCTCGTTGTGTGTCATCCTTGCACAGAGGCCATGCTTGTCTTCTCTGTATTGTTCCAGTTTTAGTATATGTGCTGCCAAGGCAAGCACAGGGGGCTAATATTAAATCTCAGTCTCTGATAGTTTTTTTTTTTTTTTTGCACCTATTCAAGAAATGTGTTCTTTGCAGCTTGAGAAGCACCATACCTATTCACACCCATCCTTGAGAAGGATGTAAGTCCAGCACACCTCCCTCTGTGAAGGGAAAGGCTCAGAGCATGGTTTGCTATTAAGAAAATTAGCACGAGCGGAGAAAAAAAACCCTAGAAAACTGGGCAACAGATAAAATCCTAATTGTATTTACTATATACACGGCCACAGCCTACTATGCTACTGCAAGATGGTGGCCCTCGGCCATTCTTCTGGCTGCCTAGGCCCTGGGCCTAGGCTCTGTCCCTACCTGCCTCCTTGGCAGTTACGCCCTGGTTCTCCATTCGAAAACTACAAACTTTAGAGCCCAAACGAATGTTAGAAACCAGTTGCCTCAATCCCTTCAATTTACAGCAGAGGTGAACTGGAGATCATAAGCATGTAAGGCAGGGGAAAAAGAAACCGGAATGTCAGTGAGGATCTGTGGGGACTTCTGTCCCATTTCAGAACGGAAGGCTCTTCCATGTTTAGTTTTGACTTTTCTCCACTTTCCAAATTTTCCATAGTGTGAATCTATTAATTAGTAGTCTAAAACATAGTCAGTTACTATTCACTTCTCCTCCAGATGCCATGTGGTTCCCAATATACCTAAAGACTACATTAGCGGCCGGGCGTGGTGGCTCAAGCCTGTAATCCCAGCTCTTTGGGAGGCCGAGACAGGAGGATCACGAGGTCAGGAGATCGAAACCATCCTGGCTAACACGGTGAAACCCCGTCTCTACTAAAAAATTAAAAAAAACTAGCCGGGCGAGGTGGCGGGCGCCTGTATTCCCAGCTACTCGGGAGGCTGAGGCAGGAGAATGGCATGAACCTGGGAGGTGGAGCTTGCAGTGAGCTGAGATCCGGCCACTGCACTCCAACCTGGGCGACAGAGCGAGACTCCACCTCAAATAAAAAAAAAAAAAGAAAAAAAAAAAAAAAAAAAAAGAAAAAAGACTACATTAGCTTCAAGTCATCTTGAGTTCCCCTAAACATTCCTTTTCTTCCCATCTAGCCTCCTTTATTTCAGGTTATGGAAAGAGGGCCATCCCCATTAGCTCAGGTGAACTGGAAACCCCAATCACTCTAGTTATAACAAGAGCACAGGTGTATTGGGCCAGCACTATTCTAACAGCTTCAGAACCCAGAGGAGCTTTAGAGCTCTTAGACACAACCCAGCTAACCCTCAGAACAATCCTGCGAGGTAGGTACCATCATGATTCCCATGATAAAGATGAGGAAACCAAGGAATGGAAAAGTTATGGACATATCCCACAACCAGTAAGCATTGTTAGGGATCAAGAAGTTCCACAATGGCTAGTTTCCTGTTTCTGTCTCTTTGGTGCCCAACTATTTCATTTTGGATGAAAAGCCACAAGTCAACCACTTAGGTCACACATGATTCTGAAAGTCCTATACTGTTCTGGATTCCCAGGCACAGAACTCCGGGCTGCTCAGGAAGAGACTATGATTCTTCCACCTGCCAGCTACTGTTGGCCATCCCTTCTCAGTGCTTCTAGCACCAGCCTTCTCATCCCAATTCTCTATTCTACATTGTTATTTATAATCCATTGTGTGCTGGGAGATCAAACCACTCAGCAATGACATTCTGAATTAAAAAATATGTATACACATGTAATGAACACCTACTAGCTTCATCTCTTTCTGACTTGTAGTTCCAGCTTTAAAAACCAAATTAGAAATCATGACAGAGAGACCCTGGGGAATTTTGGGGCACTTTACCATCAGGAAAGGGTATGGACTTTAGCACAAAGCCTTGGCAGCAGCTATGCTGACTCATCAGAGGCCTTTCCCACTCTTCCAGGTGTTTAAGTTCTGAGCAGCTACCTGGAGAGGGCCTGCTGGATAACTGAGGTGTTTACTGGCAGAGTCTCATTTCATTCATGTGCCCCTAGGAATAAAGGAATGGGCACTGCATTTCCAAAGAAGATGCCCAGAGTCACATGAAATCCACATCCATGAGGTTTCCTTGAAGGAAGCAATTTTTAAAATTTGACATCAGAGACTCTCCAAACTCAGGAAGCATTTCCGGGTGGCTTGGGACTTAGTTTCCTTTCACAAGCTGCTCAGCCTAAGACCAAACCTCAGCAGGTGCACACATACTTTCCTTCGCCCGAGGAGCTCAGCCTCCATGCTGGCTGGAGGAAAGGGGCATTTGTCTTGACCCAGTCATATGCCTACCAGGTTCCTCTCTGGACCCAGAGAAAGCATTTCCGAGATAGCCGCACTAGACTAGGCAGGTGACATTACTAAGGCATGTTGACTTGTAGGAAGAGGGATTAGGAGAAATAGAGAGAATCCTGCACTGTGGGGTAGGAGACCCACAGTCCTTCTAATCTCTTTGTAAGCCACTCCATGACCTTGAGCAAATCGCTTAATCTCTGTCTCAGTTTCCTCAGTCGCAAAATAGGATATACCACCTGTCCTACCTTTATCCGTGAGCTGCTGGATTAGATGCAGTTGGCTGTTGGAAGAATTGTGAAACACTACCTATCCCCAACAAGCCACAACAAAGCCTCTCTTAGCCCTCCAAGCAGGTGCGGCCCAAGTCATTGAAAAGTTGCACCCACACTACTAAGCTATGATGCTGGGTACACCATTCATGTCAGAAGCAGGAGCTGAAGGGGCTTGGGTCTAAAACTAGAAAATGATGATCAGGAAACAAGAAGTCCCTTCTGGAGCTGGAGGTAATGAGGTACCCCCCTACCACCACTGCCCCCTCTTCTGGAGATAAAAGATCCTATTGAGGCTCCCAGTGCGGGACCACTAGCAGGGCAGGGCTGAACATCCATTCTCCCTCCCTGGGTCACAGATCCCTGCAAAGAATAATCCTTTAACCCCAGAATTGCCTTCCCTCCCTGAGAGAGCTGACCGACATCCTGCAGGTAATAAGCTAAAGGTGCTCTCAACCTCAGGAGACTTCCTTTCAGCACTCACCTAAAAGTTAGTTCCCAAACTTAAAGTGTCTGGACTGCAATATCTAGCCGCCAGTCACAGAACAAAGGCTGTGATCTAGACCAGCCTGGGCAGCATAGTGAAACCCCATCTCTAAACAAGCTGGGTGTGGTGGTGTGCACCTGTAATCTCAGCTACTCTGGAGACTGCGGCAGGAGGATCGCTGAAGCCTAGGAGTTCGGGGATGCAGTGAGCTAGGATCCCAACACTGCACTCCAGTCTGGGCAACAGAGCAAGATCCAGACTCTAAAAAGAAAAAAAAGCTGTGATCCACTTAAAGTCCTAAGAGGCCACCACTATCTGCCCTTTTGTCAAGAACTTTTGGTCTCCCTCATGAGAGTGTTTTTTTGTCTTCTTTCTTTCTTTTTTCTTTTTCTTTCTTTCTTTTTTTAATACAGATGTCCTAAATTTTTGTTGTTGATTTAAATGAACAATCTCTCTCTTAAGTGCAGACAGCCATCACATTTTCCAGAAGGAGAAATGGAAACAGTGGAAAGGCAAGTCACTTTGCCCAGGGTTTGCTGTTTTTCACAACCTCAGCAATGAGGAGCTTTGCCTCAATAACTCAAGACAAAATATATTAATAACTCCAAGGCTCAGAATCCAAAATCATCAGAAACCTGGAGAGGGAGCCAGCTGGACTCCTCACTCAACTGAACCTGGTTAGATCAGTAAATGCCTCCAGGCTGCAGTTTTCCCATTTGTGAAGTTTGGGCTAATGGAGAAACCAGGAGAGACCAAGGTTTTGGATAAGTCACAGAAAGGATACTACATCATCTCAAAGGACAAAATGCAACTTCTAAGAATTACAAAAAGCAGGCAAAGCTAAGTGAAGATGCTTCTCTCCCTCCCCTCTAGAACTCACACTTCGGCACAAAGAAAGGCCTTTGAAACACAACACTCTGGCCGGGCGCGGTGGCTCAAGCCTGTAATCCCAGCACTTTGGGAGGCCGAGACGGGTGGATCATGAGGTCAGGAGATCGAGACCATCCTGGATAACACAGTGAAACCCCGTCTCTACTAAAAAATACAAAAAAAAAAAAACTAGCCGGGTGAGGTGGCGGGCGCCTGTAGTCCCAGCTACTCGGGAGGCTGAGGCAGGAGAATGGCGTGGACCCGGGAGGCGGAGCTTGCAGTGAGCTGAGATCCGGCCACTGCACTCCAGCCTGGGAGACAGAGCGAGACTCCGTCTCAAAAAAAAAAAAAAAAAAAAAAAAAAAAAAAAAAAAAAGAAACACAACACTCTGCAGTGGTCTTTACTGAGGTGGACAGCAACCTGTCCCAAGCCCCAAGCCTTCAGGAGAGGCATATTTCTGGGCAATATGCCTCACTCAACTAACCTCAGTCCTACTATCTGTGGGTCCACTGATAACTGCAGAAAATTGTCAGCTTCCTTCGCAGCCAAGGACTGTAACAGAGAAGGCCAAAGATTGCAAGCCGGATGACCCAACAGGCAAAACTTAACCAATGCTCCCAGAAGCTTTTAGGCACCATGTGGGAGAAAATGAGGGGAAGCCACTGGGGCGTGGTCGGAACATTTTTACCGGGGAGAGCAGCGCGAGAGTATGAGTAAAGAACAGGTGGGGCTCTTCCCTAACACACGCCCACTTAACGGTGGGGACTGGTTCTTGCTCAAAGATGCGGCCTGCTCTTTCGATTGTGCGGTGCGCCCCAGCTGTTTGCAAAGGTGTGGTCAGCACGCAAAGACTCCAGACGTCATTTTGATATTTTTAAAACGTTAAACGCCACCAGCAGCCAACTAAGAATTAACTCTTAGGAGTGTATGTGCATATGTGTGTATGAACTGGAGGGCATCCGAGAGCTGGCGTCTCCCACTGGGCCCTGGGCGAGGTGGAGAGTGTTACCTGGCCAGGTCGAGGAAAGAGTCCACCGTCTCTTTGGGGACAGGAGGAGGCCCCGAGTCCTCCAGCCCCAAGTCGCTGGACTGAAGGGTCTGCGCACCGGATCCCGGTTTGATGATGAACGCCAAGGCCACGGCGAGCGCCGAGGCACTGAGCGTGGTGAGGCCAAAGTAGGCGACAGCGATGCCGCCCAGACGCCCGAGGGAGCTGGCATCGAGGGAGGCGGCGCCCGACACCAGGCTGCAGACCACCAGCGGCAGGATGATCATGCGCAGCATGCGGAGCAGCATCTCGCCGGGGAAGGCCAGGTAGGTGACCTGCGTGCGGCTCAGGCTGAGCCCGCGCAACGCCGCGCCCAGGCCCGCGCCCGCCAGCACCCCGGACACGGTGAGCAGCACCAGCGCTTGGCGCCGCAGGAAGCCCGCGCAACGCCGCGCGCGTCCCGCCGCGGTCCCCGGAGCTCCGGGCCCGGCCGCAGGCCCCGCCTGGGCGCTGTCAAGGTAGCCGTTGGTCTCGTTGCTCTTCTCCATGGCGCTGCACGCCGCTCCGAGCTAGAGGTGGCAGGGGACGTGGGCTCTGGCAAAAGACGGGGCTCCCAATGAATGGTGAGTCGGCGATGGTGAGGTCGGCCAGCTGTGCTTCGCAGGTTCTGGGAAGCCGCCCCGGGGGTCTCCCGGCCTGGCGCAGGAACAGGTGCGAGAAAGGCGAGGAGAAGCGCGGAGTGTGGGTTGGAGCCGCGGACGGAGAGGATCGCGCCGCGCCCAGCCTCCCCGGTGCAGCGGCCGGCTGGAGATGATGCAAGCGGGAGCCGCAAGCGAGGACGCAGACAGGGAAGGAGGAGGGAGCGGGAGCGGGAGCGGGAGGGTGAGCGTGAGCGGCCCCAGCCCGCCCACTTCACGCCCGCCGTCCCGCCCCCTGCGGCGCTGGCCAATCACAGCCCGGGAGCCGCCGCCGGGAGCCTCTGGTCCCCACCCGGGTTGGGGGTGCCGCGGGGGGCGGCCGGGCAGGAGGCTCCACCCGAGGCCACGGGGGCGCGGGCGGCGCCGGGCAATCCTGGCGCCAAAAGCCGCCTCCTCACCCGGCTAACGGAGGCCGGCTCCGGGCGACCGCGGGGAAGTGCGGGCTGAAGGCCCGCCGGGGCTCGTTGGCACCTGCCGGGCCCCCTCCCGCGGCCGGGATCTGAGTCCTCGGGGCCAGAGGGCCCGGGAGAACTTGGAACGCAGCGGCGTTCCTCCTCCTGAGGACTGTGGGAGGGGAGGGGAGGGTTTCTCCCTCCCAGGTGGTGCTTTCGCCTCCGCGCCGCCCGCGCTCCTCTCCAGAGCTCGCGGCCTCTCCCGCCAGGGGGCCGCGCGCGGTGAGGGGGCCCAGGGCGGTCCTGCCGCCGCGTCCCCTCCTGCGGAAATCCCTTCTTCCAGGGGTCCTCAGGGGCTCGTGCGGTAAAGTACGCCATGGTGTCCAGCAAGGCCCGGCTCTGAGACAAAGGATTGACCGGAGGATGGATGAATGAGGGGAGCCTTCGCACGCGTTCATTAGGGCTGTAACGCAGCCGTACCGCGACAGAAAGGGGGCTCGAGGTGCCACCAAACCCAGCGCACCTGGGCCGCGCCACCCCGCGCACTGGGGCGCTCCTGGGCGTGTGGCCTGGGGCTGGGTCGCCCGCCTGGCAGCTGTCTGCAGTATGGGCGTTTAAGACGCAAAACTCTTCTAGAAGAAACAGAGCTCTCACGCCACCTCTTCCAGTTGGTTTCTGCCACGTAACCCAAGCTGAAACACAAGCCACTGGATTTTAATCTCTTCCATTACCAGGCCTGAGTCCTGGCGCGAAAACAGCCAGACGGCGGTTTGGCCATCCTGAGTGGTTCCTCATTGTTCATGTTCTGTGGATTTCCTGTTTATTTCGTCTTTTATTTGATATCTGCTTTGGCCACGCGAGTTACAAGGGAAACTTCTGCTGAGTCTTTTTACTGTGTCACAGTTATTGTATTTTTATATTTTCTTATTCTGCTTGTGAATTGTTCTTTAAAGACTTCCGTGAGTGAAGTCTTTTTATTTTCCTTCCTTCCTTCCTTCCTTCCTTCCTTCCTTCCTTCCTTCCTTCCTTCCTTCCTTCCTTCCTTCCTTCCCTTCCTTCCCTTCCTTCCCTTCCTTCCCTTCCTTTCCTTTCTTTCCTTTCTTTCCTTTCTTTCCTTTCTTTCCTCTCTTTCTGGGACAAGGTCTCGCTGTGTTGCCTAGGCTGGTTTTCCAATTCCTGGGCTTATGGGATCCTCCTTGGTAGCTGGCACCACCCACTGTGCCAGGCAAGGGAAGACTTAATTGTGGCTAACCTCAATTAAGGAGGAAGGCAATTTACTATAGATTTCTTGCTAAAAAGGAGTCATCTTAAAACATGTCGTGACATATTTGTGCAAATCAAAATGCCTTCATAAGGAACTTTAAGGAGCTGTCCAAATTTTGAGACAGTGAGTATTTTATTGCTTGGAGCCAGCCAGCTATTGGCTAGAACTTGTAGGGATTTTGTGTGTGTGTGTGTGTGTGTGTGTGTGTGTGTGTGTGTGTGTGTGTGGTGGCGGGGAGGAGGGAATGTCAGATGAAGAGCTGCATATATTGTATCTGGCTTTCCAGAATGCAGTTCATTTCTCTATGTGCACTGAAGAAAGAGTAATTCCTGCAGACACACACTGTGTTTTGCCAATCAGCCCTTCCCTTTGTTTTGACTACCACGTTTATGCAAAAGACTCTCAAATAATGCATCAGAAATGAGTCTCCGGCTGCCTGTTTTACATCTCCACCTGAATATCCAGCAGTCATCCCAACTCGAAATGTTGAAAACTAGACTCATGGTTGCCTTTCTCAAGTCTGCTCATCCTTTCTGTTAAAACATAATTGACGACCCAGTCACCTCTGTGTGAAACTTCAAAGTGAACTTTGATTCTTCCCTCTGTGGCGCCTTCTCTCATCTAATCAATTGCCAAGTCCCACAGAGACTCCTTTCACAATATTTATCACATCTGCCCATCCCATCTATTCCCACTGCTACCACCCTGGCTCAGTTCTTATTTCCTCACTTCTTTTTATTTTTTTTATTTTTTATTTTTTGAGACGGAGTCTCGCTCTGCCGCCCAAGCTGGAATGCAGTGGTGCGATCTGGGCTCACTGCAAGCTCCACCACCCTGGTTCATGCCATTCTCCTGCCTCAGGCTCTCAAGCCCCAGGCCCTTATTTCCTCACTTCTTATCAGGGCTATTGAAATGTTCTCCTAATTAGTCTTCCCACCTCCAATGCTCCTCTTGTTCCAACCATCCTTATTTTGCCTTGCCCCAGGCTAATCTTCCTAATGAGTAACATACATGTTAGGATAAAGTTCAGCTTTCACCCAGCAGAAAAAAAGGAGAAATGAGTGCATGCCTTCTCCCTTTAAAAACACTTCCTGAAAGTCACACACATTATTTCTCTTATATTTCATCGATAAGAATTGAGTCAAATGACCATACCTTGTTGCAAGAAAAGTTAGGGAATGTAATTTTTGTTTTACACAGGCATGCACCCAGTTAAAAAATTGGAGTTTCTGTTACTAAAGAAACACAGAAAAATGATATTGGAGGACAACTCCTTCATATCACTTCTTGTTCAAAAGCTTTCAGTGGCTCCTACTGAATTAAGAATGTGTTCCTCATCCTGGCATTCGAGGCCTGCCATGATCTCGCCTCAGCCTGCTCTCTAGCCTTGTGCCCTCTATGCCTCCTGCAAAAGTGGCACTGTGTGCTGCTTCCACATTGTTTTGCCTCTCCATCCAGTCCCAGTTCAGATACCACATTCCTCCCATAGCTTTTCTGAATCCCCTTTGCACCAACTCTGCTTGCTGCCTGGAGCTTTTTGTGCTGTACCTGTGCACTCCAAAGCTGCAATAATAGTCAGTTAATCCTCAACTAGGAGTGGGGAACTCCCTGAACTATTGTGTGGTGCTGAGTGTGAGAGCACTGTTTGGGGGTGCCTTATACTATGCCCATATATCTATCATTGAATTAGCAAAAAATCTCCTTAGGAAAGAGTTGGTCTCTTGGGGCATTTTATCTCCAGAGGGCTGCCCTGTAGCCACTCTGCCTACTTGTGAGGCAAACCAAGAAATAGGTGTCCTCTTCTGGCCTCAGCAACATTTGGTGGTATTATTATATCTCTCTATGAAAGGGTTTCACTTTGTGCCACCTTTTTCCCTCTTTCTTCCTCTCCTTTTGCATTTTTTGGTCTTTTGATAATGTTACATGCCTCATGTTTGTAGGTATTTTGTGCAAAAAACAAAAAAAACAAAGTTGATTCCTGTGTTAGATCCTTTCCCCCACAGTACTTATATGTGTTTTCCCTGGTTTCTAGATGCATAAGTACTGAATTATAGCAACACCTTACAAGTGATCCAGCCTGACAGCATTACTACTACTATCATCTGATCCCGTGATAGGCTAAAGTATTGTTCAGCCAAAATTTCTTCCCTTGTTTCTCCCACTTAGATAACAGTTTGCATTCCCCATTGCCTTTGAGCTTTGCCATTGAGCTCCTTGGCTAGTGGACTAAGTGGATCTGCTGCAAGCAGAGGCATCAAAATGTTTTCACACAAATGCGTGTGGACTCCTGCATACATGTGACCCAGCATGCCTTGGGTAGATGCTGCCCCTTCAGCCTGGCACCAGAACGAAGACAGGAGTGTGCCTGAATTTAGCCAGCAGGCCTGACCAAACCCAACTGCCTCACAGCCTAAAGAAGAACACCCCAGTCAACCCACAGACCCATGTGTGAGAAAAATAAATGCTTATTGAAACCCACTGAGTTCCGGAGTCATGTGTTATACTGCATTATTTTAGCAATAACTGAGTATAAATGATAACTTCAGCATCTGTTCCAGTTATCTATTGCTGCATAACAAACCAGCCTAAACCACGCTGGCATAAAACAACCACCACTCAAAAAGAAGTGGCATAAAACAACCACCAATTTTTTTATGCTCATGATTTTATAGGCCAGAAATTCAGATGGGGCATAACAGGAGGTCTCATTTCTGTTTCACAATGACTGAAATCCCAAGCTGGGGTGGCTTAATGGCTAGAGATGGCTGGGACAGCTCACTTGGGGTCGTCTGCTTGTGGCCTAGGTTGTGGCTATCTATTAGGATCATCAGTTCTTTCCCACATTGCAACTATTGAGTCTGGAATGTCCAAGATGTCTCATTCATTCACGTGACTGGCACCTTGGCTAGTGGGTTTGGATCTGCTGGGGCTAGCTGGCCATCTCTTGTTCTCTCAGTGTGGGTAGCTTGGGTTTCCTCACAGTATGGCAATCTTGGTGAAGTCAAGTCTCTTATGTAGTGATTGACTTCCCCCAAAGTGAGTGTCTAAGAAACGTAGGTAGAAGCTGCAAGACTTCTTCTGACCTAGCCTCAGAAGTCCCAGAACATTACTTCTATTTCATTCTGTCAGTCAAGCAAATCATTAAGGCCAGCCCAAATTCAAAGGAGGAGAATTAGACCCCACCACTTAATGGTGGGAATAACCAAGAATTTGCAGCCATCTTCAATCCACAGTAACATTCCTGCTTAAATACTCATGTTTTGTGGGCCAGAGCAGCACACATAAGTCACTACTTGCCCTAGCTCTGGTGTCTCTTTAGACAACTCTATTAGAAATCTGCTTTGTACAGTCTCTCAATAAATGGTGCTGGGAAAACTGGATAAAACCCTCATCTCACACCATATACAAAAATCAACTCAAAATGGATTAAAAACTTAAATTTAAGACCTGAAACTGTTAAACTACTAGAAGAAAATATGAGAAATATGAGAAAAGCATCATGGCATTGGTATGGGAAATGATTTTTTAAAAATACGACCCCGAAGCACAGGCAACAAAAGGAAAAACAGACAAATGGGATTACGTCACACTAAAAAGCTCTGCAGAGCAAACAATCAACAGAAGAGACAACCAACAGAGTGGGAGAGTATATTTGCAAACCAGACATCTGATAAGGAAGGGGTTAATATCCAAAATATATGAGGAACTCAAACAATTCAACAGAAAGAAAACAAATAACCCGGTTAAAAAATGGGCAAAGGACTTGAATAGACGTATCTCCAAAGAAAGCATACAAATGGCCAATAAGTATATAAAAAATGTTCAGCATCACTAATTATCAGGGAAATGCAAATTAAAACCACAATGAGATATCACCTGACACCTATCAGAGTGGCCATTAACAAAAAGAAGAAAGATAACAAATGTTGCAGAGGATGTGGAGAAAGGAGAACACTTGCATACTGTTGGTGGGAATGTAAATTAGTATAGCCATTATGGACAACAGTGTGGAAGTTCCTCAAAAACTTAGAAATGAAAACAGCAATCCCTGGATGTATATCCAAAGAATATGAAATCAGTATGTTGAAGAGATATCTGCACTCCCATGTTCATTGCTGCACTATTCACAATAGCTGAGATATGGAAACAACCTAACTGTCTATCACAGGATGAATGGATAAAGAAAATGTGGTACATAAACACAATGGAATACTATTCAGCCTTTAAAAGAAGGAAATCCTGTCATTTACAACCACATGGATCAATCTGAAGGATATTTTGTTAAGGCAGGCACAGAAAGACAAACCATATGATCTAATTTATACGTGGAATTTATTGTACAAAGTAGAACTCATTGAAACAGAAAGTAGAAAGGTAGTTACTAGAGGCTGGTGATTGGGGGGATTGGAGATATGTTGGTCAAAGGAAATAAAATTTCAATTAGATAGGAGGAATAAGTTCATGAGATCTATTGTACATGATGGTGACTGTAGATAGTAACAATATATTGTATACTTGAAAGTTGCTAAGAGAGTAGTTTTAAAGAGTTCTCACCGCAAAAAAATAAGTCTTTGCAGCAATGTATGTGTTAAATAGTTTAGCCATTCCACAATGTATACATATATCAAAACATCATGTCTTACACCATAAATACATACAATTTATAAAAGAAAAGAAAGTTCTTTTGGCATGGTTTAGTCATGTTCTTAAAACCATGACTGCATCATCCATCATGAAGGAGACTCAATTTCCCTCATTAAAGAATGGCTATAGATTTTTTTACTTACAGAGTGATAACAATAGTTTTATTCCTTTCTTGTCAAAGTGACTGCCACTCCCAATATACTTATGTATCCACAAATAGTGTATTGTACTCACACACCGGCTTCTGCTAGCAAAAAGGTTGTCTCAGCTTTATCCTCACATCTGATGACCATTACATATTTTTCACACTATTTCACTAGAGTCATCAGGAACATCATTAAAATCATAAAGCAGGAGTTATTTTTCTGCCATGAATGGACTGAAAAAAGAAAATTGTATCCTTCATCACAGGCAAATTTGGATTCTGGAGTACTTTTTACTTTTCCTAAGAGATACCAGAGAGTTTAAGTAACAATTATATCAAAAAGGTTAAATGCCAGTTTGGTTCTTTCCATATCAGCAAAACACAACTTTGTAGGAAGTACAATGTGATTTTTTTAAAAGAATATTTGCTCTCCAAATAGATCTGAGTACTTAGCAAACAGAGCAAGCAAAGAAAAAATCCAAAGTAATAAATAAATTCTTTTTCTCCTGTGGTGAACAACTTAGTATACAGTGGCATACTGGCATCAAAGTACTGATGACTTTGTAATCAGTAATCCTTTTTCTAGGCTCCCCTCAGTATAATCCCTACCAACCAAAAAGAAAAAAAAAAAAAAAAGAGAGAGAGAGAGAAAAAAAAAAGGGGCCATAGAAATGACCCTAGAACCAAAAGGTCAGTCGCAGACTCAGATAAACAATTTGAGTCAATACTAAAAAAGGAATTTGGTCAGAATGGGAGTAAAAGTCAGAATGAAACTGAAGTAAGGTGTCTGTCTCTATGGTTTTAGAGACTAGCTAAAGATAAAATAACTGACACTTTCTTTGTGGAAGGGTCTGGTGAAATAAGAGCACCAAAGAAGACAAGTTAGAAGATGGGAACACCAGTTAGGTTGGTGTCTGGGTTTTGTGGGTGGCAGTTCTAAGGCTAGGGATTTAATTCAACAACACAACCAGATGTTTATGTAGTTTCCTACTAAGAATAAATCACTCTGCAAGGCTCATAGAATGAATACAAAACTGGGGAGTAAGAATTACTAGAGCAGCTGATAAAATGCATATTCCTGAGCCTGGAGCAGGGCCTTGGAACCTGCATTTCAACAAGCCAATCCCTCCCCCACCGTATTATTCAATCAAGAAGAATTTTTAAGGGCATTGAATTAACAGAGTTCAGCTTTGGAAAAGAACAAAATAAGATCTAGAGCTAGGTCTTTAAAGCCTGCCAATCAAGTCCTTCCAACTAAGTGCAATGCTAAGAGGAAGTCTTTTCCTGCTTAGAGAGCCTCATGTGAATAATTCTGAGTCTTTTGGTAAATACACAGTGGTTTAGCTTCCTCTCTATCAAGTGACTCTACAATGATGTGATTATAGAAGGTTGTAAGGACAGTTACAATTTTTTAAAAATTGAGAAAGAAGAGTGCTTCACTTGTAAGACAAATGCATGGATATTGTGATAGATTATGAAAATAGTCCCATTTTTCACCTCTCCCTGTGTCCTGACCCTTTGTCATGTTGCTTTTCAAGGCCCTCCAATTCTGAATCTGGGCTCAGTTATATGCTTCCCTTTGGCCAGTGGATATGGCTGACTGAGACAAGCAGAGATTTGAAATGGGCTTACACATTGAGCTTTTCTCTTGTGCCTGTGCCATTGCCATAAGACCATGCCTGGACTAGCCTGATAGAGGATGAGAGTCACCTGGAGCATGACTGAGTCCTCCAGCTATCATAGTAGAGGTCATTCCAGACCAATGACCAACCAGTTAGCCAGCGGATATGGGAGCAAGCCCAGCCAGGTCAGGAGAGCTGTCTAGTTCCTGCCCCCCACCCCACCTCCTGAAACATGAGCAAGAGACACTTATTATATGCCACAGAGGTTTCATGGTTTTTTGTTGTTTTTTTTCACTGTATTGGTCCAAGTTCTCCAAGAAGCAGATGCCAGCTGGGTGCAGTGGTTCATGCCTGCCTATAATTTCAGCACTTTGATGGGCTGAGGCTGGAGGATCACTTGAGCTCAGGAGTTCGAGACCAGCCTGGGCAACACAGGGAGACCTTGTCTCTCCCCGCCAAAAAAAAAAAAAAAAAAAAAAGATAGAATAAAATGTACAGGAGATTTTATTAGGGACTTTCTTATGTAAGAAAATAGAGAGGGAGCTGTGGGCTAGGAATGCTGTCAGAAGGCAATGCAAGTCTGACCCCGGGTGAAGGAAACAGGGAAGGAAGGTTGAATGGAAATGTCCTAGACTGTCCTGCAATAGCAGGAAGGTGTAGCAAAGCTATTGGGGAACCTCAAGTGAAAGCCAGCTGTCAGAGGAGTTTTGAGCCTCCTAGGAACAGCTGAATCCCCACTGCATTCAGCCATTGGCTGGGAGCTGCTTGTGGGAGGCATGGCCTTGACACAAACATTGCAGTGGATTTCAGAGCACACTAATTGGTGAATTAGGCTAATTAGTCTGCAGGGTCTTTCTCATGGCTGCCACAGTTGCACTGCATTATTATGGGAAGACAACTGATATAGGCAGAGACTACTTACTGTAGAAGATTCTTAATATGAGCAGTACTGCCTCCTAAAGGACATTTTGGAAGTGTCTGGGGGAGTCTCTTAGCTGTCATAACGTTTGAAGGCCAGGGATGTTAGATGTCCTGCAATGCAGTGGACCGTCCTGCACAGCAAATCTTTCTGTGTCCTTTGCGGGTTTCCAATGAAATCCACAAGGGAAATAATCTGTTGAAAATTATCCGAGACAATAATCTGATTCTGTTTTATATAGAAACATCAAATATTTCTTGCTTAATATGAATATGCACTGAATTTCTAAGATTGCAATTGCTATGCATATTGAAAAATGCTTTGTTTGAAACTTTATTAAGTGTTAGTTACCTATTTTAGGAAATCATGCCAGAAAGCATCACTACTTGTGGTGTATGAGTCACCAATGCAGTGCTTCCGGGACAGTCTGCATTTGTGACAGTGGCCACCATGTGCAATGTGGAGCATCTGGCTCTGTTTTTGTTTATTTGTTTTTTGAGACAGAGTCTCGCTCAGGCTGGAGTGCAGTGGCATGATCTTGGCTCAGTGCAACCTCTGCCTCCCTGGTTCAAGCAATTCTCCTGCTTCAGCCTCCCAAGTAGCTGGGATTACAGGCACTCACCACCACACCCGGCTAATTTTTATATTTTTTTAGTAGAGACGGAGCTTCGTCATGTTGGTCAGGCTGGTCTTGAACTCCTGACCTCAGGTGATCCACCTGCCTCAGCCTCCCAAAGTGATGGGATTACAAGCATGAGCCACCGCGCCTGGCCTGGCTCTTTTGTTAAATTGCCCTCTATGATCATTCCTGGGCACTGATGATGAAACAAATTTTATTATATTGATTTTCTTGAAATTATGTGGTTGGTAGGCTGTTTTACTTAAGTACTTCATTTTAGGATGAAAGAAGATGCTAGGTCTCCCATAGCGCAGAACTACTCTTGTAGAATGGGGGTTAAAAAGCTATATAAAGATTATAAAAGAGAAGAGAAATGTACACACATGTTCATAGCAGCATTAGTCACAATAGCCAAAAAGTGGAGGCAATCCAGGTGTCTGCTGACAGATGAATGGATAAACAAAACAATCTATACACACTCCTTCCTCAGTAGCCCAAGATCACACTAAGCTTCACCCTTCGTTGGAAAACTGAGCACCAGATGTATGGAGAGGTGTCCGAACATCAGTCCTGCAGAGCCTGTCCTCTGAAGTCCTGGTTTCTAGTAACACCACCACTTCCCTTTTGCTCCCCAGTCCTAGAGGTAGTAGCTTCTCCCTTCGGTAATTAATCTCTGGTTTGCCTCAGCATTCTCTTTTTGCTTTTTTTCCCCGATACCCTAACACCATTGTAATCAATTACCTATATTATATCTCTTCTGTTGGAAATTCCTAGTGTGATTTCTGTTTTCCTGACTGGACACTGACCAAAGAAACCTCTTAAAAATACACATTTCTCTGTCAGCAAAGTGGTGCGGTAGTGATGTTGCCTCTACCTGTACTCATAGGGCAGAATCTGGTATGGATCCCAATAGCAATTAGATTTCAGGCTCTATTTTCTACTGAAAGGAGCAAGAGCTCTTTGCTTTTGGGTTGTTTTGTTTGTTTGTTTCTTTGTTTATTTGAGACAGTCTTGCTCTATCACCCAGGCTAGAGTGCAGTGGGAAGATGGCTTGAGCCCAGGAGTTTGAGGCTGCAGTGAGTCACGATCAAGCCACTGCACTACAATCTGGGTGGCAGAGTGAGACCATGTCAGAAGGGGAGGGAAGGGGAGGGGAGGGGAGGGAAGGGGAGGGGAGGGGAGGGAAGGGGAGGGGAGGGGAGGGAAGGGGAGGGGAGGAGAGGGGAACGGGAAAGAAAGGAAGGAAGGGAGGGAGGGAGGGAGGAATTAGGTTTATAGATTTACAAGCTAATTTGATATTAATGAAAACATTAGTAACATCTAGCATTCTCCATACACAATAGCACTCCATGGGTGCTGAAAACTCACCCAACCATCCTCCTCATGATGGGCTGGGGAAGGCACCTAGGTAATCCTGTGGTGATGCAGGCCTCTCGGGCACTGACTGCTTCATCTCTGGGGGCTGCCTCAGGACTAATGTTCAGCCCCTCCCTGTTGTCCATAGCTGTCACTGAAAGATTGTCTGGTCCTTCATCCTGGTGGATGGATGTCTTTTCTGATTGGTTGGAACCAAACTCATTACTAGACACTTTAAATATCACTGGTTATTTCGGATTGTGGTCATGTTCTGTGCCATTTCCTTTGGTCTCAAAGTCAACACATGCTGAAGTTCTTTATCCTGACTTGAAGACTCCTCTAGACAGCCAACTCTCCCACACCCCTGAGTCTGCTCATGGTTGTGCCAGAACTTCTGGATCCCCGGCCCTTCTGGGGATAACTGAACCAACAATGAGATTCTTTTTGCCCGGACGCTGTTTCACTTACCCTCCTATCCTCAGCACCTTGCAATTTGCTGGGGCATTGTAGACACTGCTGTATGATATAGAAGTCTGTTGAACAGTGGAGCAGTGGTGAAGTTGTTTTTTGAATGGTGTGGCAGTATAGAGTAGTGGTTTGCTGAATGAGACAGCAGTATGGAGTAGTGTGATTGGCATAGCAGTATGGTTTAGTGTTTTGTTGAATGATGTAACAGTATGGTGCAGAGGTTTGCCGAATGGTACAGCAGTATGATATAGGGGTTTTTTGAATGGCTTAGCGGTATGGCCAAGTTTGTTGAATGGTGCAGCAGAATGGTGTTGTGGTTTGTTGAATGATACATCAGTCTGATGTACAGGCTTATTGAATAGTGTAGCAGTATGGCATGGCAGTTTTTCGAATGGCTCTGCAGTGTGAAGTGGGAAGTCTGACATGTGTATATCTCTTTTTTGCCACTTAGGAGCCTTGTGATCTTGGGCAAGTTACTTAACCTTTCTGTGCCTCACTTTATATTCTGTAAAATGGGGGTAATGACGTCATAGTGTTGCTGAGAACCAAATGAATGTTGTGCACAAAATAATTAGCACAATTCCTGATACATTATAAAATGCTTCATGAACATTAACTGAAACAACAATTATATAACAAAATTTGTTATTGTTGTGCATGGTTTAGTTTGTTACTTTAACTAGTTAATGTGTCAGAATAAAGAAAAACACACTCCAAGCTCTACTTCCATCTAAGGAAAAAGAATTTGAATTTTTGTTTACTATATGTTTGAATAATACAAAGAAGAATCCAAGCAAAACCTTGCTGTGTCATGGGGGAAGGTTAGGCATTTTCTGGTGAATTTTTCAGATCAAATTCTTGTTTTCTTTTTTCCTTTCTCTTGTACTCTGGTGCAGCTTTCCTGGATTCTTGCTGCTGTTGCTGAGTGCAGGGGAGTAAGTCACCATCTGCAAGAAGGCACGTGTAGATGAGATGGAATAAAAATCCAAGTGGCACTGTGAAAGGTCATTGCTAGTTAACAGGAAAAGGAATGGGCATTCGTCCCTGCTTGGCAGCCAATCTTGGCCCTTGGCAAGCATCCATTGTGAGTTTGGCAAGTGGCAGAAGTGGGTGGGTCATCCTGACTCTTCTCCACCCCACACCCTCCTCCCATGCCCAGGGCCAGTGTGAAGGTCACATGTCTTTCTTTTGAGTCATCCCCGTGTTTAGGCTGCCTGTGTCCAAGCTAACTAGGGAGACTGACTGTCAGAACTGGAACAAGATCCCCACCTTGATATGAAAGGCAAAGGACTTCATTCAGCAGGAATGAGGAATGGTGAACTCTGCATAGGAGGCAAGATCAGCATCAACAGTGACGCCACGTTGATAATATGTACCATGATAATGATGTGATGAGAATGGCACTTTCCTTCTGCGGTTTTTCTCCTCAAAACCCCTCACCCTGTCTATTCATGAGAAAAACGGCAGACAAATCCCCATAGAGGGACATCCTACAAAATATACGACCAGCGCTCCTCAAAACTCTCAGGGCCATCAAAAGCAAGGGAAGTCTGAGAAACTGTCACAGCCTAGAGGAGCCTAAGAAGACATGATGGCGAATGTAGCGCGGCTTCCTGGAGGGGATCCTAGAACAGAAAAGGACATTAGGCAAAAACTAAGGGAGTCTGAATAAAGTGTGGACTTTAGTTAATAATAATAATGTATTGGTTCATTAATTGTGACAAATGTACCATACTAACATAAGATGTTAATAATAGGGAAAAGTGGGTGTGGGAATGTGAGAGCTCTTTGTATTATTGCCATAAATTTTATGTAAGTCTAAGACGAATCTAAAATTAAAATGTTTATTTTTAAAACTTTGCATAAGACAGGTCTGCAATACACCGTAGCCTGTTAACCCAGGTTGTCTCCAGGAAGCGGAAAGGGGTGCGGGTGGGGAGCTGCCACTTTGAGCCCCTACTGTGTGCAGGGTTAGGGGCTGGAGAGATTGAGGAGAATGAAAGGCACACGCTTGCTCTCACAGTATTTAGAGTCCAGCAAGGAAGGGCTTTTGATACTTCTGTATTATTTGAATTTTTCTCCCACGGACATGACCTACTTTCAAAATCTGATTTTTTTTATGAAAAAAAAGTACAACATAAAGCCAAATAAAAGTGAGAAAGAGCAGAGTCTCCTTATAAATGTTAACATAGATTGGATGTGGTGACTTACACCTGTAATCCCAGCAATTTAGGAGGCTGAGGTGGGAGGATTGTTTCACCCCAGGAGTTTGAGACCAGCCTGGGCAACTTAGGGAGACCTCATCTCTACACAAATAAAAAATTAGCCAGGCATGGTGGCACATGCCTATAGTCCCAGCTACTCAGTAGGTCAAGGTGGGAAGATGGCTTGAGCCCAGGAGTTTGAGGCTGCAGTGAGCCACGATCAAGCCACTGTACTACAGCCTGGGTGACAGAATGAGACTATTAGAAGGAAACGGAAGGAAAGGAAAGGTAAAGGAAAGGGAGGGGAGGGGAGGGGAGGGAAGCACAGGGCCCCAAAAAATTAAAATTAAAAAAAAATGATCAGATTTCCTTGGACGCGCTGCTACCTATTCTTCGACTATGGTTTTTAAATTTCTTTTTAGGTCTAGACTAGAGTTCTGTCAGTTTAGAATGATGTTTCCCAAACTTACTTAATCTTGACCATAGAATACATTAAAAATAATACAATATTGACAGAACAACAGCAGATATGCATATGCTATAATGCAAACTTGTATTAAAGAAGGCCAGGAAAAGGGCCACCTAGATAAATTTCCTTAAGGAAAAAAATTCAATCAGAACATCTGCTATTTCACATGTTCTTATAAAACTTTTAAAATGAGTTTTTAATCTACTTTGTGTCTTTTATATATTTCTTGAATATTTTCTTTTAGAAATCACTTATCTCCATGTTGGAAACAGCATCACTGTGACCAAGAGGTGTATGAGGCACAGCTTTGGATCTATGCTTTCAGTGCAGTGTGTTGGGAAAAGTCCACTCTGCCCAGATACACTGCAGCCAAGGGACCAAGGATGCGAGCTGTATGCTGTGTGATATTTGTGCCCTCTTAAATTAGGCTACTTCGAATGCTGTTCATTGTTTCATTTTGGGCAATTTACAACTAGATTTTTTTTTTCCTTTTAGAAAGTTCAAGCTCAACTGCTCATCTCCACTTTAAAGTATTCTGTATTTGCATTTGGTTCAAATGTCATCTAGCACCTGAAGACCCTTCTTTTCATTTACAGTTTTCTTATTTTAGCCATGGATCTAAGGAGAACAAGTTAGTGCCATATATTTGTTTAGTGTTCAACATGCATTGCTCAGTATCACAGATATTAAAACAGATGCTAAAATTATGTGACAAGGTACATATACATTAGAATTGCATTTGGCTGCATGTAACAGGGATCTGACACCAATGGTTTACCTAAATAGGGGTGTTTGTTTTCCTATGATAAAAAATTTGGAGGTGAGCAATCCAAGGCAGATGCAGTAACTCTATGATGTCATCAATGACCCCAGCTTCATCTGGATCCCTGGGTGACTATCCTTAACATGTGGCTTTTGTCCTCATGGTCACTAGTTGTCTACTGCACATCCAAGTGTCAAGTCTGCATCTCAGGCAGGAGGAAGGAGGACAAGGATAAGAGGCGAAACGTGCCTTCTTATCCACCAGAAAAACATTTCTCTGAAAGCCAACTTGGTAGATGTCCCCTTACATCTCACTGACCTAAATGCTGTTACGTGACCACTACTAGCTGCAAAGGAGCTAAGAAAAAACAAGTCCTGTAGCTGGTCCCATGGGCGCCTTGAACAAAATCGTGGTTCTATTGTAAAGGAAGGCAGAGAGAGTGAATGCTGTGTAGGTGTCTCTCAGGGCCGGCCGCCGTCAGCTTACAAGGCATTTGGTAAACACTGCTCCTTCCTTGGAGTACAGAGCAAACGTCCTGCAGGGATTGTTCCAGCTCTTTCTGGTAAAGGCAGACTACTACGTAATTAAAATAACAATATTTTTCACATATGTGCTTTTCTAGAATAAATTTTGGTAGGAAAAACTAGCATTGGCATGTTATTTTCATGGAACATGTATTAAATTTCTTCAGAGTACAGATTAGGAAACTCCAGCCTAAGTCACAGAAATAACTTATTCCAAATGACAGCTGTATTTTATATTAAGAAAACCCAAAACTGGCCGGGCGCGGTGGCTCAAGCCTGTAATCCCAGCACTTTGGGAGGCTGAGGCGGGTAGATCACGAGCTCAGGAGGTTGAGACCATCCTGGCTAACACGGTGAAACCCCGTCTCTACTAAAAACTAAAAAAAAATTAGCTGGGCTTGGTGAGCGGGCGTCTGTAGTCCCACCTACTTGGCAGGCTGAGGCAGGAGAATGGCGTGAACCCAGGAGGCGCAGCTTGCAGTGAGCCGAGATTGCACCACTGCACTCCAGCCTGGGCGACAGAGCAAGACTCTGTCTCAAAAAAAAAAAAAAAAAAAAAAAAAAGAACCCCAAAACTTACTTAAAGATTTCTTTAAATAAGTCTCTTAAATTTAAAAATCTAATTTAACTTTAAATTTTAAAATCTATTTATAGGCTGTATGCAGTGGCTCAATGCCTGTAATCCCAGAACTTTGGGAGGCCAAGACAGGTGGATCACTTGAGGTGAGGAGTTTGAGATGCCTGGCCAACATGGTGAAACCCCGTCTCTACTAAAAATACAAAAATTAGCCAGGCGTGGTGGTGCACGCCTATAGACCCAGCTACTCAGGAGTCTGAGGCGGGAGAATCACTTGATCTCAGGAGACAGAGGTTGCAGTGAGCCGAGATTGCGTCACTGCACTCCAGCCTGGGTGACAGAGCGAGTCTCCATCTCAAAAAAAAAAAAAGAAAAGAAAAGAAAAGAAAAGAAAAGGCCGGGCGCGGTGGCTCAAGCCTATAATCCCAGCACTTTGGGAGGCCGAGACGGGCGGATCACGAGGTCAGGAGATCGAGACCATCCTGGCTAACACGGTGAAACCCCGTCTTTACTAAAAAATACAAAAACCTAGCCGGGCGAGGTGGCGGGCGCCTGTAGTCCCAGCTACTCGGGAGGCTGAGGCAGGAGAATGGCGTAAACCCGGGAGGCGGAGCTTGCAGTGAGCTGAGATCCGGCCACAGCACTCCAGCCTGGGCCACAGAGCGAGACTCAGTCTCAAAAAAAAAAAAAAAAAAGAAAAAAAAGAAAAGAAAAACCTATTTATATATCTCGGTGCCAAACCTGTTGTATCCTACTTAGGGCTACTAATTTTCATTTCCAAATTCCAAATGGATAAGTAGTAAAAAATTGTACATTTTCTGGATAACTCTTCTGAAAACAAAAATGATAATTTGTTCACCTGAATCTTTTTAGTATCCGCTTCACTGTTTTGGTATTCTCATATGGTTTCAACAGTGTGTGATTTGACCTGAGAACAAAAATGACATCTTGGAGTGTTTTTGTTTACCTCAGTACTGACTTAGGTTTACAGATGGAGGCCTCTTCCTGCCACCATCAGTTTTTATTCTATCTATCTACACTCATCCACATCTGGAGTGAAATTAATCCTCTTTCCTGCACTCAATTCTGAATGATGGTTTTTTTTGTTTTTTTTTTTTTTTTTTTTTTAGGAGAAAGTATCTTACTGTGCACAGGCCAGGCTGGAGTGCAGTGGTGAGATCATAGCTCACTGCAGCCTTGAACCTGGGCTCAAGCAATCTCTCCCCCAACCTCAGCCTCCCAAGTAGCTAGGGCTATAAGCAAGCGGCACAATGCCTGGCTAATTAAAAAAAAAATTTTTTTTTTGTAAGACAGGGGTCTTGCTATATTGCCCAGGCTGGTCTTGAACTCCTGGCCTCACGCAATCCTCCTGCCTCAGCTTCCCAAAGTGTTGGGATTATAGGCATGAGCCACCATGCCCAGTTGGCTTCATTTTTAAATGTAAAAAATAATGCCTGTTACTTACCAAGATAATACAAGCTTATTGTAAAAAAAAAATCACAAATATTTATGTCTCAACTAGCACAAGTTCCTTCTCATAGTAATTACTAACATTATTTATATTCTTGCAGAATTTTTCAATGCATATATATGTGATATGTAAAAATGTATACATAAAGGACATTGTTGGCTGTCTATATAACACCTACCTTTGTTCTTTTCGAAACAACCCCATCTTGTTCAGGAAATCCAAGCTAATTCCTATGCCAAAGGCTGGTTTAACAGAGGGCCCACAATGCAATTCTGACCTTTCTTCCTCTGCTGGATGTCACCTTATTTGAACTGGACACTTAGAACCATGACAGCCATCTGTATCTATGAGGGAGTGAGCCAGAGAACCAAGCTGACATGTTGAATGTGGACTTCTATAAGGGCATGATGGCAAACATCCTCATTGTTTAAGTTAAATAAGCCATGGTTTTCTGTGTTTTGCACCTGAAAAAAATCTTAATTGATAGACTATATTTGTCACCATTATAGAAGTGAAATGTCATTGTCTAGGTTGATCAGTTTGTCCCTGTTTGCATGGGGCTTTTCAGGTCTCAAAACTGAGAGTCCCATATCCCAGGAACCTTGTTAGTCCCTAGAAAACCTGAACCATTTATTGCCCCTACATTATAGATACTTCTGCAACTTTTATTTCACTTAATATATCTTGCATGTTTTTCATATTAATATGTAAAGACCCACATTGTTACTTTGGGGCTTTATAGAATTCCTTTGGATGGATCATTTCACTAATATACTTTTTTTTTTTTTTTGAGATTGAGTCTTACTCTGTCGCCCAGCCTGGAGTGCAGTGGTGTGATCTCGGCTCACTGCAACTTCCACCTCCCGGGTTTAAGCAATTCTCCTGTCTTAGCCTCCTGAGTAGCTGGGACTACAGGTGCCCACCACCACATCTGGCTAATTTTTGTATTTTCAGTAGAGACAGGGTTTCATTATATTGGTCAGGCTGGTCTCCAACTCCTGACCTCAGGTGATCCACCTGCCTCAGCCTCCCAAAGTGCTGGGATTACAGGCCTGAGCCACCGTGCCCCGCCTCATTGATACACTTTTAAATTAAGCTAACCTATTCTTTTTGTCAGCAATATTGTTCCCTGTTGGTTTTAAAAGAAGAGTTAGTATAAGCACTCAGATCTCAACTCTTTTTTCTCTTTGTATTCAATATTTTATAATAAAGTGATCTTTGAGTAGGCAAAAGAATACATAAAATGAACAAAGCCCTCAGAGGCTCTGTTTAGTGTTTTAACATGCAGTGTCCTCCTCAGCCTCACTTAGCAGAGCTGTTCTGTGCCTTCCCTCCACCTTAGTTCCGGCTATCACTTTCTCTTTCATTTGTCCTATCCTCAGGGACTTTGGGTTTGAAGGAAGAATTGGCCAATGCCACATTGGATACAGGGGTATTCAGTCCTGCATCTCACTCCAAATGATGAATGCTTTCAGTCTTTTAAACTTGAAATAAATTTGCTGGGATCTAGGTATTAACTAATTTTGAAGCATCAGGTATCAGAACAGACCGATTTTCTGAGTAATGATTGGTTCTAGAACATTTTGTTCTGTGTCAGAAAATTTTCAGAATTACGCTTGAGAGACAACTTTGTTTTGGCAAGTTGAATAATGTATCAGTTAGGATCATTTTTACCATGAGAAATAGAAAACCCATTGCAGGTTGGCTTAAGATAAGAATTTTTACTGTCTCTCATTACAAGAAGTCTGGGGGTAAAGGTAGTCCTGGGCTTAGCTCAGAAGTTCAGTGATACTATCAAGGACCTTGGTTCTCCCGATCTTTCTGCTCTGCCATGTTCAGCGATTGGCTCTTGGTTGTAAGATGGCTGCAGCATCACATACTCATAGAATGGCATCCCCACACAGAAAAAGGAACTGTGCCTATCATGTTCCCTTTTGAAAGTGAGGAAACTCTTCCTCAAAACCCTCTTGCAGACTTCCCTTGTTATGCCCAGACCGTTTATTCCCCAAAGAAGACCACCAGAGTCCAGAGTCAAAGCTAAGCAGCAAGGATCTTTATTACAGGTTCGAACCTGGAACTCTCCCTCGCTCGTGAAACGAGACGGGCAGGAGAGCTCCCCCACTCAGCTCCGAACAATGTTATATAGTCTAAGAAAAGTGGGCATAGAGTTATTATACAAATCAGATATATGATTGGCTAGTGTTTGAACAAGGCGATTTGGCTAACTATGATTGGTTCCTGCCATTTCTGATATTTTGGTTCAAACTTTGAGGCAGGAGAGCAGGTTTATGGCAGCAAGAGTTTATCTTACTTAAACACGTCTTGTGACCTTGCCTCAGAACTTACAAAATCTCTGGTATGTGCAAAACAAAATCTCTGGTACGTGCAGAAAACCAGGTACTCACAGAACTTACGAAATCTCTGGTATGTGCAAAGATTAGAGAGCAGAACAAGGGTGTAGTGGGTGGGGGGCGGGTACACATCTATCTTTGTGTCCTTTCATTTCCCCCTTCTCATAAGTAACTGGATGTCCAATCTTGGATTTCCAGAGTCTTATAATATAGCCTCACTTTCTGGGTGCAGGAGAGGCTGGTGATGGCTACGGAGGACCATTAGTTGGATGGTATCAAACCTTTCTCTGACAAATTGTAAAATTTTATTTACCACACAGGGGCCTATAGTGAATAGAAGTAGTAAAGACATTAGGGGGCCTAAAAGGGGTGCCAGAAGGGAAAACATTGAAGAGCTCCACCAATTGTTAGTGGCTGTAGTGAATTGTTGCTTTTTCATTTCTAAGCTTAGTTCGTGTAGGCGTTGGACTCTTTCCTCAACTAACCCTGACTCATTTATATAGAAACAGCATTCTTCTTTGAGGAACATACAGGTACCTCCTTTCTCAGCCGTGAGTAAGTCTAAGGCTCTGCGGTTTTGAAGGGTGACCTGTGCTAGGGAGGTGAGCTGCCGCTGAAGGGAGGCTAGGGAATAGGCGGAGTCTTCCATAGCAACAGAGAATTGTTGTAACAGCTTGTCGTTTTCTATCATGGAGTGTTGTAGGGCCCCTCCTGCTAACCCCGCTGCGACGACAGAGGTGGTTAAGGATATTCCGGCAATTAGTGGTAGAAAAACTGCTCGTCTATGTCGCGCAGTTTTAGTTGGGGCGGTCCCTGCCCAGCCTATGAACTCTGCCGGGGTTAGCAGTGTCAGTCGGGGAACTAGGGTAACAGGGATACACAACTGTCTGTCAGAGATGCTTTTGGACAGAGTTTTTAACAGAGTCATATTACACCAGAAGAACACACCAGGGGGAGCATATATGGGACTATTAGGGTATGTAGCCGATTGGTTACAGAGGCTGTTGCTAAATGCCGAATAACAATAGGGGTATTTCTCTTAGTATGGGTCACGGTACAGGGCCACATCGGGTATCGTGACTATCGATGAGTTAAAACCTGTATAGTTTGTGGGAGGGGAGGATAGAGGAACAGCCGTTAATGGTGGTCTTCCTAGGGTTGCACACATAAAGCAAGAGGACAGGTCGCCTAAACCAGTGAGGTTGGCGAATGCTAGCCCTTCCCGTAATAGAGTTAGCCAGGAGAAGGGCTGCAAGTCTTGTGATAGCTTGGTTTCTTGCCTGTGGATTTGTGTGTGGATTAAGGGTTGAATCTGGACTAGACTTCTCCACAGATATAAATGGCTACTGGGCCAGGTACTAGTTGATGAGTAATATACTCCCCCATGTTGTGGGGTTGTCCACCGAGAGTCCCATGGGTCTCTAATTATCCAAGTGTAAGTGACGGGAGACTCAGTTTTGTAAAAATACCACCCTTGTCGTTCTCTCCAGTATCGGACAGAGTGCGTCTTACAGTAGCTATATGGGCAACCTGCACTCTGGTGCCACCAATAATTTTTACAATTATATTCAGTTTGATCATATTCAAAACAGATCATGGGTATTGCTGGTTGGGCAATCTGGAACCTAGTGAAATTGAGGTAAACTATAGTATTACACCCTGAGGGGGGGCAGTCTGCGCTAGCTAGCAGTTTACCTGCTTGGGGGGTTTCCCCGGGGTGAGTTTTGTTCTCATAGAGCCAGAACCTCCAGACATAGGGATTAGACGGCGCAGCAGTGAGGAGAGTCAGATGCATAAGGCATAAAAGCATAGGTAAGCTAGACATGGTTACGGCTATGGGGATGACGGCGCAGGGTTAGCTTTAAGGGATTGTTCTTAGCTTTGTCTATAGTCCATGTAACCGGTGCTCCAGACGGCTCGAGAAGGTCGGATGTTGGGTCCACTGGTTTGACGTGTGTGTAGTGGATCCACGAAGCGATGCCTTCTACTTTGAGAGCGGTGGGAGTAGTCAGGAGTACTTGCAGTGGTCCTTTCCACCTGGGTTGAAGAGTTTCTTGCCGGTGGCGCTTGACTAGGACCCAGTCTCCCGGCTGGAACGGATGAGGCGTTGGCGGAGGTCCTGCCTCGTACAGTTCTCGTAGTCTGGGCCAAATTTCCTGGTGAATTTTCTGTAAGGCTTGTAAGGAGAACAGGAGCTCAGAGACATTTTCAGTTTCAGGTTTGAGTAAGTCATCTTTTAGACTGGGGACCAGGGGTGGGGGTCTGCCATACATGATTTCATATGGTGTGAGGCCTAGTCTGTAAGGGGTATTTCGGGCCCGGAACAGAGCGTAGGGGAGAAGTACTACCTAATTAGCGCCAGTCTGCATGGTCAATTTAGTTAAGGTCTCCTTCAGAGTCCGATTCATCCTTTCTACCTGTCCTGAGCTTTGGGGCCTATAAGCACAATGTAATTTCCAATTTGCCCCCAGAATGGAAGCCAAATCCTGACTTACCTTAGCAACGAAGGCTGGTCCATTGTCTGACCCTATTTGGACGGGAAAGCCATACCTGGGGAGGATTTCTTCCAAAATTTTCTTTGCTACAACCTGAGCAGTTTCTCTCTTAGTTGGGAACGCTTCTGTCCATCCTGAAAAAGTATCTCAGTCTCTGACGTTACAGCCGCTCCTGCATACCGCTGGCCTTGGTGGACGTAGCTGCTGCCATCAGTGAACCAGGTGAGTTCTGTGTCGGGGAGCGGACGATCTTGCAGGTCCTCCCGCACCCCATGCACCTGAGCCAGTATCTCAGTGCAGTCATGGGACGGGGCGTCCAAGTCTGGATTTGGCAGCAGTGAAGCAGGGTTTAAAGAGGTTGGGGGCAGAAAAGTTATTCTGAGGGGTTTTAACAGCAGTCCTTGATAGTGGGTGAGCCGGGCGTTACTCATCCATCGGTCCGGCGGCTGCCGGAGGACGCCTTGAATGGCATGCGGGGTTATAACGCGCAACTCTTGCCCCATGATAAGTTTATCAGCGTCTCGGACCATTAGGGCGGTCGCCGCGATTATCCGGAGGCAGGGTGGCCAGCCAGCAGCCACTGAATCTAATTTTTTTGACAAATAGGCAACTGGCCTCTGCCAGGGGCCTAGGTACTGTGTTAACACGGCTTTTGCAACACCCTTACTTTCATCCACGTATAAGTGGAAGGGCTTGGAGACATCAGGGAGCCCCAGCGCGGGGGCTGATAACAAGGCAGTTTTGATTTGCTGAAAGGCCAGCTCAGCCTCTTCCGTCCAATTGAAGGGCTGCCGTTCCTTTGTTGCCTGGTATAGGGGCTTGGCTAACTCAGCAAATCCGGGTATCCATAACCTACAGAACCCTGCCGACCCCAGGAATTCTCTCACTTGCCGTGTTGACTGGGGTCTAGGGATGCATAGGACTGTTTCCTTTCAGGCTTTGGTTAGCCAGCGTTGCCCCCCTTTTAATAGGTACCCCAGATAAGTTACCTCCGACTTGCAGATCTGAGCCTTTGTTGCTGAGGCTCGGTAGCCTAGCTCCCCCAGAGTCTTCAGGAGGTCCTCAGTCCCTTGAACACAAGTTTCCGGGGACCTGGCCGCTATTAAGAGATCATCAACATATTGCAAAAGAGTTATTTCAGGGTGTTGCCGCCGGTACTTACCCAGATCTTCATGAAGGGCTTCATCGAACAGGGTTGGCGAGTTCTTGAACCCTTGTGGCAGTCTGGTCCATGTTAGCTGACCGTTGATGCCCCTCTCAGGATCCGTCCATTGAAATGCAAAGAGTTCTTGACTTTTGGGAGCCAGAGGAAGGCTGAAGAAAGCGTCTTTTAGATCAAGAACAGTATACCACTGTTTTTTGGGATGTAAGGCACTCAGAAGGGTGTATGGATTGGGCACAGTGGGATGTATGTCCATGACCCTTTTATTAACTTCTCTTAAATCCTGTACTGGCCTGTAGTCCGTACTGTTGGGTTTACGAACAGGTAACAGTGGAGTATTCCAGGATGAGTGGCAAGCCCGTAGGACTCCCTGGTCTAGGAGTCGGCGGATATGGGGCGTAATTCCTTCTCTTGCCTCCAGGGGCATAGGATATTGCCGAACCCGAACCGGGTCCGTCCCTGGCTTAACTTCCACAAATATGGCAGGTCGATGTTTAGCTAGCCCCAAGCCCCCAGTTTCTGCCCATGCTTCAGGGAAACGCTGGAGCCAAGAGTCAATTCCCTGATCGGGGGGCTTTTGCTCTTGATGGAGTCGGTACTCATTTTCTAAGGTGACAGTCAGGATAGATATTGGCCTGTTTTGGGAATCAGTTATCTTGGGCCCTTCTGGCTCAAAGTGGATTTGGGCCCCCATCTTTGTCAGCAAGTCCCTCCCTAGTAGAGGGCAGGGGCTCTCTGGGATGACTAGGAAGGAATGGGAGACTTTTCCCGTTCCTAAGTCTACAGTCCTCTGGGTTGTCCAGGGGTATTTTTTGATGCCTGTGGCCCCGTGCACCCAGGATGTTTTCTTAGATATTTTTCCAATTGGTTTGGTTAGGACTGAGCGTTCCGCCCCAGTATCGACCAAGAAGCGAACTGGGGACCCCTCCACTTGCAAAGTTACCCTGGGTTCGGGGAGGGGGTCCGAACCCCGTCCTCCCTAGTCAGAGTCCTGGGTAACGAGTACGGAGGTAGGGTTAGCTGGTCTCCGTTTCTTTGGGCAGTCTTTAATCCAGTGGCCACGTTCCTTGCAATAAGCACACTGATCTTTTTCTAATCCTTGCCTAGGGCCTTGCTTTTTCTGCTTTCTGTTTTGGCCATTTCCTGCCTGGGGGAAAGCTGCTACTAAGACTTTGGTCATTTCTTTGGTTGCCTTGAACTGTTTTTCTTCTGGAGTATCCCTATTATTATAAACTCGCTGGGCCATCTGAAGGAGGTCCTGAATCTGCTTTCCCTCTAAACCTTCTGATTTCTGGAGTTTTCTTTTAATATCTGGTGTTGCCTGGTTTACAAAGGACATTACTACCGCTGCCTGATTTTCCGGTGCTTCCGGGTCCATAGGGGTAAACTGTCTGAAGGCTTCCATTAATCTCTCTAAATACACAGTGGGGCTTTCTGTCTTACCTTGTAACACAGAATATACTTTAGCCAAATTGGTGGGCTTGCGAGCTGCAGCCCGGAGACCCGCCATTAGAGTCTGGCGATAAATGAGCAGTCGTCCCCTACCTTCTGCCGTGTTGTAGTCCCATCTGGGCCAGGTCAAAGGGAAAGCCGCATTAATGAGGTCAGGATTTGCAGTTGGCCGGCCGTCATCTCCTGGAACCAGTTTTCTGGCCTCAACTTGGATTCTTTCCCGCTCCTCTGTTGTGAACAGGATTCGGAGGAGCTGTTGACAGTCATCCCAGGTCGGCTGGTGAGTAAACATGACACTGTCTAACAACGAGGTTAGATCTTTGGGATTATCTGAGAACCGAGCATTTTGGGACTTCCAATTGTATAAATCACTGGTGGAAAAAGGCCAATACATGAGACGGGAGAGCCCGGTATCATCGAGCAATCCTATTTCTCTGAGAGGCAGGGCTACAGTGGAGTCAGGGAGTCGGGAAGCTTGGTCCCGCTGTACGCGGCCTCGTGTTCGGCCGGCCGGCCCCCCCAGGTTACTTTCGCTCTCGGCTGCTTCCGCTTCTTGGTTTCCCTCTACGGAAGCACCACCCTGGGGGACTGGGTCCTGCGGGATAAGGTGCGGATATGGTGGGGGAAATGTGGGTTCTAACGTTAGGGGGTCCTGGCTGTCCGGCAGCACAGGGGCCGAGGGAGCAGAGGGAGTCTTTTGTCTTGTAGGTCACGTTACTAGGACTTTGCAGGGCTCAGGGATGAATGGAGTTATCCAGGGTGGTGGGTTTTCCACAAGATCCTGCCACACTAGAATATAAGGAATTTGATCAGGATGTCCTGACTGCCCTGGCAGGAAAATCTTAGTTTTTACCTTAGTAATAATAGAGAGACAGAAAGTTCCTTCGGAGGGCCACCCTACGCCGAAAGAGGGCCACTCCGAACGGCAGAAAGTAACTAGCTTTCCCTTCTTTAGTTCTACGCTTAAGTTACGCCCCCGAGCCTTCACATCCTTAAAATTGGTAACAAGGAGTGAGAGCGGCGTGCTCTGGTTGTTGCCCATCTTTGGACTGCTCCTACAAAGAGAAGGGGGGACGAAAATGAGTGTGAAGCAGAGGGGAGTATCCGACAGGTCCGGTCCTGGAAGGGGAAGAAAAGGTTTTATGTTTCGTTTTGGGCTTACACTTAACACTTAACAATAACGGACAGACAGTAATAACGATGAGCATTCGCGAGCGCGTGTCGGACTTCCGACCTGAGTCAGACGGGGCAACCAAGGATGGAGGCCCCCAGATGGGCACAGGGGAACGTCTCCCACCAGTCCCGAGTGGCTGTTTTCTAGCACGTCCGCCAAGACCGTGCCACTTACAGAACAGACCAATACAGATTACAGATTACGGATTTCGCGAAATTTCAGGGAGACAGACAGAGACAAAGACAGAGACAGTGACAAAGCCGGCTTACCTACAGATTAAGATCCGTTGACTTGGGGGTCTGGTGGGCTTGGGGGAAATCCCGGACGAGCCCCCATTTGTTATGCCCAGACCGTTTATTCCCCGAAGAAGACCACCAGAGTCCAGAGTCAAAGCTAAGCAGCAAGGATCTTTATTACAGGTTCGAACCTGGAACTCTCCCTCGCTCGTGAAACGAGACGGGCAGGAGAGCTCCCCCACTCAGCTCCGAACAATGTTATATAGTCTAAGAAAAGTGGGCATAGAGTTATTATACAAATCAGATATATGATTGGCTAGTGTTTGAACAAGGCGATTTGGCTAACTATGATTGGTTCCTGCCATTTCTGATATTTTGGTTCAAACTTTGAGGCGGGAGAGCAGGTTTATGGCAGCAAGAGTTTATCTTACTTAAACACGTCTTGTGACCTTGCCTCAGAACTTACAAAATCTCTGGTATGTGCAAAACAAAATCTCTGGTACGTGCAGAAAACCAGGTACTCACAGAACTTACGAAATCTCTGGTATGTGCAAAGATTAGAGAGCAGAACAAGGGTGTAGCGGGTGGGGGGGCGGGTACACATCTATCTTTGTGTCCTTTCACCCTCATATCTTATTTGCTCCACTCACATTCAAGTCTTTGTCCAAACAATCACTCAGAAATCCAGGAATGAGAGCTGTGATAGGCTCAAGTCAATCAAGAACCACCCTCTGCTTCCCTTGAGGAGCATCAGAACATGGCGCCTGGCAGGAGGAGGAGAACAACACCAGTGGCCGGGAGGGAAGTGCCAGGTGAGAGTGAGGATGGGCTGTTGGATAAGCAACCAATAGTTTTTGCCAATGGGACAGCTCCCCGAACTTTACCGGGTTATATAATTGCAAACTCTCTCAAGTCGTGTTTCAGTTATATTATGACTTATGGTCTTCATTTAAATGGGATAACTAGGAGGGTTTTTTAAAAAAATTATTTTGCCTTGATTGTTGATTCTTTAAAGGAAAACCACACTAATTAGCAGCAGCAGCAGCTGTCCAAGCCTTGGTCTCCTTATCTGTAAAAGGAGCTTAGCAAACCTTTACTCTGAAGGTTCTGAGAGGACTGGAATGATACACAAAACTCTTAGGACAGTTCCTGACACTTGGTGAGCATCGTGTAAATATTTGTTATGTGAATTTTTGATACAACTTCGAAATAAGCGATCTGGTTTCCTAACCTGCACCATTCTGATAAAAATAGCAAATTACTGTATAATGGTTTACAGGTATCTCATTGTTATAAAGTTCATTCTGAAAGATGGCTGGCAAATACACCTCATGGAAATCAAAACTATTTCACAGAATGAGTGCAGCTGGGCTCTAACACAGGTCAAATTACTGTTCCCTTCCACTTTGCTTCACTTCCTTTAAAAAAAAAATTATTTGTAGAGACAAGGCCTCCCTATGTTGCCCAGGATGGTCTTGAACCCCTGGGTTCAAGTGATCTTCCTGCCTTGGCCTCCCCGAGTCCTGGGATTACAGGCGTGACCCACCATGCCTGGCCTGCTTCACAGTATTTTCTAGTTTTGTTTTTTTTTAAATACACTTTAAGATGCTTATCATAGGCTGGGCGCGGTGGCTCAAGCCTGTAATCCCAGCACTTTGGGAGGCCAAGACGGGTGGATCATGAGGTCAGGAGATCAAGACCATCCTGGCTAACACAGTGAAACCCCGTCTCTACTAAAAAATACAAAAAACTAGCCAGGCGAGGTGGTGGGCGCCTGTAGTCCCAGCTACTCGGGAGGCTGAGGCAGGAGAATGGCGTAAATCTGGGAGGGGGAGCTTGCAGTGAGCCGAGATCTGGCCACTGTACTCCAGCCTGGGCGACAGAGTGAGACTCCGCCTCAAAAAAAAAAAAAAAAAAAAAAAAAGATGCTTATCATAAAAAGGGGACTATGGTAGGCTGCATAGTAGTCCCCCAAATATGTTTGAGTCCTAATCCCAAGAACCTGTGAATATGTTAACTCATATGACAAACGGGAATGAAGGCTGGAGATGAAACTAGGTTGCTAGACAGCTCACCTTAAAAGGGGGAGCATAGCCTGGGTCATCCAGGTGAGGTCAGTGCAATCACAAGGGCCTTAAATGAGGAAGAAGGAGGCAGAAGAGTGAGTGTCGGAGCAATGTGACGGGAGGAAGACTTGACTGGTCATTGCTGACTTTGAAGCTGGAAAGGGGCCACAGGCCAAGAAATGTGGGCGCCTCCAGAAGCTGCAAAAGATAAGCAGATGGATTCTTTCCTAGAGCCACCAGAGGGAACACAGCCCTGCCCACACTTTGATTTTAGCTCAATGAGACCTGTTTTGGACTTCTGACCTCTAAAACTGTAAGATAATAAATTTATGTTGTTTTAAGTCTGTAAGTTAATGTTAGTTTTTTACAGCAGCAATAGAAAACGAATGTAGGGAACATTGTAATTTCAACTCAGTCAAAAATGACATTTAAGAACCCCAAATACCCTTTTGTGTCAAACCTTGCCAAACAAAAAGGCAAATACTGAACAGCTGAAACACTTGTCACACTGCTGTGATTATGGGGGTGCGACTGGAATCAAACTTCCCTTCTGCATCAGGATGCAGGGTCTGTTGTGGTCCTGAAAATACATCTACAATGAAAAGGCATAAATAGGATGTCATGATTTTATTGAAATATGGCCACATGACGGGGTAAAAGCCAGGGATATTGGCCAGTTTGCTTAAAAGAAGCAGAAAATATTAACTGGTGCATATCAGCAAAGGAGGAAACAGTAAAATGGTATGCAAAAACAAAGGAAAGAATGTCTGAACAAATGGTATTTTGCAGCCATTTAGTTTCAGGGAAAATAGGCTTACATTCTCGCCTGCTGTATTTATGGCATGGACATTCAAAGTGATGACGCATCCACATCAAAAAGGAGCTGAATAGCTTTGTTTTCTTTTCTTTACTCTTTTCTTCTTCTTGGTTTTTTTGTTTTGTTTTGTTTTGTTTTGTTTTTTAATTTGAGATGGAATTTCGCTCTTGTTGCCCAGGCTGGAGTGCAGTGGCGCGATCTCAGCTCACTGCAACCTCTGCCTCCCCGGTTCAAGCGATTCTCCTGTCTCAGTCTCCTGAGTAACTGAGATTACAGGTGTTCGCTACTACGCCTGGCTAATTTTTGGTATTTTTAGTAGTGACAGGGTTTCACCATGTTGGCCAGGCTGGTCTCGAACTTCTGATCTCAGGTGATCTGCCCGCCTCAGCCTCCCAAAGTGCTGGGTTTCTTATGGTATACTTAAGATGGCAGGAGAATAGGCAAGACATTCCTTGATTTAAGTTTATTTTTAAGCCTTAGGGCTTTAAAAGAAGCAAACCTCAGTTTTCCAAATTACATCTCACATCATATCCCCCCTCCAAGTAAGAGACAAAGGAGGCTTGCTTGCTAGGGTTGGGTTTGTGATCCCACACATCAGTGGGTTCAGTCTAGTTTGGGGTTGAGGCTTAGTCAAGTTCTGGCTTCCGTCCCTGTGTTCTGTGCTCTGTGGGCCTTCCAGACACTTGTGTGGCTGCCTGGCCCAGGTCAATGGAGTCTGTCCAGTGGTGGGGGACTTAGTGCAGGAAGAGAGAGAAAGCCTCAGGTTTTGTTCCTGTCATCTAATGTGTTACCATTAGTAATTTAGACTTTTCTGGTAATGGGATGTAATTCCAAGCAGAGCGTTAAGTTGACCAGGCCTTATATTTCTTTACTTAGCAGTTGTAAATGTCAATGGGATTTTTAGCTGATAGGTTTGTTTGTTTGTTTGTTTGAGACAGGATCTCACTCTGTCACCCAGGCTGAAGTGCAGTGGTGAGACCTTGGTTCACTGCAACCTCTGCTCCCAGGTTCAAGCAATCCTCGCATCTCAGCCTCCCTGAGTAGCTGAGACTACAGGCACACACCATCATGCCTGGTTAATTTTTGTATTTTTTGGTAGAGACGGGGTTTCACCATGTTGGCCAGGTTGGTCTCAAACTTCTGACCTCAAGTGATCCGCCTGCCTCAGCCTCCCAAAGTGCTGGGATTACAGGTGTGAGCCACCATGCCCGGCCTAGCTAATAGGTTTCTATATTCCATTGTTGATGTTTTGGTTCTTAGCTCCTCTGAGGAATCTCTGTGAAACATCTTTTAAATTGTTTCAACTATTATCCCCTTATTATCAGTAATAATATAAGATGATTTGGATAAAGGTCCATCTTAACCTATTTTTTGTTACTTAATTATCTTATCCCATTCCTTATTGCATGTCAACATCTAGAGTTCCCTAAAACAGCAAACTCTTAACCACTTTTTAAATATGTCCCACATATCAAAGCTAATAATAATAATGACTACCTTACACTGGGACCTTACACTGGTGCCTACCATGTGCAAGGCACCATGTTTTATATGGCTTCATTTCCCCAGCAATTTTATGGGATAGACACCTTTAAGATCGTTCTATATGTGAGAAGAAAACTGAGTCTTGGAGAGAATCATCAGCTTGTGAAAATCACAAAGCTAGTAGATGTCAGAGCCAGGATTTAAATCTAGCCCATCTGACTCCAGATACAAACTCTTAACCACTCCTGCTAATGTGCAGAACTTATCTGGGAGCTTATGAACACCTGCAAACTAAAGTGGATGGGGCAAATCCATTTCTACCACCATCTAGTGGAGGTTCCTAGAGCACGACAGAATTGTGTTTCCCTCTGCCCCTGTTCCCTCTTCCGCTCTGCGTCTGCTTCCCTGGCCAGCGGCTGCTGCCTAGGGCCTGCTGATCACCACCTGCATCTTGGGGACTCAACTGTTGATAATTGCCGGGAACTGAACTGTAGCATCTCAGTCCAGGAGCTGGTGACTCAGCAAGTCGCCTTACCTCCAGCAAAGTCCCCTGGGTCACAAGACCAGGCTTTCTGAGAGGCAGGAACCTGGGTGTCACTAGGGCAGAGTAAAACTGATGGGGTAGCTGCATGCATGCCCTTCCTACTGCCAGGCCCTTACCCCTTGAGTCAGCAACTCTTCCTCCTAGGAATGTCTATGTTGAACTGGCAAATGAACGCAAAATTGCCCATCCCAAGCAAACCAGGAGTGGTGAAGCAAGAAATTTCTGTCCTGTTGTGATGGCTAATACCGAATGTCAACTTGATTGGATTAAAGGATGCAAAGTATTGTTCCCGGGTGTGTCTGTGAGGGTGTTGCCAAAGGAGATTAACATTTGAGTCAGTGGACTGGGAAAGGCAGATCCACCTTCAATCTTGGTGGGTGCCATCTACAGCTGCCAGTGTGGCCAGGATATAAACATGAAAAGGCTAGACTGGCTTAGCCTCCCAGCCTATATCTTTCTCCCACACTGGATGCTTCCTGCCCTCAAACATCGGATTCCAAGTTCTTCAGCTTTGGGACTCAGACTGGCTTCCTTGCTCCTCAGCTTGCAGATGGCCTATTGTGGGGACCTTGTGATCATGTGGGTGTGAGCCACCACGCCCAGCCTAGCTAATAGGTTTCTATATTCCACTGAATAAACTCCCCTTTGTATATATCTATCCTATTAGTTCTGTCCCTCTAGAGAACTCTGACTAATACACCTGCCATATGAATACCTGTATAATATCCTCAATTTTGCCTCTTCACCCTAAAGCCTAAATTATTTGCTATCTGGTCCTTTATAAAAAAAAAAAAGTTTACCTACTCCTGCTTTACATGATATCATGGAAGTTCTGGCATTTCAATTTCGCGTCATGTAGGCCATACTTTGATCCACAGGTCAGCCAACCAAGTGAATGGTTAAAGCCGTTGCTACCAAGCCCCTCAAACTAACATTGACTCTGGAATCTCTGTTTACTGAACTCATATCAATAAATTTAATCTGATCCAATTTTATACTCCTTCCACCCTGATCCCCACACCTTTAAGATCCATTTCCATATATCCCAGGTTTCTGTTGATGTGAATTAATAAGATTATGTAATTCTCTTGGTGTGTATTATACTTCCTGAGTGGGGTCCAGAACAGGAGAAAGCTCTGCAACAGGTCCAGGCTGCTGTGCAAACTGCTCTGCCACTTGGGCCGTATGACCCAGCAGATTCAATGGTGCTTGAGGTGTCAGTGGCAGATAAAAATGCTGTTTGGAGCCTTGGGCAGGCCCCTGTAGGTGAATCATAATAGAGGCCTCTAGGATTTTGGAGCAAGGCCCTGCCATCTTCTGCAGATAACTACTTTTGCTTTGAGAGACAACTCTTGGCATGTTACTGGGCTTTGGTAGAAACTGAACGTTTGCTATGGGTCATCAAGTCACCATGTGACCTGAACTTCCTATCATGAACTAGGTGCTTTCTGATGCACCTAGCCATAAAGTTGGGTGTGCACAGCAGCATTCCATCATCAAATGGAAGTGGTATATATGTGATTGGGCTCAAGCCCCCTGAAGGCACAAGTAAGTTACATAAGGAAGTGGCTCATATGCCCGTGGTCCCCACTCCTGCCACCTTGCCTTCTCTCCCCAAGCCTGCATCAGTGGCCTTATGGGGAGTTCCCTATGATCAGTTGACAGAGGAAGAGAAGACTAGGGCCTAGTTTACAGAGGGTTCTGCATGATATGCAGGCACCACCCAAAAGTGGACAACTACAGCACAACAGCCCTTTTCTAGGACATCCCTGAAGGACAGTGGCAAAGGGAAATCTTCCCGGTGCCAGAACTTTGAGCAGTACACCTGGTTGTATACTTTGCTTGGAACGAGAAATAGCCAGACATGTGATTATATATTGATTCAGGGGCTGTAGCCAGTGGTTTGGCTAGATGTCAGGAACTTGTAAGAAGCATGATAGGAAAATTGGTGACAAAGAAATTAGGGGAAGAAGTATGTGGATGGACCTCTCTGAGTGATCAAAAACTGTGAAGATACTTGTATCCCATGTGAATGCTCACCAAAGGGTGACCTCAGCAGAGGAGGATTTTAATAATCAAGTGCTTAGGATGATTCATTCTGTGGACACCAGTCAGCCTCTTTCCCCAGCCACCCCTGTCATCGCCCAATGGGCCCATGAACAAAGTGGCCATGGTGGCAGGATGGAGGTTACCCATGGGCTCAGCAACATGGACTTCCACTCACCAAGGCTGACCTGAGTGCCCAATTCGTCAGCAGCAGAGACTAACACTGAGCCCTCAATATGGCACCATTCCTCTGGGTGATCAGCCAGCTACTTGGTGGCAGGTTGATTATATTGAACCTCTTCCATCATGGAAAGGGCCAAAGTTTGTCGTCACTGGAATAGATGCTTCCTCTGGATATGGGTTTGCCTATCCTGCATGCAATACTTCTGCCAAGACTAACATCTGTGGACTCACAGGATACCTTATCCACTGTCATGGTATTCCACATAGCATTGCCTCTGACCATGGCACTCACTTTAGAGCTAAAGAGGTACAGCAGTGGGCTCGTGCTCATGGAATTCACTGGTCTTACCATGTTCCCCATCATCCTGAAGTAGCTGGATTGATAGAACAATGGAATGGCCTTTTGAAATCACATTTACAATGCCAACTAGGTGACAATACTTTGCAGGCTTGGGGCAAAGTTCCCCAGAAGGTTGTGTATGCTCTGAATCAGCATCCAATATGTGGTACTGTTTCTCCCATAGCCAGGATTCATGGGTCCAGGAATCAAGGCGTGGAAGTGGAAGTGGCACCACTCACCATCACCTCCTAGTGACCCACTAGCAAAATTTTTGCTTCCTGTCCTTGTGACGTTATATTCTGCTGGCCTAGAGGTCTTAGTTCCAGAGGGAGGAATGCTGCCACCTAGAGACACAACAATGATTCCATTAAACTGGAAATTAAGATTGCCACCTGGCCACTTTGGGCTCCTCCTACCTCTAAGTTAACAGGCTAGGAAAGGAGTTATAGTGTTTGCTGGGGTGAGTGACCCAGACTATCAAGATAAAATCAGTCTACTACTCCACAATGGAGGTAAGCAAGAGTATGTGTGGAATACAGGATATCTTTAGGGTATCTCTTAGTATTACCATGCTCTGTAATCAAGGTCAATGGGAAACAACAACAATCCAATCCAAACAGGACTACAAATGACCCAGACCCTTCAGGAATGAAAGTCTGGGTCAGTCCACCAGGTAAAAATCCACAACCCACTGAGGTGCTTGCTGAAGGCAAAGGAAATACAGAATGGGTAGTAGAAGAAGGTAGTTATCAATACCAGCCACCACCACATGACCAGTTGCAGAAACGAGAACTGTAATTGTCATGAGTATTTCCTCCTTATTTTGTTAAGAATGTGTTTGTGCATGTATACACTTGTACTAAGAAAATATCTTCATTTTATTTCCTTTCTTTTTCCTTTATCATGTGACATAAAATTTATTGACTTCATATTTGCATTTAAGTGTTGTTAACTTTATGTAATAGCATTTAAGGATTAGTGTGTTTCCAGTTGTAAAAGAATAGTTGTATTATGTTAGATGTAATTATGACCTTATTATTGTCTTTATTTGGAGGATAAGTATGATTTCAGGTGTTTATGGGTTCAAGTTGACAAGGGGTGGACTCATGATGGTTAATATTGTCAACTTGATTGGATTGAAGGATGTAAAGTATTGTTTCTGGGTGTATCTGAGTGTTTCTGAGTGTTGCCAGAGGAGATTAACATTTGAGTCAGTGGACTGGGAGAGGAAGACTCACCCTCAATGTGGGTGGCATCATCCAATAGGCTTCCAGCACGGTTAGAAAAAGCAGGCAGAAGAAGGTGGAAGGAGCTAACTTGCCGAGTCTTCTGGCCTTCATCTTTCACGCTGGGTGCTTCCTGCCCTCGAACATCAGACTCCACGATTTTCGGCTTTTGGACTCTTGGACTTAGACCAATGGTTTGCCAGGGGTTCTCAGGTCTTAGGCCACAGACTGAAGGCTGCACTGTCAGCTTCCCAACTTTTGAGGTTTGGGGACTCAGACTGAGCTACTGCTGGCTTCCTTGCTCCTCAGCTTACAGATGGCCTATTGTGGGACTTCACTTTGTGATCATGTGAGTCAATTCTCCTTAACAAACTCCTTTTCTGTCTTTTTTTCCTTTTTTTTTTTTTGAGATGGAGTTTCGCTCTTGTTGCCCAGGCTGGAGTGCAATGGCACGATCTCAGCTCACTGCAACCTCTGCCTTCTGTTTTAAGCGATTCTTCTGCCTCAGCCTCCCGAGTAGCTGGGATTACAGGTGCCTGCCGCCACTCCCGCCTAATTTTTCTATTTTTAGTAGAGACAGGGTTCCACCATGTTGGCCAGGCTGGTCTCGAACTCCTGACCTCGTGATCCACCTGCCCTCAGCCTCCCAAAGTGCTGAGATTACAGGTGTGAGCCACTGCGCCCAGCCCAACAAACTCCTTTTTATATATAGATATATCCTATTAGTTCTGTCCTTCTAGAGAACCCTGACTAATACACTTCCTCATGATCAGTAATTTGTACCTTACCTTCTGGGGCTTTCAGGGACTTCAGTCTAGTTACAAATTTAGGAAAGAGAGAGATGGTGGGGGTGAGTCCTGCAGAGGATTATTACGGGATCTTTAGACAAGGGGGAACCAGTCTTCTCAGATGATGGAAGGGTTGCTCCTACTAGCAAAGAAGATTCAGCAGAACTTGGGGTTTAAGTTTCCAGCTTCACTGGAATCTCCCCATATATCCCCTTCCTGGTTCTCAGGGCCCCTCTCCTTCCCAATCAGTACCCTTACTTTGACAAAAGGGTACTCCATGGCTGCAAATTCAATTTGCCTTGTAATTCAGCTACCCACAAAATTAGGCTTTGGATTTAGTTTCCCTGTGCCTGCAGGAGATTATGTTTTCTTTTAGGGCAGTCATTGGAGCTTCCAGATTCTTAATGTGAGCCTTGAGCTGGAAATTTGAAGTCCCGGGCTCATCATTTTCTTTCCTTATGTTCTCCAGCCCAATGAGAAGCATGTTCTCCTTATTTTCATTAAAAGGATCTACAACATCAAATTCTCAGTAACCTAGAGCCTAGCTTTCTGTAAAACTTGATTACAGGTCTCTAAAGGTAATAATTTTACATTACTGTCTTGTCATTGCAGGACATAAAGTATCAGTGCCCTCTTTACCTCTGGAAATAGGCTCATTAATGCCTGTAAATCTAATCAGATCAGAAAATCAATTCTAGATAAGTCAGAACCAATTCAAAGAAATCATCCTAAGATTCTGCTCCTCTGGAACTACTCTAAGTACTGGATTTTTTTTTTTTTTTTAAGTGCCATAATTGACCTTTCAGTGAGAGAATTCTCCCAGTTGAGTTTAAATTCACAGAGAGCAGGCTCCAGACACCCAGCACAGACTGAGTGTGCTCTGGCAAACCTGATCCAAGAAGACCTTCACTTCACTCCTTCCCTCAGAACATCTTGAGTTTCTCCTTTAGGCTTTGACAAAATAGTTGAGTCTGAATTCTATAAATACAGGTTACTGAGAAGATTGTTTTGCCAGGGAACATTTTCTAAAGCCCCAAGTGTTAATAGGTGGTGGTGTAATAATCTCCTGTGTCCTATTAATTTCTGAGGTTCTGAAAGAACCACACTTATTCTTAGGAGAGATGTCTGATCTTGAAGGTACTGAAGAAACCCCAGCTTTATCCAGGTATCAAGGACCTCTCTGAAGGACTCAGAGCAGAATTTAACATTGAGGAGTGATTTCTTTAAATTTTAATTTTATTGAAGAAATTTGGCTCTTCCTGTTCTCCACGATGGTACAGGATCAAGGTGAAAAGAAGATCCCCACGTGGGAACTTCACATCCACAAACTCGCCTCAATATCTGTGTGGGGAGGGTAGAGACAGACTGACCTGAGCAGCTCACAGGCCAGACCCCCGTGTTTTCCAAAGCCAAGTACAGCATCAGGTGCTTCAGCATCAGGAGAAACGAAGAGATTGCCGTTCACTGCACACTCTGAGGGGCCAAGGCAGAAACAATCCTGGAGAAAGGTCTAAAGGTGTAGGAATGTGAGTTAAGAAAACAAAAAAAATAACCCCTCAGACACTAGAAACTTTGGTTTTGGGATCCAGAAACACACTGATATAGGTATCAAATATGACTCAAGCACTGGTATCTATGACCTGGACTTCAATGTGGTGCTGGATAGGCAAGGTTTTAGCATCGCAGACAAGAAGTGTGGGACAGGCTGCACTGGGGACAAACAGAGTCAGTTAAGAGGAGGCCATGCAATGGGTCCAGCAGAAGTGTGATGGGATTATTCTTCCTGGTAAATAAGTTCCCATTTCTACCCAAAAGGCCGATACAAAGTTTTCAGTGGGGAAGTGGGGGGAAAGGAAAAGAAATGTAAACTTTAATTCACAGGGCAAGATATATATATATATATATATATATATATATATATATATATATATATAAATAAAATTTTCATACAGGATCTCACTGTCACCCAGGCTGGAGTGCAGTGATGCAATCTTGGCTCACTGCAACCTCAGCCTCCTGGGCTCAAGTGATCCTCCCACCTCAGCCTCCTGAGTAGCTGGGACTACAGGCACACACCATCACGCCTGGCTAATTCTTTTTGTATTTTTTGTAGAGACGGGGTTTTGCTATGTTACCCAGGCTGGTCTCAAACTCCTGGGCTCAAGTGATCCACCCGTCTTGGTCTCCCAAAGTGCTGAGATTATAGGCGCGAGCCACCGTGCCTGGCCGATAATTTTATTTTGGACTCTAGTTCCCATTAAACATTAACTTAAAAATTTTGGAGTTTGGGTTCACTGGACTGAATTTAAAAAGTTAATTTTTAGGACTTGAATTTTTCTTGGGCATTTGATAGCAGCAGAAATGTTTATATTCAAATTTGGGTCTTCTCTATTTGTTAGAATTTTATTATTGGAGCATCTTTTTGTTGTCATTTAATTCATTGCAGAACCAATGATGGGCAGCATTAGATAGGGCGGCTGGATGTAATTTTAGATGGAAAACAGAATAAGCTTTGGTACAACTTGACCTTAGAGCATGTGGCAAATTGTATTTTATGAAATTGGCCTTCAGTGAAATAAGCCAGACACAAAAGGACAAGCACTGTATGATTTCACTTTTATGAGGTACAAAGAATAGCGAAACTCCTAGAGACAAAAAGTAGAGTGGGGTTGCCAGGGGCTGGAGCCAGTGGGGAATAGGGAGTTACTGTTGAATGAGTACAGAGTTCAACTTGGGAAGGTGAAATTCTGGAGAGAGAGAGAGAGTGGTGATGGTACACAGCAATGCAAATGTACTAAATGCTACTGCAGTGTGCATCTAAAAATAGTTATAATGGCAACTTTCAGGAAGATTTCACCACAATTTTAAAAAGGAAAAAAATAGCCACAATGATATTTCCAGTCCCACATGCTCTTCCAAAACCTCGCCACTCTCCCATTAGGAGTAAGAGTCTCTCTTCCTAACAGAGGACAGCAGCAGTGATGCTGTGTGGATTATGAGACCCAGTCATGAAAGACGACGTGGCTCCTGCCTGGTTCTCTCTTCATTTCAATATGGACCTTTGGAGCCCTGAGCTAAGCTGAAGCCACCCTGCAGGAGAGACCATGTGGGACGGTCACATAGCAATAGAGAGAGCTGCCCAAGGAGCCCAGTTGTGCGAGTCTTCCTGGTTCACGTGCCAGGCATACGAATGAGGAAGACATCACACTGACTACAGCCCTGGCTGCTGACAGAGAGACCCCGAGTGAGAACTGCCTGCCGAGCCCAGTCAACCCCACAGTTGTGAGAGACAATAATCATAGATTTTTTTTCTGACACTAAATTTGGTGTAGTTTATTATACAGCAATAGACAACTGGAACACAGCCCATTTAATTTTTGTTTTAAGACGGGGTCCCATTCTATCACCCAGAGTGCAGTGGTGCAATCACATTTCACTGCAGCTTTGATCCCTTGGGCTCAAGCAACTCTCCCACTTCAGCCTCCTGAGGAGCTGGAACTACAGGCACGTGCCACCATGCCTGGCTAATTTTTAAAACTTCTTTTGTAGAGATGAGGTCTTGCTATGTTACCCAAGCTAGTCTCAAACTCCTGGGATCAAGAGATCCACCTGCCTCAGCTTCCCAAAGTGCTGGAATGACAGGCATGAGCCACCAGGCCCAGCCCCATTTAACTAATGTTTTCATCTAACCCATTCATTTTTATGGTCACCTGACCTCAAGAGCCTTCTTGGGGTAAAGTGGACGCTGCCTGCCAGCAGTCCCAGGAGGACACTCTGAAGCCATTCAGTGTCAGAAGGTGGGAGCAAAAACTCCTAGGTCGTTTGCCATTTCTTCTTTCCTGAAGGGGGCTGCCACATCCTCGGCTGGTGGCACACTTGATAGAGGACTCCAATGCATTGGGAGAACAAACACCTGGAGGCTGTTATGGGGACGCTAGTTCCCCACTTCTTAGTTTCCTGTGGAAACTTTTATCTAGACACCCCACTACTGGCCTTTCTCCCAGCCTCCCTCAATCTTCTTCTCAGAAGTGACATCTGGTAGGTGAGTCTGAGAGAATGATCTGGGCATGCCGACCCAGCCCCTTCCTCCCTTCTTTTGCTCTGGTTGACATCTCTGCTGTGCAGAATAAAGCATTCGCCCAGCTGGGCCTGGGGCTGGGGACTGCCTAATTCATAAGTTAAGCCTGTATAAGCCAAGTTGGCTGTAGTTATTTTAACAACTCCAGAGATAATAAAAGTGATATTGTAATTTCCATCTGCCAAGCTCCTATGTCTATCTCAGAATAGCTGAAAACTCAGGAGGGTGGAAAAAAGGATGTAAATTCTTTGTCTTTGCTCCAGCCTCTCTCTGCCTTTCATTATCTCCTTTTCAGTCACTTGTCAAATCTGGCTTTAAAGTTATTTGTAGACTTCTCATAGGTCACTACTGCATCGCATAGGTAGTCCTCAACTTTAATGATTGTGCTTTAAAACGACCTAAACACCCTTTTCACACTCTACACTGACACTTCTAAACTGAGTGTTACATGTCAAACTCAGGCTCTCATGCATCAGCTGGCAAAAACGAACATTCCCAGCTATCCCACAGCAGAGTTGCTGGCCAGCCAGCTGCTCTGTTCTATGGTTTCATCACTTTCGTTGGTATGGCAGTTTGGGGACAATTATTTAAATACTTTATTATATTTGCAGTGATTGTTTTATTAAAGAAGTAAAGTGGAAAAATGAAAATATTCATGCTCGTGACAAAAAAAATGAAGACCTCATAAAACTTGATGCAGTTGAGGCAAAGATGGAGATCATTTGGCATGCTGAATGCTAGGGATGGAACCTCGATTTGGGTGTTTGTTTTATTTATAAGGGGTGACTTTTGTGTTTAACTGTGACAAGAAAGAATAAAGTGAACAAATTATATAGAACATAATGTATAGTCAGGGTTATCCAGAGAATCAGAGCCAACAAGATGTATATCCTGAGAGAGTAGCAGAGACTTATTTTAAGGAATTAGCTCATGTGATTGTGAGAGCCAGCAAGTCCAAAATCTGCAGTCCAGTCTGAAGGCCACCACGTTGGAGACTCAGGAAAGAACCAGTGTCACAGTTCAAATCTAAACGCCGCCTATTGACAGAATTCCTTCTAATTCAGAGGAGGTCAGTGGTTTGTTCTACTCAGGCCTCAGCTGACTGGATGAGGCTCACCCACATCATGCAGGACAATCTGCTTTCCTCAAAGTCCACCGATTTGGCCGGGCATAGTGGCTCAAGCCTGTAAGGCAGGTGGATCATTTGAGGTCAGGAGTTTGAGAGCAGCCTGGCCAACATGGTGAAACCCTGTTTCTAGTGAAAATACAAAAATTAGCCAGGTGTGGTGGTGCATGCCTGTAATCCCAGCTACTCAGGAGGCTGGGGCATGAGAATCACTTGAACCCAGGAGGTGGAGGTTGCAGTGAGCTGAGATCGCACCACTGCACTCCAGCCTGAGTAACAGAGTGAGATTTCATTAAAAAAAAAAAAAAAAAAAGTCCAACTACTTAAATGTTAATCTCATCCAAAACACCCTCACAGAAATATGTAGAAAATGTTCCATCATATACATATCTGGGCACTATGGCCCAGCCAAGTTGACACACAAATTAACCACCACACATGGTGGAAATAGAGCTTCAAGATGATGTTCCAAAGGCAAGCAATGTTATACTTTTAAAATCTCTGGGAATATACCCGTTTTGGATATTATTTTGGAAATATACAATTTTTTTTATACTTCAGTGTAGTTTTAAGGAGCAGAAAATTAAGGGACTGCCTATAAAACTCCTTGAGGAAAGGTGTTATGTCTCTAAAACAGGAATGAGATTGGCAGCAAACAACTGTATACCTGACTAACAGTTACCTGAACAAATAAGGCATAATTTTCTCACTTTATAAGAAGCCTGGAGGTAAGTGGCTGCTTGTATTGGTTCAGAAGCTCAGTGGTGTTGGGACTGACACCACTGTGATTCTCTTTGCCTTTCCCCCAAGGTTTTAAGATAATGGCTGCATCCACATTCAAGGAAAGAAGAAGAAAGTGCTGCAGTTCCATTTTATTGGGAAAACCTCACTAGATTATGCTTATATCTCACTGGCTAGAACCATGTCACATGGCCACCCTAGCTGCAAGGGAGGCTGGGTAAGCAAGTATTTATTTGTCTACATTACTGCTTTGAACAAACTCAAGATTCTATTAAGGAAGAGACAAGTGAGATAGATTTTGAATAGATGGCAAATCATGTCTGCTATAGTCCTATGTATCTTTTATCCTTGATGCCTGCTCAGGACTTAGGATACAACTTCTGTCAATAGAAGGTACTCAATAAGTATTTATTAATTAAAAAGGTAGAAAAAGAAGCAAAACTTGATTTTTTTTCTCTCATTCTCTGTGAGATTCTTTCATCAGATGGCAATATTGAATTTTTTTTCTAATTTCCATATAATTGCTCACCTTTCTATTGGATAGTATTAGGTTGGAGCAAAAGTAATTGCAGTTTTTGCCATTAGAATAGCAAACACTGCAATTACTTTTGTACCAACCTAATAAACACCAACTGTCATTTATTGCATGTTTACTACGTGCCAGGCACTAATCTAAGTACTTTATGTATGCTAACTTTAATCTTTAATATAACCCTAGCAGGTAAGTAGTATTACTGTCCTATATCACAGATAAAGAAACTGAGGCACAGAGAGATTAAGTAACTATAACTTGTTCCAGATCACACAGCTGGAAAGTGGCATAACTGGGTTAGGAATAGAGTTGGCAGACTTAGCAAATAAAAATTACAAGATGTCCAGTTAAGTTTACATTTTCAATAAACAGTTTTGTGTTTTTTTGTTGTTTTTTTGTTTTTTTTGAGACAGAGTCTTGCTCTGTCACCAGGCTGGAGCGCAGTGGGGCGATCTCGGCTCCCTGCAACCACTGCCTCCCAGGTTCAAGCAATTCTCCTGCCTCAGTCTCCCGAGTAGCTGGGACTACAGGAGTGCGCCATCACGCCCAGCTAATTTTTGTATTTTTTTTTAGTTGAGACGGGGTTTCACCATATTGGCCAGGATGGTTTTGATCTCTTGACTTCATGATCTGCCTGCCTGGGCCTGCCAAAGTGCTAGGATTACAGGCATGAGCCACCACACCTGGCCCGATAAACAGTTTTTTAGTATAAATATGTCCCATGCAATATTTGGAAGCTACTTATGCAAAAACATTATTCATTGTTTATCTGAACTTTGCATTTAACTGGATGTCTTGTATTTCATCTGGTAACCCTAGTTAAGAACCCAGGCAGTGTGACTTCAGAGCCTGTACTCTTAGTCACAACTTCATACTCCCTTTCCTGAGGTATAAGTTTAATCTTTATCTATTACAACCTATAATTATCCTTTGTATTTACCTGTTTACTTATTTAGTACCCATGTCCCTCCCTACAATATAAGCTCCATGGGGGAAGGGAGCTATTTGTCTAGTTCATTGCTGAATCTTCTGTGGCTGGAACAGTGCCTGGTACAGAGTAGATGCCCAATAACTTCTTGTTAAAGAAATGAAGATGATGTCTTTTTGGTAGCATGATCTGATTTGAATGTGGAAGGCTGGCTATGGAAAGGTTTTATTACTATCTGCCACATACTGCAGATAGTAATCTGCACATATCTCCTTATGGCACCTCCCCTGCAAAACATTTTTTTGTGGTCAAGAGCGGCCATGTACTTGCTTTGGTCAATGAACTGTGAATGGAAGTGATTTGTGTCTTTAAAAGCTGGTGTATGATACATGATGCACTTCTCCTGTCATCTGGTTGGCAATGTTGAATTGAAAGTTACTCCATCATCTTGAATCCTGGAGTGAAGACGACGTGGGAAAGGGCTAAGCTGACTTTTGATGAACAGACGGCATGAGTGTAAAGTGATTCTTTATTGTAAGTCAGCGAGGCTGGCGGAGGGTGCATTAATGACTGTGGCATGCTCTTGACTGACTATATTATTCCCTGACATGCCGCCTAGCATGCAGAGGCCATGAGACCCTTGGGGAGGCTCCTACTTGCCTTGGAAAAATAGCTCCTCGTCTTCTCAAACGTAATAATGGAAACTTTACGTGTGTGGATCCAGGTGTAAAGCTCTTTGTGGTGTATAGCAACAGAATGTTAAGTCAAAGTGGTTGTCAATAAAGTTTATCAAACAGCAGCCAAATTTTTTATAATGAACATTGGTTTGCCTGGAACCTTGAAGTAACCATGAATTTTTCCTAAACCCTAATACTATGAGAAAGAAGCAAATCACCCAACAATGAGATCAGCAGCTAAAACCAACAAACTCCAAAGGCATCTCACAGTGCGGGCATATGTCTCCGCCATAGCTCATGCTCATAAACTGCAATGAGCCAACCCTGGCATCATGAAGGACCCCGATTTTAAAAATGGGTAAAGAAGTTCTGAAAGCCTGGGCAACATAGTGAGACATTTTCTTTAAAAAAATATACTAGCCAGGCATGGTTGGTCATGTACCTGTAGTTCCAGCTACTTGGGAGACTGAGGCAGCAGGATTACTTGAGCCCAGGAAGTCAAGATTGTAATCAGCCATGATTGCACCACTGCACTCCAGCCTGGGCAATAGAGTGAGACCTTGTTTCTGAAAAAAAAAAAAGAAAGAAAGAAGGTTCTGGAGATGCATGGTAGTGATGATTCATACAAATGTGAATGTACTTAATGCCACAGAAGCATACACTTAAAAATGGTTACTGTTCTGTGTGTTTTACTACATAAATAAACACAAAATGGTGAGTCACTTGCTCTGTTTGTCTGATGTGTCATTCCTGATGGGCTACTTAAGACTCATTGGTTGCAAGTTACAGAACCAATGAGAACTAGTTTGAACAAGAAAAGGTAAATTGTAAGGATCCTGGGTTATATCTCAGAACCCCAGGGCAGGAAGGCTAAGAGGTCTCTGGAAGGACTAGAATTAGGAACTGGAAGGCCACTTGGACTCTTCCGTGTCTTGGTTTTTTCTGTGATTTGACTTCGTCTTCATTCTCTGGGCAGCCTGGTTTCTCTCTTCCTGGCCCCCAGGTGGAAAATGCTTTCTGCCTTCTCCTCTCCATAACTCTAAGTTTACTCAACATGTTACACTCCCATGTTGAGAAGAACTCACGCTCTCTTACTCCCAACCGCATATTCCCAGGAAAGTGAGGCTGATTGGCATGTCCTGGGTCAGCTGGCCTCCCTGGGGGTACAAACATGGTGGATTCTGAGAGAGGAGTGGCTGGGCATGAACATCAAACAGTGCCTTAATATTTGAGAATATTCATCACACTCGACCAGATCGTGTTCTTCTCTGAAGCTCTTGGCACAGAGTTCCATTCGGTTTCACAAGCATAAGAAATACACAGTGATATGAATTGCATGGTTGGTAGACAAGTCAGGATCCCTTCCTCTCCTCCTGTATGGCCAAATTCTCCATTTTCACGCGACAGGAGATGTGGGTGGCCTTTCTGTAGTGTTTTGTCTCCAGCCCAGTCCTCCATCAGGCTCCAGCTCTGAAGGGAGCACAATACATGCTCTGTGTTTGACCACAAGTGCTCGATAAGACCCTGGCCCACAGCCCAACTGCTTGCCCCACTTTCTCTGGGTCCCACAGACCCACAAGGTACTAGAAGACTTTCTTGTGGTAAAGGGAGCCCCTTCCGTTTTGCCTTTGTCATATGCAACTCCCTGTTTGTCAGTTTTTGGCCAATGAGAAAATCTCTTCAGCTCCCTCAAAGGGCTTTGTTTTCTAACCCTCCACAGGTCCCTGCTCTCTGGTGCATCCTTCAATGCCTCTCACTTGCCAGGAGATTGCAGGGATGCGTTTATCCAGAGTCAAGTCTAACGGGTATAAATTTGCTTCACAACATTCAGGTATGAGAAATGTCATATTTCTCCTTTTTAAAAAAATTTAATCCATCCGACTGTGAGCACCTGCCTGCCAACTGATGGGAAGCCCAGTGTAGCCCCATCCCTGGAGCAGGCCTCCATCTCCATGGGACGAGTCTGTGAGGAACCTGATCCTAGGCCCAGGCAAACCGCCAGCCGTGCAGTGGCTCCCCAGCCCCTGCTGCCCTGGCTTACAAGGAACCTCCCCAAGGGCCTCAAAGTCCCTGGGGCACTGCAGAGGGTATATGCAGGTCTCTGCCTCTGTGGCACTCTTCCTCCCCTAGGTCCCCTGTCTCTAGAGTCCCTGTCTCCCCTTTGGACAGGTCATACCCACCCGTTAATCTTTAGCCTCACCTCATGCCTCTGCAACGTTTGAGACTGGGCTTTAAAAAACATTTATTAATTTTCCCATGAGGCAAGTGAAGCTCCTAATAACACGACATAGCACAGTGGATGAGGGGAGAGAGGTAGGTACTATTTATTCCCCTTGTTGGCCTTGAAAACCAGACACCACTGACTTCTTTATCAGCAGCTGCCACAACCACTGATTTGCAACACCTCCCAATTTCCCACCCCAGCAAGGAGAGGAAGGCATCCACCCAGACCCCATCATGGTCTTAGAAAAGGAAGACCCCACCACAGTGCCTCATCCCCAGAAGTCGTGCTGACAGTAGCAGTATCAGGGGTAAGACCCCCTTGCTATGCAGCTTCCTATGGGAAATGGTGAGCACAGGAGTTTTTTTAACAAAAAGAATGCAATGTTAACTAAGTCATTTTATTTTTAAAAATTTATCGTGGTAAGAAGACTTAACATAAGATCTATGCCCCAAAATTTTTAAGTGTACAATACATTATTGTTAAACACTTTTTTTTTGAGACAGAATCTCGCTGTCACCCAGGCCCAGGTTCAGGCAATTCTCCTGCTTCAGCCTGCCAAGTAGCTATGATTACAGGCACACACCACCATGCCCAGCTAACTTTTTTTATATTTTTAGTAGAGACAGGGTTTCACCATGTTGGCCAGGCTGGTTTCAAACTCCTGACCTCATATGATCCACCTGCCTCGGCCTCCCAAAGTGTTAGGATTACAGGTGTGAGCCACCACACCCGGCCGTCCAATTTATAAAATACATTATTTAACACATAAATAAATGAGAAGCATTACCCTCGGTACAGCCTTCCCCAGGAGATAAAAGACTTGAATTTTCAGTTTCCATTACAACCTCAAGTTCCAGCTCCTCTACATTGTAAGCCCATGGAGGTCGGCATCCCCTGTCTTAATCATTCTTGTCCTCCTCACACCCAGGCATGACAGGCCTCCATAATAATTTGACGAATTAATCTCTTTCAGTTCCTGGTTCTTCATTTAAGCCCTCACACGAAGATAACAGATAAAATCTTTGCCTGACAGTTCCTTCTGGACCTGCAAAGAGAAAGCACTTGAAATATTTTACATCTGAAATGAGGCTGAAGTTAAACAACTGCCAGGACGGTTGTGTAAACAAATAGGCTAGGACCGTCTATTAGCCCGCAGGGACTGGGAATTCAGTCCTGAATCACCCTGCTGTGCCTGGACAGGTTGGGAACTGAGGCCAGCATCCATTGATTCATCAGCACTTCCTCCAAGAGTGAGACCCACCATTTGAACTTTCACTCTCCAAACATTTATTATAGAGACCTAGCAATATTTTTACTTAAAATTTGCTATGTGATGCAGGTTCAAGAATTGGTAGCTTAAAAAAGAGAAGAAAAAAATGTGCTATGTAAATCAAAACACTCTATTACAATCTGCTCTCCAGCAACCTTCCAGGTCCTAGTGGAAGGGTGGAGGATGTATGACAGGCACATTTCAGCTCTCCCACTGGTAGAAGCACCTCTCATGTCTATGTTGTTCTGCCATATTGGGAAGATGTCTTGTAAGAAAGTTGAAAAGCCTATGAATAAAGCTGTTGAGCCTAAGAGGCCTCAACAACCCCCACACATTAGAAGAAGAAAAGTTGAGGCCAGGCGTGGTGGCTCATGCCTGTAATCCCAGCACTTTGGGAAGCCAAGGTGGGTGGATCACCTGAGGTCAGGAGTTCGAGACCAGCCCAACCAACATGGTGAAACCCCGTCTCTACTAAAAATACAAAAATAAGCTGAGCATGGTGGCAGGCGCCTATAATCCCAGCTGCTCAGGAGGCTGAGGCAGGAGAATCACTTGAACCCGGGAGGCAGAGTTTGCAGTTAGCAGAGATTGCGCCATTGCACTCCAGCCTGGGCAACAAGAGTGACACTCCATCTCTCACACACACACACACACACACACACACACACACACACACACACACACACAAAAGAAAGAAAGGAAGGAAGGAAGGAAGGAAGGAAGGAAGGGAAAAGTAATCAAGTGTATTGTGAGAGGCAAAATCATATGTGATATGAACATAGGCATGCACATGTCCGGTGCACGTGCATGTCCAATTCTTTCTGGGCACTCTATGCATTCACTGTGGATTCTTAATAAGTGATGTCACTATTTTTATTTTTTTGTGATGGAGAAGTAAAATGTAGTTCATATCTAATAACTCAATCCAACATGATAGTATCTTGAACACAAAGGTACCCACTGATGATTTCACCCAATGTTAAATAATTAGATAATTGTTCAATGCTTTATATCAGTGATTCTTAGACCTCAGCAAGCATCAGAATCTCTTGGAGGTTTTGCCAAAACTCAGATTGCTGAACCCCATCTCAGAGTCTGCTTTAGTAGGTTTAGAGTGGGGTCTGAGAATTTGCTTCTTTTTTTTTTTTTTGAGAAAAGGTCTGGCTCCGTTGCCCATGCTGGAGTGCAGTGGTGAGATCTTGGTTCACTGCAACCTCTGCCTCCCAGGTTCCAGCTCCAGCCATCCTCCCACCTAAGCCTCCCGAGTAGCTGGGACCACAGGCATGTGCCACCATGCCTGGCTAACTTTTTGGTACTTTTTGTAAAGATGAAGTTTCACCATGTTGCCCAAGCTGATCTCAAACTCCTGAGCTCAAATGATCCCCCCACCTTGGCCTCCCAAAGTGCTGGGATTACAAGTGTGAGCCACCATACCCTTCCTTGATAATTTGCATTTTTTACAAGTTCCCAAGTGATACTAATGCTGCTGGTCCAGGTTCATACTCTGGGAAACACTGATTTCTATTGTTCAGAGCTCCTTGGTGGATGTTTACATAAATGTTTGAGTGTCTTAGTGATTAAGAGGATATTGATTGAGGTTTTGGGATAGGTTGGCAATGCATTATCATTTTCTCCATTTTATTTATTTTTCATTTTTTATTTTTTAAAATTTTAATTTATACGGATATATGTTGTCCAGGCTGGTCTCAAACTCCTGTCCTCAAGCAGTTCTTTCACCTTGGCCTCCCAAAGTGCTAGGTTTTATGGGCTAGGTGTGAGCCACCACACCCCGCCCTGTTTCTCTATTTTAATGAAATATAGACACTTGTTATCCTAAAATTTTCCTTTTTTTTTTTTTGCCATGATCTTCATGAACACACTAAAGTGTTCTATGCAGCATATTTTTAGGAGCAGATTCGGTTCAGATAATCTCTTATGTCTGTGCTGCCAACTTGAGGCTGCCTGAGAGTTTGTTGGGAGCTCCAAACTCCCCAGTCACCACAGAAGCCCCCTTCTTACCCAGCAGGCCCACACTCGGGATCTGAACTCTCTGATAGATGGGCCATGCTGGAGAGACAGCAGCAGCCTAAAAGGGGTTCACAGCCCTCCAAGAAAAAGGGAGAAAAGATGCTGCATTTGACTGCAACACTAAAGAGCCCTTTCATTGCTCATGAAAAGAGTTTGGAGAATATTGGCCAGGATCCCAGAGCTAGGGGATCCAGGGCTATGGGCAAGTTATTAAGTGCCCTGGAAAGGCCCCATTGGGCAATTTAGGGAATTTCTGGGCTGGTACTGGAAGGCATTGATGGAAGAGATTGAATGGCCACCTGCCCCTCTACTGGGGCCTGAGGAGGGGTCAGTGCCCCGGCCTGCACAGGGGCTGTAGACTGCTGCTGTTGGGGCCAATACCAGGCCAGGGAAAAGGAAAGAAAGAGAAAAATGAAGAATGAGAGAGCTATTTTCAACTTTAAGGATACCAAATGGGGTTTTAAACATTATGGACAAATGACGCAGGGTAGGGAGCTTTATTTGCTCAAGGAGTCAGGAATCCTAGCCTCTCTTACCCAGTATCATTTTTCAGAATTCACCACTGGCTTTTTGAGTCAGGTCTGGAAACTTAAGCTTCTCCTTGGCATGAAATCGGAAGACATGCACAGTGGATTTTCCCATTCTGTGAGATGAGCTGGACAGAGGCTCCAGGAAGTGAGATCTGGGGCATTCCACCTCTGCTGTGTCTCCTTGGAGACTACAATATCGTTCATTCTGAGGTTCCATTCTTACATGTAGTGGTTCCTGGTCTGCCCATTTGGAAAAGGGGACTAGGAATACCTGTCCTACCCACGTCATGAGGGTGTTATGGGGATCCATACACTCTGAAAGGTGCGTGACTGAATTATTGGAATATTGATGAAGCTGGAAGTCCTTGTGTGTCGACACTGTGTGTAAGGAGTTCTTCGTTCCATGAGGTGGGAGTTTGTCTGATTTTTCACTGATATCCCCAGCTATTAGAACAATGATTGACATATACTAGGCACTCAAAAAAAGTTTGTTGAATGAATACATGTGGAAAAAGAAAAGAAACGAAGAATTATAGAATGTAACAACTGGAGAGATCTTTAGAAATCATGTCAAATCTCAATTTATAAGTCCCAGCAAGGTTTATGCTCCTCGCCAAGCTATTACAGCCTCAAGGGTCAACAAGTGAACAGACCTCCCAGATGGAGCTGACCAAAGCCTTCTTGCATTCAGTTTCTCTTACTGCTTTGCAGTGACATGAAACTAATTTTGAAAAGAAAAAAAACAAAAACGTAAGCTCTAATGATTGATTCTGTTTTTTCTTTTGGCAAGGGCAAAAAAAAAAAAATTCCATTCCAGCTCTGGGCATAACATGCCTGGTCCTATTACACTTTTAAAAAGTAAAAAGAGAAGAAAACAAACAAGCAAACAAAATCCAACACTTGGAAACTTGCTTGGCATCCAGTGTACTCATTCCTGGTTCATGGAGCAGTCAGAAAACACATATCATCCTTGAATCCCTTCTCAGGCACAACTAAAGCCAGAGTGTAAGCTTCGACAGTCTAGCTTCCCAAAGGCTCTTCCACTTCTCAGACCCACCAGCAGCTCATCTCTCTGTCAGAGCAATCTGATTGACAATCATCAATCAGGAAGGACTTCAGGGGTCTTGTTGCCCCTTTACTACAGAGGCTTGCCATGGTCACCCAGCTGGCGAGTGACGGCCTGGACCCTCCCTATTTGCCAGGTCCAAGGACATTTAATAGAAAGGACACTGCTCACCGCTGACCCTGGACACCTCTCAGACCACTGGGCCTGTCACGTGGCGGGTGTGAGTGGGGAAACCCAGCAGGATGTGGGCTAACGGCAGGGGAAGTTTCATGTCTTCCTCTGCTGCCTCTCACTACTGTAGCACAGGAGAGCCATGTCTGTTCATGTTGCCGGTCTAGATGCTCTCTGGCCTGTCCTGAACTTTCTCCGGCTCTTTCTTCAGCATTTCATGAGCTTTTATGATGAAGCCTCTGTGTATGTTTGTGTGAGCAGCAGAAAAGGTGCAGAAAGATGTTTGTTAAACTGTTAGCAGTGGGATTCGAGTTAGGCAGGTGGAGATGATTAACTTTTCCTTACTTTATCTCTGTGTTGCTTGAACTTGTTGTAACCAGCATGTATTACACATGCAACTTTTAAAAATCCAATCAACTTAAAAAGCAAGTCGCAAAAGGAGACACAGTATGATATCATGCCCATAAAATCCAAAATCCAAAACTCCCATAAACAATATGTCATATTGTTATAGGGTATCCTATGTATTGTTTATGGGGTCTAAACCTAGGGGCCTAGTAAAAGCCTAAATCCTGCTGGAAGACACCACACTGGACGGGAAGAGCTTGTAGAGAAAGGAGGCAGAGTGATGTTGAGGAAGGCAACTTCAACTGGACCCATGGCGTTTTGTTTCCTAAGAAAACAAAAACCTCGAAGCAAATATGGTGAAAAGCTAATGTTCATTGGAGCGGACGATGGGTCTTTCATGACTGTTACGTTATTCTCCATACTTGTCCATTTGTTTGAAATATTTCAGAAACTGAATGAACTATAATAAAGGGGAGATAATTGAATTCATCCTTATTTGTAATTTATCTTGCATGACACCCCATATGTACCCCAGGTATAAGAAAGGAAAAAAAGAAAGAGGGAGGAGAAAGGAAAAATCAGAGTTTTGGAGAGCTAGTTTGCTTTTCTGATCTTCCTTATTCTTCCACTGGGTTTTTTTCAGCAAATAAACGTGGAAAAGAGGCAAAGTTAATGTCCCCTGGAGAAATGGACGGATGATTGGATGGATGGACAGACGGACAGGTGGATAACCTCATGAGCCAACAGCTGCCAGGTTTTCAGAGCAGGTAGGAATCTGCCTTCATCATGGAGGCTGCGACTGGGACTGCTCACTGCCCACAGCTCACCTCTGGGTGTGATATGATGCATTCATGAAACTGGGCTCTTATGCCTTAGCTTGTAAGGCTGCAAGTGCCCCCTGTGCGAATGAGTAGCTAGAACACAAAGAGCACCTACGGCCCATTCCGCCCCTGTGCCCCTGTGGGGAATATTCAGGGGTCTTTCCCCAGCCCCAGGTTGAGACCTGCAGCTATGATGGTGGGGACCCAAGAGGGACAGTGGCTCCCCGCTGCTCTTGAGGGCCAGGAACTAATAATAAACCATGCAGCCATTTCATAGGAACCACATCAATTTTTTTCTCAAAAAATGAAAAAGTTCCTGAGAAATGGTGGACAGCAGAGGGGTTCTTCATTGTACCTTTTTTCTTGGGGCGTGTAACCTGGACCTGGGGAGGTGAGGGTCTGGCCAGGGCCACAGTTAAGGACATGTGTCTGGGCTCAGACAGCAGAGCAGTGCTCGCCCACTAGCCAGCTCAGGTGGGCTCTAGAAGTCAGTCTGGTGGAAAAGTGCCCAGCCCACACAGGTGACAGCTCTTACTACACTCCAGGTGCTGTCCGCTTATCAGACGTTATTTAATCCTCGCAGCAGTCTATGGGGTAGTTGAGTAGTGTGGCTGGAATATCAGGGCTGTGTAGGGATGCCTTAGGAATGAACCTGAAGAGGTCAGTTGGGACTGGGCTGGGGAGGACCAGAATGCCATGCCAAGGATCCCTCCTCTGGGTGAGGCGGAGTGATCAGGAGCTTTTGGTAGGGAACTAATGTGACCTGACTTATTTTTTTGAGAATAGATTGGAGGGGCAAGAGCAGAGCAGAGGCTGAGAGAGATGATGGGGCATGAGGGATGGTGGCCGGGACTAATGCTGGGGCCTTGGGTGAGGACAGGGAGACGGAAGCAGCATGGGGATCACTAGAGAAGAGAGCCAGAGAGGAGGCAGAAGCCCCAAAGGAGGAAGAAACCATGAACAGGAGTCTTGCTTAGGCTCTGCCCCCAACCAGCTTTGGAACCTTGGGCAAGTCATGTCATCCCTCATGGACTCAGTTTTCACTGCTGTAAAATGATGGGGCTGAATGCATCCTCTACCATGGTAAGAACGATGGGCCTTTTGCATGTTTCTTTTGCTCCAGGGGTGGGGAAAGCCTGAACCATGGCATAGTGTCTGGCACTGCCAGGAGCACCAGAGGAACTGCCAAAGTGGCAGGGAGTGGCTGGCACACGGGTTCAGTTGGCATTGCAGCAAGCAGCATGGCAACGCTAAGGCAAAGAGCAGGCCAAGGCTGCCGGGGCTTGCCAGCGTGGGCAGGATGTTGGAGTCACTGTGGCAGGGCTCCAGCAGACACGGGCAAGGCCAGTCTGTGAACCGCATCCCTTCTTTACATAATCATCCTTACAGCAACATGTTTTCTCATTTCAGTTAAGCAGTGCCAGGCCTCTGATCAAATGGCTTTTGTAATCCTTGTTGTCAAGTTTAAGCTTGAGCAAATAGTAAGGCAGCCTCAGAGTCACTTCAGCCTTCTGACTCAGTGTCCCTGTGTGCAACGGATGGGGTGGGATCTTCTAAACATCCCTTCTGACCATAACATGCTAGGAGCCTTCTGTTAGAATTCCACCTTCGAAATCACACCCTGCTGGGGGCACCCCCTGCCTCTGATTGTGATCAAAGCTCACTGCAGCCTCAAACTCCTGGGCCCAAGTGAACCTCCTCTCTCAGCCTCCTGAGTAGCTGGGACCACAGGCGTGTACCACCACACCCAGCTAATTAAAAAAAATTTTTTTTTGTAAAGACGGTCTCACTATCTTGCCCAGGATGGTCTTGAATTCCTGGCCTCAAGCAAGCCTCCCACCTCAGACTCCCAAAGTGCTGGGATTACAGGTGTGAGCCACCACACCCAGCCTTTATACATTTTGAAATACACTTTTCAGCTGTAGAGCCATGATATGTGATTTAAATTCTCTGTGCCTGTTTCCTTGGGCCTGGCAGAGAAAGTGTGACTAGCCTACTGTGGCTGTACACCCGGGGATGATAATGCTACCTACTTTGCTATTAGGAATTCTAAGTGAGAAAATATGAGTGAAACCTTTAGCACAGAACCAGGCACACTGTATGAATGGACAGCTATTATTGTAATTATGCATTCAGCCATCAGAACTTACTGCACATCGAGAGCTGTGCAAGGCTCAGGGAATAGGGTACTAACAAGTTAGGCTGACGAGCAAGTGTCCTGTCCTCACCGAGTTGCTGTCTGAAGGGGAGGCAGACCAGTCAAAGAGTTTCCCTTAACTAGTGCACGTGCCCTCTGCTAGGGAAGCAAGAGGGGCTGCAGGAGCCCACAGGAAGGGCACTCACCCCAGAGCCATGAGCGGCAGGCCCCTGCAGCTGCCCTCTGCTGTCTGGATGCCTTCCCCTGGCCTGGAAAGAGCTTTGCCCAGATGACTCCATGACTTGCTCATTCATGTTATTTAGGACTCTGCTCAGTCGTCACCTCCACAAGGAGCCTTCTCCAATCTTTCTGTCTAAAACAATCTCCCCCCACCCCACCGCCTTTATCATTCCATTCCATGCCCTCATGCTGCTTTCTCTTGATAGTACTGATCTTTTCTACCAGCGGATTGTGGATCTGTTTTGAAAAATATGTTTATTGACCATTTACTCACCACAAAATAAGCTTGGTAAAAGCAGGGGCTTTACCTATTTTGTATTCCTTATTGCATCCCCAGTGCCCCCCAGAACAATGCCTGGGCCTCAGTGAGCCATCAATGCCTGTCTCTGGTGAATGAAGTGACCACTAAGCTGGATCCTGTAGGGTGCATAGAGGCTGGCCAGGGAAAGGGTCAGGGAGAGAATCTTTCAGGCAGAGGGAGCAGCACATACAAAGCCAGGGGAAGAGAGCAGAACGTGATGGGAGGTAGTTCTGTATGACAGGCATGTTCATTAACAGAGCAGGAGGAGCAGGCGGCGAGAGGAGGAGTTTTCTGCTGAATCATGATGTGGGTCTGACCTGGTGGAAGGAGCCAGGGCAGGAAGGATGATTGGAGACGAAAGTCTCAGACTGCGCGTGGTTCTAAGAAGGTTTTGGCCAGGCAGATGGGGAGTCCCTGAGCCAAAGCTGGCCCTCAGAGGAATTCCCCATCAGGCAGAAGCTAGTGCCATGCTATGCCCAGCCTTTGGCTGGAATTAGCTCAGAGGACATGTGGCTTTGGAGGGATGCAGTGAGGGATCCCAAAGGGCAGGAGCTGTGGCTGTCACTTGACTGCTCCCTGCAGCAGGGGACCTCGATGGTGCAATTCCATGGCTGCCCAACAAGCAGAGAGGGCAAGGAAGGAAGTGGTGAGAGTTACGTCTGGAGAGCTAAACATGGACCAGATCACCCAGGGTACTTCAGGCCCTGTTAAAGATTTGGATTTTATCATGAGGGCAATGAGATGTCAGGGTGTGGTTTTGTTCGGGGAAACAGAATGATTGGATTGGATTTGCATGTCAGAAGGATCACTTTGGCAAGAAAATGGAAACCGAAACCTTATAAAAATTCTAGATTAGTAATCCAGGCTCTTTTTTTTTTTTGGTTTTCATTCTCACTGTGAAAGCAGTTTGAGAAATAGACAAAGGTGGCCTCCTTGTGGAAGCCAAACCTCACCTTTATTCCTGTATAAACAGTTGGCAAATATGCCTTTGTCGTGAGGGCCAAATGGGTTTCCAAGCACTCCTTGCCCAATGGTTCCCTCCTATCTAGGCCTGGGTCAGCCACGCAGGCATCCATCTGGGTCTCCTCTGGAGAATCACTGCCTTCCTGTGGCCAGGATGAGGAGGGGAAGAAGAGGCTGAGGCCCCGGCACTTACCATGGTCTTTCCATTGCTGAGCTCCACCTAATGGAGAAACAAGGACACCTGTCACCCCAGGTGAGTTGGCCATAAGCGTTAATCCTAGAAGCACAAGGATGGGAGATCTATGTTCTCCACATTTGTAGGTGAGAGATAATGGTGGCCCGGTCAGGTTGGTGGCATTGGAGGGAGGAGGACAGAAAGAAGAATTGACAAGACTTAGTAATTGACTGGATGGTGTGGGTGATGGTTCTGTGTGCTCAAAGAAAGGTCAAGAATGAGGCTCAGGTGTCTGCCTCGCACGACAATGGTGGGCCATGCAATTCTATTTCTAGTCTACCTCCAGTCCATAAGGTACCTTTGTGAGAGTTAGAAACAGGGCCTGCTGAGCAGGGGTAGCTATTGCCAAGGTGACAGCCTATGAGTGACATGGGCTGGATTCTGTCTCCCACACTCCTCCTGGCTAGAGGCCTCTGTGCCGGCTACAACCTGTATGGCCACACATTGTGGACCAGACACCACTGACTGAAATAGGGAGCGAGGGGCCAATTGGTGAGCTGAATTTTAACCATATTAGGTTTGAGGTGTCTGAAGACAATATGAAATTGAGTCTGTTTCTTATTACTATTGAGGTGAAATTTACATAACATAAAATTAACCATTTTATTTTATTTTATAGACAGAGTCTTACTCTGTCACCCAGACTGGAGTACAGCCACTGCTTGATCTCTGCTCACTGCAACCTCCGCCTCCCAGGTTTAAGCGATTCTCCTGCCTCAGCCTCCTGAGTAGCTGGGATTACAGGCGCCCGCCACCACACTTGGGTAATTTTTGTATGTTTAGTAGAGATGGGGTTTTGCCATGTTGGCCAAGCTGGTCTCAAACTCCTGACCTCAAGTGATCAGCCTGCCTGAGCCTCCCAAAGTGCTGAGACTATGGATGTGAGCCACCGTGCCCGGTCAAAATTAGCCATTTTAAAGTGTACAGTGGCATTCAGTACATTCACAGTGTTGTGCAGCCATCACTTCTCTCTGGTTCCAAAACGTTTCATCATCTGCTAAAAAGATTCCATATACAATAAGCAGTCACTTCCCATTCCCCCTCCCCTCAGCCCCAGGCAACCACTAATCTGCTGTCTTTATGAATTTACCTGTACTGAATATTTCATATAAATGGAATCCTGGCTGGGCGTGGTGGGTCACACCTGTAATCCCAGCACTTAGGGAGGTTGAAGCGGGAGGATCACTTAACCTTAGGAGTTCAAGCAAGCCCTTGTCTCTACTAAAATTCTATATATATATATATATATATATAGAGAGAGAGAGAGAGAGAGAGAGAGAGAGAGAAAATAGAAAATAAATGGAATCCTACAGTGTGTGACCTTTTGTGCTTGGTGTCTCTAACTTAGCATTTGTTTGTTTATTTCTTTTTAAGACTGGGGAAAAGATGGGAAGAAGCCAGTAGAGAAGGAAGATGTTGAAAACACAGGAGGGAAAGAGGAGGTGAGCAATAGGATGCATCCCTGAGAATGTGCTGGAGGGGGTGGCATGGGAGAAGCCCAGGACGGACTGCCTTGACACCTGTGAGGGCCGCCTCACACGGAGGAAGCAGGGCGATGAGGCAGATGCTGACAAGAGCCTCATGATAGGTTTGGTGGCAGCTGAGGGGATTTCCACCTAATGATTTCTGTTTTTTTTTTCTGTGAAATAAGAGGTTGACCATCTGCTGAGAGGACAGTAGTGGTATTGCGGGTTTGAAGAAAATGATGATAATTGGAAATAGCTGCTGGGGAGAACGGGCTAAATCTTGCTGGGGAGATAGAGGAGGTTTTCCAGGCAATATTGAGAGCCGAGTGAGGCTGGGGTCAGTGAATTCACAGTAACATAAATCTGTGGTGTGATCTAGTTTTATCTGCAGATATCAGCGGCCTGGACGTGAGTGAGGTGTACATGTCACATTTGGAGCCATGGCAACCATCCTGTGACCTGGAGGACAGAAGTCTAAAGGTAAAGCCAAAACACTGAGGGTGGCGGAGCAGAGGATGGTGAGGGTCCCTCAGAATGTTCTGTGCACAGTAGTGAGGATGACTCTGTTCGGAAGTCAGAACTCATTGCTCTTCTCCTCAAAACCCACTAGTGGCTCCCTCCCTCTCCACGAATAAAATTCCAAATCCGTAAAGCCCCATGTGATCTGACTCCCCGCTGCCTCTTTGATCTCATCCTTTTACTCTCCCCCTCCCTCCCTCCAAGCCAACCTCTGGCTTCCTTGCTGATCCTTGAATGTTCCAGCACACTCCAGCCTCATGGCCTCTGCCCTGGCTGTTCTGCTTCACCTGGGCTGCTCTCAGCCCGGAGTGATCTCAGCCCAGACACCTGGCCTGTTCACCCACTTGCTTCAGCTCCCTGTGTAAATGTCACCACCTTGGAGAGGCATTCTCTGACCACCCTCTTTCTAATGCACCCCCTTCTTAACCATTCTATTCCCTTTTCCTGCCTTATTGTTTTTCCGAGTACATATTAGCCCTTCACACTTTAAGGACTTGTTTATTCTCACACACACACTCTTACACTTCCTCATGCTCACATGCACTCTCACACACACACAGTCGCACTCATATGCACTCACTCACGCTCCCTGATACATGCACACGCTCACACTGTCTCACTCACATGCTCACCCACACTCACACACGCACAAATGTGAACTTCCAGAGAGCAGCACCCTGGTCCATTTCCCCGACACCTAGAGCAGCACCTGGCATCTAATAGGTATTCAACAAATCTTTACTGAATTAATTAATGAATTAAAAAGCCATTCAAGGTGTGGTGGCTCAGGCCTTGAATCCCAGCACTTTGGGAGGCCAAGGCAAGCACATCACCTGAGGTCAGGAGTCACCAACATGGTGAAACCCCATCTCTACTAAAAATACAAAATTAGCTGGGCGTGGTGGTGCATGCCTGTAATCCCAGCTACTAGAGAGACTGAGGCAGGAGAATTGCTTGAACCCAGGACGCGGAGTCTGCAGTGAACCGAGATTGCGCCACTGCACCACAACCTGGGCAACAAGAGTGAAACTCCGTCTCAAAAAAATACAAAAATAAAAATAAAAAGCCAGGGTCCTTGGTGATGTTATTGAGTCACTGAACTGACACTGGAGCCACCCAGGCCCAGACTTTTTGTCATGGGAGAGAGTTGTCAACTGCCAGGTCCTAGGAGAAAGCAGCCAAGACCGAAGCAGGGGGCAAGGCATGAACACCCGGGATGGCACCCCTGGCACTCTGGTCAGAGCCCGCCCACTTCACCCATGGCCTGGCCCAGCTGGCCTGTCCCAGCCCTGCAGAGAAACTGAAACCAGAAATCTAGCTCTGAACCCTGGCCCCTTGCCTGTATGACAGCCCATGTGCTTGGTTCCTGCAAGAGACAAATTTCACACTTCTCCAACCAGGACAAACCTGGTGTTTTCAGAACTCCCTGTCCCCAGGTTCACCGGTAGAGAATGGATTCAGTTGTAAATAGCAGGAACCTGAAAGCAGCAACTTCAGCAAATTAGGGGTTTAACTTTCCCAACTGCACAAGCCTAGACTGGAGGTTTGCAGGTCAGGGCAGGTGCAGCAGCTCTGTGATCTCAGTGGCCCTGAGTCCTTCTGTCGGCCTCTCCTCTGTCCTGAGTGTGTGGCCCTGATCCCCTTTTTCCCAAGCAAAGCCGGGGTTCTGATACTGAGGAAGAGAGGTGACCATGGCCAGAATGTAGGCCAGTGGTTTTTCTTTTTTTCTTTATTTGCGATGGAGCCTAGCTCTGTCACCCTGGCTGGGGTGTAGTGGCACTATCTCAGCTCACTGCAACCTCTGCCTCCTGGGTTCAAGCGATTCTCCTGCCTCAGCCCCCGAGTAGCTGGGATTACAGCCATCACGCTCAGCTATTTTATATTTTTAGTAGAGATGGGGTTTCACCATATTGGCCAGGCTGGTCTCTAACTCCTGACCTCAAATGATCTGCCCACCTCAGGCCAGTGGTTTTCAAACTTTGCGTGCACTGGAGTCACCTGGAGGGTTTGTTCAAAATGAGATTTTGCTCCTCCTCTCAGTTTCCTCCCTCACCAGTTTCCCAGTGACCAGGCACCATTCTCTGAGAAGTACCGGCAACTGGCGTTGTCTGCTACCCCAGGTGACATCACCTGGAACATAAGAGAAATACGCAGAGTGGGTAAGCTGGCCACTGACTTACCGGCTTATCCTTAGAGTGGTCACCACTGACTTACAGGGGCAATCTCAGTGTGGCTAAGCCTCATCTTATTTGGCTCTGTCGCCCCTCAGCCCTCTCACTTCCAGCAGTCCTCCCACCTTCCTCTGTTGCCCATACAAGAAACTGGCTTCAGGACTTTCTGGCCAAGTGTGTGTTTGCAGAGACCACTGAATCCAACTCCCAGGTGTCCAGAGAAGTCAGGACTGGGCTGCTCCTTGCAGACTTTTTGTGAGAGGCTCCGAGCTGCCCTTCCTGCTGGCAGGCTCTTCTGGAGAAGGGATGTTTATCTGTCACGGGTGAGGGCAGAACTCATTGCCACCTTTTGTTGTAAGTTTCTAAAGATACATGCTGCATGAATGTCTTCCTGTCCTGCCCCAAGCAAAGCTTTCCATGTGGACAGGTACCCACCTGTGCTTTTGTTGAAGAGGATACATTTTTAAATTGAGATATAATTCACATACCGTAAAACCACCTTTTAAAAATGTATGAATCAGAGGGGTTTTAAAAAGTATATCCATGGAGTTCTGTAACTATCACCATGAATTCCAGAACATTTTCATTACCCCATAAAGAAACCCCACACCCTTTGGCCATTACTCCCTAATTCCTGATCCCACAGCACTAGCCCCCAGCAAACAACCTTCTGTCTCTGTGGACCTGCCTATTCTGGACGTTTCATATAAATGGAGTCATGCAACATGGGAATATTTGTTTCTGGCTTCTTTCACTTAGCATAATGTTTTCAAGGTTTGTCTATATTCTAGCATGTATTATTCTTTTTATGACCAAATAATATTCCATTGCATGGATATATCACATTTTGTTTAACCATTCATCAGTTAATGGACATTTGAGTTGTTTTTGCTGTTTGGCTATTATGGATAATTCTTCCATGAACTTTCATATGTGAGTTTTTGTGTGGAAACATGTTTTCATTTCTCTTGGGTATATACTTAGGAGTGGAAGTGCTGGGTTATATGGGATGTTAATCTGTTTTGCATTGCTATAAAGAAATACCAGAGGCTGGGTAATTTATAAAGAAAAGAGGTTTATTTGGCCCACAGTTCTGCAGTCTGTACAAGCATGGTGCTGGCATCTGCTCAGCTTCTGGTGAGGCCTCAGGAAGCTTTTACTCATGGCAGAAGGTGGAGGGGGAGCAGGTATGTCACATGGCGAGAGAGTGAGCAGGAGAGATGAGGAGGTGCTGGGCTGTTTTTTAGCAATCAGATCTTGCCTTAACTAACAGAGCGAGAACTTGCCCATTACCATGGGAGGGTACCAAGCAATTCATGAGGGATCCGCCCCCATGACCTAAATGACTCCCACCAGGCCCCACCTCCAACACTGGGATCAAATTTCAACATGAGATTTGCAAGGAACAACATCCAAACGATATCATATGATAACTCTAAGCTTAACTGCTGAAGGAACTGCCAGACATTTGTCAAAACTTCTGCATGATTTTACATTCTGCCAGCAGTGTATGACGGTTCAGCTTTCTCCATATCCTTGCCAACACCTGTTATTGTTATTGTCTGTCTTTTTCATTGTGGCCGTCCTGGTAGATATGAAGTGGTATCTCATTGCAGTTTTGATTGATGATGTTATTTTAAAAGAATACATCTGAATGGTACTCACGAAAGCTGTCTCCAAATATTTGATAGCTTATTAGTTCTTAGGGGGGACTTATAAGTTGCTATGGTTGTGAGCCCAAAGTTGGAAGACCCTGCTCATCAAAAGGAGGCACCAGTCACACAGCAAGTCAGCACCTCCTGTGTGTTCAGCACTGTTGAAGTTAAACCATTAGGCTCGTACTGTGTGCCAGGCTTCTTGCTAAGTCCCCGGGATTTAATAAATCCCAAGCTCACAGCAATCCAGGATGCCTGCCTTGTTATCCCCATTTTAGGAATAGGGAAACTGAGGCTCATCCAGGTTAAATCACTTGGCCAAGGTCACACTGAATAGTCTGGGATTTGGACCCAGTTCTGCTAGACTCTAAAGCCAGTGCACTTAGCCACTACACTCTACCATTGTCAAGGATATGGAAGCATAACACGTGAGGCTTGGTTTTAGACAGTTCAGTTGTAGGCACAAACCTAAAATGCATGAAATATTGATGATTAGAGGAAAACAGTGGATTATTAATTACTGAGGTATGGGGTGGTAGCATTCTTGGAGGGAGCTGGAGTTTCTATCAGTTAGCATTGACTAGATTATGTATCAGTGACAAATAATCCCAATATTTTAGTGGCTTAAAGGAACAAATATTTATTTCTCATGCTACACGTCCATTGGGGGCCAACACAGGGGCTGTGCTTATCCTACTCACTCAGAGACACAAGCTGATGGAGCTTCCCTGCCTCGGGTATTGCTGGTTGCTTTGCCAGAATGAGAAAGATGAATGAATCTTGCAGTTCCTGCCTGGCAGTGACACACCTCAGTTCCATTCACCTTCACTCACCAATGCAAATGATGTGGCCACACCCAACTTCAAGGGGGAGGAAGTATAATCCTTCCATGTTCCAGGTGAAGTACTAAAAACACTTGGTGGACTACACCAACAACTGCCACCGAGTTTGTAGACAGAATCACATAGGACTTGTGGGTACTGAGCACTGGTTCAAGCTAAGGGCAAAATGAAGTCTCCATTTTTACACAGAAGAATCTAGGCCTGCAAATAAACAGGTCAGTGAACCATCCACTAGGAAACTCACTGGAATACAATAACATTTATTCATTACTCTAGCAACACCAAGAGATGGTGCACCATGCGTGGACAAGCAGGGACTACCTTGGTTCCACCTTCCTGTGGGAACAGGTGGCGTGGTATTCTATCAGCTTGCGTGGTATTCTTTCCTTAATGTGACATTTTCATATGAAAAAGCCCTTGTTTTCAGCAGCAACCCAGTTAGGTCTCTTTGGTTATATTTCCATTGTGTACCTCCCATCACACGTTAGGGTTGGACAAAGATCCAGGAAGCCAGGCTTGGAAGAGAGGCTGCCTGAGTCTTGACCTACCTGCTGCTGCCTGGAGAGGCAGGGCTCCCCTACAATATCCAGCCTGCTCTCCTGGTTGACCAGCACTCCCTGGGAAAGGTTAGTGGCATACACACAGCCCTGGGCAGCAAAGTAGAGGCTGAATTGAGACAGATACTGACTAAAATAAGACCTGCCAATTATTGTATCCATCTGTGCTTTTCAGCTTTTTAAAAACAATTTCTTCATCAGATCGACATACAAATCTCAAAGGTCATCCCTGACCCAAAGTTCTGATATATGAAGAAGCACCTCTCTTGTCTGTGTGTCCCCACTTGCCAAGAGTATTTTTTTTTTTTTTTTTTTGAGATGGAGTCTTGCTCTGTCACCAGGCTGGAGTGCAGTGGTGCAATCTCGGCTCACTGCAACTTCTGCCTCTCAGGTTCAAGCAATTCCCCTGCCTCAGCCTCTCGAGTAGCTGGGACTATAGGCGTGTGCCACCACGCCCAGTTAATTTTTGTATTTTTAGTAGAGACGGGGTTTCACCATGTTGGCCAGGATGATCTCAATCTCTGGACCTCATGATCCGCCCGCCTTGGCCTCCCAAAGGGCTGGGATTATAGACATGAGCCACTGCGACCAGCCAAGAGTATTTTATTGAATTTTACTTTCTATACTTTTGTCAGAAAATAAAAATTTCCAAATATAAAATTGTTATTTATAATTATTAATTGTATTAAAATTGAATCTTCCTTTTAAAAACACTCATGTTCCTGTGAACCAGCAAGTGTGTTACTCCCTTGGGCTAGAGCCCCGAGTTGAGACTCGATGAACGCCATCAGAGACTCTGATGAAGGAGTGACACAGTGTGTCGGGTCAGAGAGAAATGTGAAGCCCAGCAAACATATGTTCAAATCCAGATGACACCATTCAGTAAACATGCACCCTGAGCAACTTTCCAGGGCTTATTTTCTTTGTCTATAAAATGGGAACAACAGGTACAGTACCATCTAGTCCATGGGGGGTCACCAGAAGAAACTAGAAGATGTAACACAAGGAACATTTAGAAGCAAGCATGTAACAAACACTCAGCAAATGGCGACCACATTATAACTTATCCACCCAAATAGATAAAACCAGTGGTCACGTGGAACTGAGAATTTTCACAATGTACTATTTTTACATCTTAATTTCTTTGGGCTTCTCTGCTTCCTCTTTTTGAAAAAGCTTACCACTGACTTGTTCTTCTGAAAGGGGATGAACATAGATAAAAAGAGAGTTTAAGAGCTTTTCATGGAAAGATAGCCAAACCATTAAAATACTATTTCAACAGAGGAGGTCACCGAGTGATGGAATGGTAGATCTATAGGACTAAAGGAGACCTCAGATTTGCCACTCTTATCTGACTCATGAAACCGAGACCCAGAGAGGTGAAGGGGTGTGCTCAGTCCCATAGCTGTGTTGCAGACTATGTGAATGGCACTTCTTAGTGTCATGCAATGCATAACAACCACCTGTGCAGCCTCATGGCCCTGCACAACCTCCTGACCACAGCGATGGAATAAAGTGGTCTAGTCAGGGGCATTTTCAGCCTCTGGGGATGTTGACATAGTAACTCCTCCTCTGTTCCCACACCCTGAAATAATGTAGCCCAAGAAGCTGCCAATGCTGTTACAGCTGTGTGGGTAGGGGCTGCCCGAGGAGAGAGGTAACCTAGAGTTAAGAGATGGAGGAAGAGATACAGAATCTGGATGGCTTTGCTCTGATCCTGTAATCCAACTATGCCAGAATGTGGATGTACCTTCCAAAGGTAGGGTGCTTTTCATTTGTTTGTTTGAGCCATCTGGTGTCAGATGTTCTGTCATTTACTACCTTGTTATAATTAATAGAGGAGCTCAAAGAGTTATAAATATCTAAGGAGGAAGACTTCAGGTTGCAAAGCCTTCCTGGACAAGGTTGCTTCAAAGGAAGGTCTGAAAGGAAGAATGGGAGGTAGGCAGGCTGCAAAGGCAGAGAAAATTCAGGGAAGGAGAAGACCAGGAACAGAGGCCTGAGATATGGAGCCTGGTACTATGGACTGGACGCTTGTGCCTCCCCCTTCCCCCTAATTGACTTGTTGAAGCCCAGTCACCGGTGTGATGGCATTAGGTGGTGTGGCCTTTGGAAGGTAATTAGGCCATGAGGGTGAATCCCTCATGAACAGGATTAGTGTCTTAATGAAAAGACAGGATAGAGCTTGCTTTCTATCCTCACTGCCATGTGAGGACACAACAAGAAAATGGTCATCTGCAAACCAGGAAGAGGTCCCTGACCAGAGCCGACCATGCCGGCACCCTGATATCAGACTTCCCGGCCTCCAGAACAGTGAGAAATAAATCTGTTGTCTAAGCCACCCAGTGTATAGTCATTTATAACAACACAGAGTGACTGAGACACCTGGGGTGGGGGTGTTTGGGGAATCACATTTTAATTAAGCCCACTTGGTTAGAGTGTTGGATACCTGAAGCAGGTAACGGGGGTTAGGATTGAAGATGTAGGTCTGCGAGTTTGTTCTTTTGTATTTTGGATAATAATTCAGCAAGAGAGGACCGATGAAAACGAAAGGAGAGAACTGGTTGTGAGACTATTGGTAATTTTTGAAGCAAGAGAGTCCATGGCTTCTAGGGTGACCAACTGTTCTCATTTGCCCGGGACTGAGGAGTTTCCCAGGATGTGGGACTTTCAGTGCTAAAACCGAACAGTTCTATGCAAACGGGGATGACTGATCACCCTGAAACATCACCCAAACCATAAAGGAAGATATTGATAGATTTCATTCCATTAAAAAATAACATGTGAATGAAAAAATAGAAAATAGTCTGAATGCATCTAAACTGTTTTTCTCTAGAAAAAAATTAAAATAAATGACTATCTCTTTGGGACTCAAGCCATTTAGTGATACTGCCCTCCATTTCCTGATTGCCAGCATCCAACCTCCTTGTGCCTGAACCCCATCAGTACTAGAAGCCCTGTCACCTATTAATTCCCAAGTTCCTACATCTCACTTTAGCCAAAATCATCCATGTTTACAGCACTCTCTTGACTGTCATGGCCCTCCAACTTCCTGGAGCCCTCTGATCCCTCCATTGCTCCTCTTTCTTTCTTCTGTCTTCCTTCTCTAGCTAGTCAAGATCACCTAATCAGTCACTTCAAATAACTTGGTCGATATCATACCCTGTGGTGCTCTGCACTTGGCAAAATTCTGTACTCCAGATAAATTCCACGATCTATCTACCTTCTGCACAAAGGATGTAGAAAAACCGCAGATGAATTCTCAACTGCAGACCAATGCTTCCTTATATTCTTCTCTCTCACTTCCCACACAACTTTGAGCCCCAGCTCTACCACTGAACTAGCTGTGTGATTTGGGGCAAGTTGCTTCATCTCTTTGGGTCTCTGTTTTCTCACCCAAAAAGTGAGATGTTGTAAGGAATAACTAAGTTAGTATGCATAAAATGCTAAGCAGAGGCAATGGCAGGTAATAAGCACCTCATAAATGTTGGCTTTTACTGACGCTAGGATTTTGAATGCACGCTTAGAGGGGTTAAATCAGTGTGTCAGGCCATAGCAGGTCATAGCATTGTGATGTTTGACAAATACACAGGACACCGAACTGTGCAAAATTTTACTTTTGTTAAGATTTAATTCAACATTTCACCAAAGATGATGCTCAATATCATTAGTCATAAGGGAAATGCAAATTAAAACCACAACATACCACTATGCGTATATTACAATGTCTAAGGTTAAAAAGACTGATCATCCCAAATTTTGGCAAGAATGTGAAGAAACTAAAACTCTCATACACTGCTAGTGGGAATGGAAACCATTTGAAAAACAGTTTACTGTTTCTTTTTTCTTTTTCATTTTTTGGCACTTTCTTAATATGCTAGATAAACACCTACCATAAGATCCAACTATTCCACTCCTAGGTATTTACCCAAAAGACGAGAAAGCATAGGTCCACACAAAGATTTGTACACAAATTTTCACAGCAGCATTATCTATAATGGCCCCCAAGCTGGAAACAAGCCAACTGTCCCTTAACAGGGACATGGAAGGATAAACAAATTGCATTGTATTCATACAGTGGACATAGTCCTCAATAACAAAAAGGAATGAACTATCGATACAACACAACATGGATGAATCACACAGTTATACTAAGTGAATGAAGCCAGGAAAAATAGGACATACGGCTTAATTTCATTTATATAAAATTCTAGAAAATGCAAACTCATTTATGGTGACAGTAGGCACAGTTATTGCCTGGGAAGCAAGGAGGGGAAGGTGAAAAAGGGCAGGAGTGAGAAATTACAAATCGGCTTGAGAAAACTTTCTGGGGTGATAGATACGTTATCTTGATTGTGGTGATGGTTTCACTGGCATATAAATATGTCAAAACATGTTGAATTGCATACTCAAATATATGTAGTTTGTTGTATGCCAGTTGTGCTTCAAGAAAGCTATTACAAACTGACTTTTGCAGATTAAGAGTCTCAGCTCTTAGAAATGTTAGCTGCAAAAAGGGAACCCAGGTGACTTGGATAGGAAATGCATGCCACCATAACGCTTAGACACCTCCAGACTAGTGAAATAGCTTAAAGGGATCTGATATGAATACATGTATAATTGCTTTTTGGAAGATATTTGTTGTGGTTTATTATTTTATAGTTGCATCCAGAATAAGAAACCATGAAGACACATATAAATATTTTCCAGTGCTAAAATATTTGCCTCTTGAGCAGGGTTGAGTGGATTATTAAGAATTCCAAACAATAATTACACATTTGTTTAACTATAAGCCTGGGACTAAAAAGAAATATATCTCAAAAAGATAATAAAATGAAACAAGCAAAGGTTCACAATGGCAATTAGCACCAAGTTAGTAAAAGAGAAGGACAGTCCATATTCCTTAAAGGGAAGCCAATTCCTGAGGCTTTCTCCCCACGTTCATCAAGCCTGCTGAAGAGGGCATTTCCCAGAGAACAGCAGCCTCCAATGAGCTCCTGACCATGTGAGCGAAATTGTAAGTAGACGGCTGCTAAGACATTGTTTTTCCCAAAGGGGAAATTGTGCCAAACCCAAGTGGGAGATGACAGCCAAGAAGAAGACAGCAGGCTCACCACAATGTAAAGCAGCAAAAAAGGAAAAGCGCCCAGGTCACAGTGCCTCTCTCACTGTCAGACTAATAACTGTCATTTCTTGCTGCTGTCAGTAAGACTTTTCTCCAGCAGCAATCCCCTATCTACCATTTTTCCTTCCTAATCTTGGGCTAGAATCCCCTAAGATGTATGGAGTGTTTCACTAGGAAATAGTACCAGATTTCCCTAAAGAATTAAAAACCTAAAAGCCAGAAGGCGTAGGGTGATCAGACAAGTGTAATAACTATAACAAATAACTAAATATAAGAAATAGCCAGGTGTGGCGGCTCAGGAGTGTGAGGCTGCAGTGAGCTATGATTGTGCCACTGTATCCAGACCCTGGGCAACAGAGCAAGACCCTGTTTCTGGGGGGGTAGTGGCGGGAAAGGAATGTATACAGAGGCCAGGCGTGGTGGCTTACGCCTGTAATCCCAGCACTTTGGGAGACTGAGGTTGGTGGATCACTTGGGGTCAGGAGTTTTCAAATGCCCCTTGGAACTGACATAAATGTTTCCTATAGAAGAAGAAAGGCACGGAAGAGTTGAGGCACTAGCTAGCACTGTGGCTGTGGGTGAGCTGCCTGGACTTTTCAAGCCTCAGTTTCCTTGCCTGTCAAATGGGATTGTTAATAGCCACCTCACAGGGTTGCTGAGATGCTAAGAGCCCTGAAAGTGTTTTGCAAAAGTTAAAGCATTTTACCAACATGGAAAATTAGCACCATCTGGGGGGTCTATGGAAATCAGACAGAACTTGGATACATTGTTTATATCAGGCTTGTTGATACTTTTTAAACAATATCCTGGGCTGGTTGGGGTGGCTCATGCCTATAATTCCAGAGTTTTGGGAGGTCAAGGCAGGAGGATTGCTTGAGCCCAGGAATTCGAGACCAGCCTGGGCAACATAGTGAGACCTCATCTCTATGAAAATTAAAAAAAAAAAAACCCACCAACCAAGAATATTGTGCAAAGCTTTAATTTCAGCCCATTGCATTATGAAAACAAGTAGGACATTTGTCTTGCTTCCCAGTTATACAAATTTCTGCCTCCCTTGAGATCTTGATTTGTCTGTCCCCTTGTCCCACCCACTATCATGTGACTAAGGAGATGACAACCCAACTGAGGAGGCTGGACCCAAGGACTAAACTGTGGTTAGCCTTAAGGTCTGACTGGAAACCAGCAGTTCCTGGCTCCTCACCCCTTTTGCCTCTCCTCCCCAGAGCTGAAGCCACATGTATTAGTCCATTCTCACACTGCCATAAAGAACTACCTGAGGCTGGGTAATTTATGAAGAAAAGAGGTTTATCAACTCACAGTTCCACAGGTTTGACAGGAAGCATGGCTGGAAGGCCTCAGGAAATTTACAATCATGGTGGAAGGTGAAAGGGAAGTAGGTACATCTTACCATGGCAGAGCAGGAGAGAGAGGGAGAGAGAGAGAGTGAGCACGAAGGGTAGTGCCATGCATTTTTAAACCATCAGATCTCATGAGAACTCACACACCATCACAAGAACAGCAAGGGGGAAACTGTCCCTATGATTCAATCACCTCCCACCAGTTCTTTCCCCCAACACTGGGGGTTACAATTCAACGTGAGATTTGGGTGGGGACACAGAGTTAAACCACATCATTCTGCCCCTGGCCCCTCCCAAATCTCATATCCTTCTCACATTTCAAAACCAACCAGGCCTTCCTAACAGTCTTAACTCATTAACCCAAAGTCTTAACTCATTCCAGTATTAACTCAAAAGTCCAAGTCCAAAGTCTCATCAGAGACAAGGCCAGTCCTATCCGCCTATGAGACTGTAAAATAAAAAACAAGTTAGCTACTTCCAAGATAAAAGAGGGGTACAGGCATTGGGTAAATGTGCCCCTTCCAAATGGGAGAAATTGACCAAAACAAAGGGGCTGTAGGCCCCATGCAACTTTGAAACCCATCAGGACAGTCATTAAATCTTCTTTTTTTTTTTTTGCAAGACAAGGTCTGGCTCCATCACCTATGCTGGGGTACAGTGGCACAATCTTGGCTCACAGCCTCCACCTCCAGGGCTCAAGCCATTCTCCTACCTCAGCCTCCCAAGTAGCTTGGACCACAGGTACACACCACCACACCCAGCTAATTTTTTTTTTTTTTTAAATAGAGACAGGGTTTTGCCATGCTGCCCAGGCTGGTCTCGAACTTGTGAGCTCAAGTGATCCACCATCTTGGACTCCCAAAATGCTGGGATTAGAGGTGTGGGCCACTGTGCCCAGCTGATTAAATCTTAAAGCTCCAAAATAATCTTGACTCCATGTCTCACATCCAGGCCATGCTGATGTAAGAGGTGGGCTTCCATGTGCCATGTACCAAAGGTGCACAGAGCAGCTGGGCCCTGGGCCTGGCCCGTGAAACCATTTTTTCCTCCTAGGCCTCTGGGCCTGTGATACAAGGAGCTGCTGTGAAGTCTCTGACATGCCCTGGCGACATTTTCCCCATTGTCTTGGCAATTAATTTGGCTCCTCTTACGCAAATTTCTGTAGCTGGCTTGAATTTCTCCCCAGAAAATGAAATTTTTCTTTTCTACTCTATGGTCAGGCTGCAAATTTTCCAAACTTTTATGCTCTGCTTCACTTTTAAATGTAAGTTTCATTTCAAACCATCTCTTTCTCTATGCATATGAGCATACACTTTTAGAAGCAGCCAGGTCACATCTTGAATGCTTTACTGCTTAGGAATTTGTTGCACCAGATATCATAAATCATCACTTCCAAACTGAAAGTGCCACAGATCTCTAGGGTAGGGGCAAAATGCCACCAGTTTCTTTGCTAAAGCATAGTAAGAGTGACCTTTATTCCAGTTCCCAGTAAATTTCTCATCTCCATCTGAGATCACCTCAGCCTGGACTTTGTTGTCCATATCACTATCAGCATTTTGGTCAAAACCACTCAACAAGTTTCTAGGAAGTTTCAAACTTTCCCACATCTTCCTGTCTCCTGAACCCTCCAAACTGTTCCAACCTTTGCCTGTTACCCAATTCCAAAGTCACTTCCTCATTTTCAGGTATTTTTATAGCAGTGCCTGACTCCCAGTTCCAATTTTCTGTATTAGTTTATTCTTGCACTGCTATGAAGAACTACTTGAGACTGGTTATTGAATCATGGGGGCGGACTCCCACTAGGCCCCGCCCACAACACGTGGGGATTGCAATTCGAGATGAGATTTGGGTGGGGACACAGAGTCAAACCATACCACCACAGCATTCCATCTCTGGTCCCAGCCAACCACAGACTCTTGGGCCTTCGTGCTGCATCCCTAGTATCTGCCTGTTCCAGCATCTTGAATGCTAGTTCAGGTTGTAAGCAAGTATCTATGCAGTTCTTGTTTCTGAATCTCAGTCATCATAACCTGCCCAGAAGCTCGGGGCACTTAGGATGGGGTTCCTGCCTTGCCCTTTCCAAACACAGTTCATTTCTCCTGTGCCTGCTACAAGAATGGGTCTCCCCAAAAATTCAGGCCGCATGTCCAGGCTGTTGTCCTCTCTGCAGACAAGCCTGATGAGCTGACCTGTGAGGACCTCTGAATAAATCAGGGATTCTCAGCCTCAGCACTGGTGACATTTTAGTGGGATAATTATTCATTGGGATCATGTGGCAATCCCGGGCATTGCAGAATGTTTAGCAGCACCATTGGCCTCTACCCACTGGATGCCAGTAGCACCCCTCCCCCAAGATGTGACAACCCAGAATGTCTTCAGACATTGCCAACACTGTTCCCAATGGAGAGTCACGAGATGAGGCTTCCTCTGAGAGCCCCTGTTGCTGCCTCCTGGAGACCTGTTACTGTGGGTTGGAGCCCCCAGTTGCCCCATGAATAGCTTCCACTTCTCATCAGTAAGCACAGTTTTGGAGACTGATCAGTTGGCCTTCCACTCTGGGACGTTTGTTGAATTTTTGGCCACCCAGCCTTGACCCCACTTCCTGAGTTTGGGACCACCCCATTCAACATGGTCAGAGGCAAAGTCCACTTTGTGGTAGGCAAAGACTCCTGCTGAGGTAAGGCACACTCTCTCAAAGCTTCCCTTGTGGTTGGGGCTTGGCTGGTTGGAGGCACTCACCTCAGACTTCAGGTTGGTGGTGATCTACTTTAACAGCAGCCAACAGGGGCAGTCACCTCATCCAGACCCCGTGATACCATAACAAGCTACCTCCAGGGGTGTGATGTGGGCTCTGGTCCCATGACCTCCCTCCTTCTTCCCCATTTTGCAGACACAGTTCTGTCTTCCCACCATTGTGTGGCCACCCAGTATCCTCTCACTAAGTTCCTTTTCTGCCTGACTCAGCCAGCAGCAGTTGTATGTAGGTTACTAAGAATTGTCACCTCTTCTTCCCCATCCCCACCCATGGGTCTGACCCCCAGGATGACCCATCTCTTCTGAATATCTCCTCTCATAGTTGGCCTTCATGTCTAGACGGGTCCTTGGAGGATGGAAATACCTTTTTGTTCCAACTATCTGTGTTAGATCCCTTCTAGAGGCCAGGCATGGTGGCTCACACCTGTAATCCCAGCACTTTGGGAGGCCAAGGCGGGCAGATAACCTGAGGTCGGGAGTTAGAGACCAGCTTGACCAATATGGTGAAACTCTGTATCTACTAAAAACACAAAAATTGGCTGGGTGTGGTGGCACGTGCCTGTTATCCCAGCTACTCAGGAGGCTGAGGCGGGAGAATCGTTTGAACCCAGGAGGCAGAGGTTGCAGTGAGCTAAGATTGTGCTACTGCACTCCAGCCTGGGCGACAGAGGGACCCTGTCTCACAAAAAACAAAAAACCCCTCTAGACATAGGCAGCTCTTACCTCACAAGCACCTGGTTTACAAGGGAGCATCCACTCACCATCACCACTAGTGTGTGGGCTGCTGCAGAAACTTCCGGAAGATATTTCTCTGTTAGTTTAGTGTGACAATTTGGCCTGTGGTCTTATTTCCACAAAACTTAGAAAATGATATGTGAAAACAGCACTGAGAGGTAAGTGAGTTGTCTGAAGGCCACACACCTGGCTAGTGCTGAGTCCGTGGCAGGAACTGAGCTGCAGGGTCTCAGCCAGGCCACCTACCTTCCCCAGTCCTCGCTGAGCCACCAGGACTAGCAAACAGTTCAGCAACAAAGTTAAAGGGTGCACTAGGCCGGAAGAATTGACCTGGTTTAAATTTTGGCAAGAATGGAGGCAGGGACTCAGCTAAGGTTGCCTTTCCTTTGTTTACCACTACCCTAGCCAACAAGTAGCACTGGGACGTCAAAGGTCCTGGGAGCATTGTGTGTGGTTCCCTTGCATGTAGCAGGACGTGATCAATATCTGTGAGTGGATGGTTGAGAGGAAGGTGATGAGGCAGGAGCCTCCTGCCCATGCTCCTCACCCATTACCTGGGTAGCCACTAAATGACCTGGTAAACATGCTGAGCTCTCAGACCTTGGGGCTTCGAGATAAAGACAGGACTGGTTCTAGTGGCCCAGGGGTCCCGGTTGCTTTCCAGAAGCACATGTATCTCCAGTAGCTGTCTGGGGAAGCTGCTGGGTTTTGTAAGGGCATTGCAGGGAGATCACAGGGGAGCGGCTACTTGAAAGGCTTCGAGAACAAAATCAATACGGGCCATGCGAGCCAAGATTTCACAGCAAGTTTTAGCTATTTGCTGCTGCTGACCTGGAAAGAGTTGAGAGGGGGCGCCAGTTGCCTTTGCGGGAGGGGAAGGCTGTTGGCAAAACCTGTTTAGTAGTCACTCAAGGAAGCCACCAAGAGAGGGATGTAATCTTTCTTAGACCTGAGGTCAATGACCTCAATAGGAAGTAATGATAATAGGAGACCAGTAAAATTAGCTTCCTAGGGGCTGCTGGTGGCTACGAATTACCAGGCACCGCACATACGACTACAGCATGAACCTCCACAAGCCAGTGGAAGCCAATGGGGAAGGTCATGTGACGTGCCCGAGGTCACCCAGCTGGCAAGGGTGAGAGCTGGGATTCCAACCCATTTTGCCGCCCTTCAGAGCCCGGTCCCTGTCCACACCACACCACCAACTCCCAAGGATAACAAGAACATGACCTAGACTCTGTGTGAAGGCACAGTAAGTACATCTTAGGTTTCCAGAGAACAGACTTGAAACATTCTCCTGTGTTAATAAAAACTTACTTTCTCACCTTGCAAAATTGGCATCGGCTCTGCTCACCCCGACCACAGTCAGCCCCTGCTGACGGCTTTCCCAAAGACATTCCCACAGCCCCAAGTCCAGGGGGAGGTTTGTGTCTCCCTCTCTGCAGCAGATCCACTAGCGTCCCTAGGGAGAATCTAATGAAACAGGAGATGGGTATTTAGCTATGCATTTTTCTTTTCTTTTTTGTATTTATTTTTTGAGACAGGGTCTTTCTCTGTCAGCTAGGTTGGAGTGCAGTGGCATGAATATGGCTCAGTGCAGCCTTGAACTCTTGGAGTCAGTGATCCTGGAGTCAGTATTTAGCTATGCATTTTTCTTTCATATATATATATATATATATATATTTTTTTTTTTTTAAAGACAAGGTCTTTCTCTGTCACCCAAGTTGGAGTACAGCGGCATGAACATGGCTCAGTGCAGCCCTGAACACCTGGACTCAGTGATCCTCCCACCTCAGCCTCCTGAGTAGCTGGGACCACAGGTGCTCACCACCATACCTGGCTAATTTTTCAATTTTTAGTAGTAATTTTTAATTTTAGTAAAATTTTTAAAATTAATTTTTAGTAATTTTAATTAAAAAAATTAAAACTAATTTTTAAATTTTTAGTAATTTTAATTCTTTAGCGAGAGATGGAATCTCACTCTATTGCCCAGGATGGTCTTGAACTCCTGGGCTCAAGTGATCCTCCTGCCTCAGCCTCCCAAGGTGCTGGGATTACAGGTGTGAGCCACCACGTCCAGCCTAGCTGTACACTTTTCTCAAGAGTGGCTACCTGATTTGGCTTAGTCTAATTTCTCCCAAGGCCTGTGGCAAGGGGAGAGCATAATCATGTCAAAGTGTACATTGGAGTTAAACTTTATTTCTCCAAGGCCCTCACATCATTTCATAAAAAAGCAGTTGCAGAACCATATGTACGGTATAATCCTGTTTCTGTAAAAATAAAATCTCTATAAATTCATGTGTATTCATAAGAAATAACCTGAGAGGTTGCTCAGTAAATTGCTAACAGTAGTCGGCTCTGGGGAGCAGGATTAAGGCTGTGCTGTGTCTGTGGAAAGGGCCCTTACACTTTTTCCTTTATTTTTATTTCGTATTTTTTCAGAGACAGAGTCTCCCTCTGTCACCCAGGCTGGAGTGCAGTGGCACGATCTCGGCTTACCGCAGCCTCTGCCTCCTGGGCTCAAGTGATTCTCCTACTTTGGCCTCTCAAGTAGCTGGGGCCACAGGTGCACGCCACCACACCTGGCCCACTTTCTAGAATGCTATCTGAATGGAATAATATAGTATGTATTCCTTTTGTCTTGCTGCTTTCACTCAGTGTAGTTGTTCTGCAATTCATCCATATCATTGAATTACCAATAGTTCATTCCTTTTTAATTTCTGAGAGTATTTCATCGACTAGAAACAGCTCAATTTGTTTATCCATTCACTTGCTGGTGGACATTTGGGTTGTTTTCAGTTTTCAGCCATTGCTAAGAAAGCTGTTATGAACATCATTGTACAAGTCTTTCTGTGGGCATATATCATCTTGGGTGAATACAGTAAATACCTAGGAGTAGAATGGCTGAGTTATCAGTGGGTGTATGTTTATCATTTTAAGAAACTGCGTAACTGTTTTCAAAGTAGTTGCACCATTTTGCATTACTATCTTCATTAATAAAGCATTTTTAAAAAATGGATAAGCTTTCCCCAGTTCCAGAGTTTGGGGTGGAATTTGGGAGACAGCTGAATCTTCTTCATAATAAAGGGAAAGAACTGAAGTTGGTGATGTAGGGTCTGGCCCTTGTTTGGAGCCAGGAATCTGGACCCAAGTGGCAGAAACACAGACAAAAAAAAGACCCAGGTGGGGCGTGGTGGCTCATGCCTGTAATCCAAGCACTTTCGGAAGCCAAGGCGGGCGGATCATGAGGTCAAATCGAGACCATCCTGGCTAATACAGTGAAACCCCGTCTCTACTAAAAATACAAAAAATTAGCTGGTCGTGGTGGCAGGCACCTGTAGTCCCAGCTGCTTGGGAGGCTGAGGCAGGAGAATCAGGAGAATCTCTTTAACCCGGGAGTTGGAGCTTGCAGTGAGCTGATATTGTGCCACTGCACTCTAGCCTGGGCAACAGAGCAAGACTCTGTCTCAAAAAAAAAAAAAAAAAAAAAAAAAAAAGGAGAAGAAAAGACCCAGTGGGCTGGGCACAGTGACTCACACCTGTAATCTCAGCACTTTGGGAGGCTGAGGGGGGAGGATGGCTTGAGCTCAAGAGTTTGAGACCAGCCTGGGCAACATGGCAAAACCCCGTCTATACAAAAAATTAGCCAGGCATGGTGGTGCATGCCTGTGTTCTCAGCTACTTGGGAGGCTGAGGTGGGAGGATCACCTGAGCCCAGGGAGGTTAAGGCTGTAGTGAGCCGAGACAGCATGACTACACTCCAGCCTGGGCAACAAGTAAGACCCTGTCTCAAAACAAAAACACAGAAAGATCCAGTGACTGTGTGGCCATGAATGGACTTGGGAAGAACGAAAATGACTCCTGTGGGATCCTGTGGCTGTGTGGGATGGGGGCTGTGCTACATGAAGACCCCTCCTCAATTTCTACCATGAAGTCTCCAGTGAAGTCTGTTACTCACCCACACTTTTGCATGTGTGAATTCTGTGGGCCAGTGTTTCCCAAACTTCAGATAAGCACTGACCCTATAGCCTATTATTGTTCTCTAAAGCAACTCACTTTTATCAAATTTATTTCATCTTCATCTCAACCTTAAAAAGATAGCTATTCCTTAAAACTATTTAGACTTAAAACATTAGCTTCTGGCCTCCCTTACTCATCTCATGGCCCACCAATGGGCCTCACTGCACTGCTTGGACCTAAACCTTGGACCTAAAACCAGGTTTTAGGGGAACTCAAAGATGGCCCAGAGCCTGGCAGCTGCATACACAGGCCCACTACACATATGTGAGATGTGCTTCGACATCTGCATGTTTTCCCCATTGTGAGGATGTAGGCTCCCATTCAAGCTTGGTGCTGAGCCTGGCACATCCTGAGTGGGTCACATACTCTTTTTGAAAGAATGGCAAAGCTGACGACTCATGACCAGGCAGTATGTGATCAGTGCCATACATGCAGAGGCCCTGGTACCTGAGGAACTCAGAGGAGGACCAACGCTCGCTCCCAGGACTCTCTCTCTGGTCATGAGTGTTCCAATCAGCCCATATCAACCAGTGGGGGTCCCATCTGAGTTGTCTACCCTCCCTCTGAAATGTCCAACGCCCCCATCAGAATCATCCAGACCTCTGCTGTTTCCTCCTATTTCTAGGGGAAATGACTCTGCTTTGGACTGGTGGCATCAGGCAAAAACGGTGCTCTCTGCAGGTTTGGTGCCAAAAGTGGGACTAAGCAGGGTTTTGAGGGTCTTAATCAACCTTCTCAGGACAGAGCAAGAGTTATGAATTAAGAGCCTGGAGGGAAGGGGGGAGTATAACTCGGGAATGACCTGGCTCCTGGCCCTGCAGCCACCTTTCCTGTCCACATGGGGTTTTGGGCTGACAAGTCCCCTGACATGGCCCAAGGGGGCCTTAAGAGGTTCCTGAGAGTGCTGAGGGTGTCACCATGGGTGGGGGGTTAAAGGAATTTCCTCTGGAGCCATGTCCTTCTCTTGAACTAGGAGTATCTAATTTGGTCCAGGTGAGCTTTTCAGTTTAGCGTAGTTAAGGGCGGTCCCTGGATCAGAAGCCTCAGCATCACCTGGGAACTTGTTTGGAATGCAAATTATTCAGGCCAGACCTCCCACTGAATTGAAAATACTGAGACTAGGGCCCAGCAATCAAGCCCCCCAGGTGACAATGATGTAGGCTCGAGTTTGAGAAACTTTAGAAATTGACTCCTTTAAAAAATCCCAGCCAGGCACAGTGGGTCATACCTGTAATCCCAGCACTTTGGGAGACTGAGATAGGAGGATCCCTTGAGCCCAGGAGTTTAGGGAGACTCCCATCTCTACCCAAAATAAAAAATTAGCCGGGCATGGTGGCATACGCCTTTGGCCCGTTACTCAGGAGGCTAAGATGGGAGGATTGCTTGAGCCAGGGAGGTTGAGGCTGCAGTGAGCTGTGATTGCAACACCGCACTCCAGCCTGAGCAACAGAGTGAGACTGTGTTTCAAAAAATTAAAAATCCTCTCTCTCTCCGTCTCACACCCACACCTCCCATACACACCCCCCTACATACACCCATATGCTTGGCCAGCAAAGGGCTGTAGTTTGCACACGTGGGACAAGGAACACAATCTAGAAAATCCGAAACGTCCCTGCCCCCAGCCCTCCATCAGGAGTCTCTGGCTTCCACGACCACTTTCACACAGTCCTTATTGAACTCTTGGTTCGACCCTTACTTTCGTATTCCAACTGGATACAAAGCTGAGGCCTGTTTTCCTATTATCTGCCAGATGAATACTTGGATCGGTGTCCAGGCTGCCCGGTCGTGCTTAGTAATCGGAAACAGAGACGGCGGAAATCTCAAATTCTGGTTTCCTGCCGGGGAGCCAGCTCGAAGTCTGCGGGAGGGGAAAGGACGTTGTGACACAGCGCCACCCTGTGGCAGAAAGAAGAGCCGCTCTTGGCCTGTTGTCTGCATTGGATCTCAAGGCTTGGGGCTGGCAGAAACCTGAAACCTCACAGAACCCCAAAATAACAAAACTGTCATTTAAAGAGCACTTACTGTGTGTTAGAGAGGCACTGTGATAATTGTTTTATATTGTTATGGCCTCAGAGTTTCCCATGAGATGGATACTATTTTCCGAATAAGGAAACTGGGGCCCAGAAGGGTTAAGACATTTGCCTAAGGTTGCACAGCTAAGAGATAGCCGGGCTACACATCCACAGAGTGTGGCCACAGAGGCCACATTTTTTTTTTTTTTTTTTTTTGAGACAGGGTCTTACTCTATTGCCCAGGCTGGAGTGCAGTGGCATGATCTTGGCTTACTGCATCCTTGACCTCCCAGACTCAAGCAATCCTCCTGCCTCCCAAATAGCTGGGACCACAGGCATGCACTACCATGCCCAGCTAATTTTGTTTATTTTTTTTTTGTAAAGACGAGGTCTCCCATGTTGCCCAGGTTGGTCTCGAACTCCTGGGCTCGAGTGATCCTCCATCCTCTGCCTCCCAAAGTGCTGGGATTGCAGGCATGAACCACTGCATCCAGCCGAGGACACACCTCTAACCACCACTCTGTCCTTCCAGTCACCTGCTCAGTGGAGAACATTGCCTATAGCAGGGCTTTTCAAACTCACACCTGCAGGAGGCACTGGGGATCTTGTTAAAATCCAGATTCTGATTCAGCTGAGCTGGGGTAGGGCCTGTGAGTCTACATTTCTCTTTTCTTTTCTTTTCTCTTTTCTTTCTCTCTCTTTCTTTCTTTCTTTCTTTCTTTCTTTCTTTCTTTCTTTCTTTCTTTCTTTCCTTCTTTCCTTTTCTTTTCTTTCTTTCTCTCTCTCTCTCTCTCTTTCTTTCTTTCTTTCTTTCTTTCTTTCTTTCTTTCTTTCTTTCTTTCTCTTTCTTTCTTTCTTCTTTTTGACAGAGTTTCACTCTTGTTGCCCTGGCTGGAGTGCAATGGCACAGTCTCAGCTCACTGCCTCCTGAATTCAGGCGATTCTCCTGCCTCAGTCTCCCAAGTAGCTGAGACTACAGGCACCTGCCACCACGACTGGCTAATTTTTGTATTTTTAGTAGAGACGGGTTTCACCATGTTGACCAGGCTGGTCTTGAACTCTTGACCTCAGGTGATCCGCCTGCCTCAGCCTCCCAAAGTGCTGGGATTACAGACATGAGACACCGTGCCCGACCTGAGAGTCTACTTTTATTTCTAAGGGCTCCCAGATAATGTGGTGCTGCTGGTTCGTGGACCACACTTGGAGAGGTGAGGCCCTAGAGCAGCTGTCCAGTAGAACTTTCTGTGATAGTGGAAGTGCTCTAACTCTGCGCTGTGTTATACATTGTCACAGGCTGCAGGTGCTATGGGGCACCTGAATCGTGGCTACTGCAACAGAGAAATAAATTTTAATTTTAGTTCATTTAAGTTAATTTGAATTTAAATAGCCACATGCATGTAGTGTCCTCCATACTGGGTCGTGCAACGTCCATCATGAGTGGGGGCTCAGGCTTGTCATTCAAGAGCCAAAATACCATGGTAGGTTAAAGCAAGATTATAGGGTAACAAATTTTTGGAGTCCTTAGAGATAGTATATTCAACACTACTGTTTTACATCTGAGGAAACTGACCAGAGAGGCAAAGTGACTTGTTGCAGAGCCACAGAGCTGTTCCTGGCAGAGGGAAGGCTTCAGGTTCAAGGACAGCATTCTCTTACCATGCCACATTTTGTTCTAGGCCCACTGACCTTCAAAAGTAAAATGTTTCCAATTTTGTGAAATCCAAGCTGGGTGTGGTGGCACGTGCCTGTAGTTCTAGGTGCCCAAAAAGCTGAGCTGGGAGGATCATTTGAGCTGGGGAGGTTGAGGTTGCAGTGAGCCATGATTGCACCACTGCACTCCAGCCTGGGTGACAGAAGGAGACCTTGTCTCTAAAAAAAAAAAAAAAAAAGAAAGGAAAAAGAAAATCCTCTATAAACAAAGTGTAGCTATTGGTAATAGTCATATGGTATTTATTATTTTATATGACATTTGAGGCAGTTAACCAAGTTTAAAAGTTATCCAATTTCCTGAGGGAATTAACTAATTTTTAGCTACATTTGCAAGACCTGCAACACATGAAAAGAATCATCCCTTTTTATGGGATATTTTGCAACACCAAGGTCTCTGGCAAAACCAAGTTAAGACCAAACCCTCTTCAGGCCTCCCTGGTGTGTAGCTGTTGTCTTACCACATGGACTTCAGTGGGTACAGATGTGCAAAGCAGTGATGGTAATCAGACAACTGAACAGGTTGTCCTGTATCACGCTGGAATGAAGGATTTACTTGATCTTTAAAACATTTTTTTCTGGTTGTAAGGCAATGTATGTACATTATATAGAAGTTGAAAATTGCGGGGAAAATACTGTGTTGGTTATTTGTTGCTATGTAACAGGTTATCTCCAAAACCTAGCAGCTTAAAATATCAAACATCTGTTATCTCACAATCACTGAGAGCAGCTCAGCCGGGTGGTTCTTTCTTTCCTTCCCCTTTTATGGTTTCGTCTGAAATATGCCCGGTCGTTCTGACTCAGGGACTGTCAGGAGGTTGCAGACCAGATGTTGTCAGGGCTATTCTCATGTGAAGGCTTGGCAGATTGCAGGATCTGCTGCTTTTTCAGCATTGTGATCATAGCTCACGGCTGCCTTGAACTCTTGGGCTCAAGTAATCCTCTAGCCTCAGCCTCCCAACTAGCTGGGACTACAGATGGATGGCACCAATGGTCTGCTAGGATCTGGTTCTAAGCTCACTCATGTGGCTGTTGGCAGGAGGCCAGGGCTGGGCCCCTCTATAGGACTTCTCAGGACAAAATTTCCCTTAAGAATAAATGATGTGAGAGAAAAAGCAAGAGAGACAGCGTCCAAGACGGAAACCACAGCCCTTTATAGCTTCAGTGGGGAGTGACAAACCTTCACTTCTGCTGTATTCTTTAGGTCACCCAAACTCGCCCTGTTACAGTGTGGGAGAATGCCACACAAAGGTCGTGAGTACCAGAGGTGGGGTCGAAAATAAAACTCACCTGCAACCTCACTCTCCATAAATAACCACTATAACATTATGAGGTGATTCCATATACATCTATTTATATGTACAGATTTTTTTCTGACTCTTACTTCATATGTTATTGCCCATATTTTCCCTCCATCTCCCTTTTCAGATGGAAATCCGGCTTTATTTAAGCTCCTTTCCCTGTGGAAGAGGTACACTCAATGTTTATTATTATTATTATTACTTTGAGACAAAGACTTGCTCTGTTGCCCAGGCTGGAGTGCAATGGTGCGATCTCAGCTCACTGCAACCTCCGCTTCCTAGGTTTAAGCAATTTTCGTGCTTCAGCCTCCTGAGTAGCTGGGACTATGGGCACGCATCACCACACTTGGCTAATTTTTGTAGTTTTTTTTTTTTGTTTGTTTGTTTGTTTTTAGTAGAGTCAGGGTTTCACCATGTTGTCCAGGCTGGTCTCGAACTCCTGGCCTGGAGTGATCTGCCTGCCTTGGCCTCCCAAAGTGCTATGATTACAGGCGTGAGCCACCGCACCCAGCCAATGTTTATTATTTTAATAATTATCCTAAGTTTTGAACATGCGTATTTGATATTATGAAATATAAAGTGAATTAACGTCTTTATTCCTCTCCTAAATGATTCAATGGCATTAAAATATTGAACCAGGCCATTATTCTCCCAACTTACATATTATTGTTATCCAGTATTTTAGTCCCATCTCATTTGTATATATGCAAAATTAGTTTTAGAAATAATGTTTTTCAAGATTTACCCCCTGGCCTACCTGTGTCATTACTCACCAGTGCTTCTTGTATCCCTAAGCAGGATAAAGTCTTAGCTCTGGACTTGGTACCTGGTGGCTTCTTTCCCTTTTCCTGTTTATTTCTTGAAAGCTCAGCATTTCTAAGAGTTCCAGTGGGGGAATTTTCCAGTTTCTGGTTTCCATGTTGCTGGTATCCCCTTATTTGATTATTTCAGCAAGGCTGATGTACTAATTCCTCTCGAAAAACTTAAACTCATTCAAGAGTATGTGTCCTGAGGGGCACGTGGGAGAGAGTTAGGGAAGAAGGGAGAAAGGAAAGGTGAGAATGGGCGGGGTGGGTGGCAAGACTTCAGGGGTGACATCTGCAGAGCGTGCCTCTGAGGAATCGAGTCTCCGGGCCCACCAAGGTTGATTCATGTACCCCAGCCAGATGCGGGGCTTCCGGGGACTGTGTGGAGTGGAAGAAGGCTGTATCAGTGGACTCAAAAATCACAGGACAATGCCGGTGTTTTGCAGCTATGGACGAGAGACCCCACCACAACCATGGCAGTGGGAAATCCTTAAAATAACTGGGGACAAATTTTCATCGGGATGAATGAGAGCTCAGAGGCAGGACTAAATTGATTAAAAGGAAATAAAGGAATCAAATACGTCTTGCTCATATAGTTTGTGGACTGATTCACATCTGCTCCACACACACACACCCCGTTCTTTTCAAACTGTCCGTTGTAGTCTAATTTTTGTATCTACCTTTTTTCACTTAGTTTATGTAATGGACATGATGTAATGTCAATATCTGTACTTCCCAACCGTGTCCATAAGGTATTTTGTCATTTAGATTGCCGCACGTCACAATATGTCTGGCTTCACCTGCTGGGAGCAAGAAGCCAGGTTGCATTCCTTTTACTACTAAAGATCCCACGCCCTGTGAACGTCTCTGGAGAAAGCTTCTCTTCCCTCCCAGGGAGCCCTTGGCCTTCATACTCCTCAGTCCTCTCCCCCAGATACCTGCTCAGCCCAGCAGACCTGGCCAGTGCTGGGAACTCTCACCTGGAGGCTGGAGAATAGGGACACCGCTCCTCCCTCAGGAGTCTGGGGCTTCCGGGCTGCCACCAGGTGTCACCAGCAGCTTGTCAGGTGGGTGCATTTCCTGTCCCCAGCCACATCAGAGACTCAGGCTGTTTCCTTCACCCTAGAATGGAGCTATTGGTCACCATGTGCAAGGTTTGTAAGAATGAAAGGATAAAGAAAAAAAAAGATGAAAATTATTGCAGCAATCATTGAGGCTGGCCATCGCGTATTCTCATTCTGCCCCTCTGGAAGCATGGTGGAATCGTCTGATTCCCCGCCTTCTGAATCAGTGTTGGAGGCCAAAGAAAATCGAGTGGAAGTGACACAGGTCGCTTCCCAGTGGCGGGCTCACCCACCAATTTGCAATTTGCCACATTTTCCTTCTTCCTACCACTACTGCTGTCCTGGTTCCAGATGGCACCACTCCATCCGCTAGGGTCTCCAAGTGAGGAGGACATGGAGACCAGCCCCTAGCCACCCCAAGAAGGACATGTAGAACGGATGCGAAATAAATCTTTGTGGTTTTAAGCACTGAGAGTTTGGCGTCATTTGTTACCACAGCATAACCTAGCCTGCCCAGGCTGGTTAAACTTTTTTTTTTTTTTTTTTTGAGACAGAGTCTCACTTGGTCACCCAGGCTGTAGTGCAGTGGCCCAATCTCGGCTCACTGCAAACTCTGCCTCCCGGGTTCACGCCATTTTCCTGCCTCAGCCTCCCAAGTAGCTGGGACTACAGGTGCCCGCCACCTCGCCTGGCAATTTTTTTTTTTTTTTGGTATTTTTAGTAGAGACGGGGTTTCACCATGTTAGCCAGGATGGTTTTGGTCTCCTGACCTTGTGATCTGCCCGCCTCGGCCTCCCAAAGTGCTGGGATTACAGGCGTGAGCCACCGCGCCCGGCTTCTTCTTCTTTTTTTTTTTTTTTTTAAGAGGGTCTCACTTTGTTGCCCAGGCTGATCTGAAACTCCTAGGCTCAAAGGATCCACCCGCCTTCTCCTAAAGTTCTGGGATTACAGGCGTGAGCCACCATGCCTGGCTTATTAAACTTTTTAATAAAAGGATGAACCTACTCAAGATTATAGAAACTTAACAGAAGGAAGGAAAGTGTGCAGGCCATTGGGATCATTTTAGGGTTCTTCCTCTTTCCTCATTCACTAACAGGACAGCTTCAGTGCCTGAACACTGCACAGAACACTTTCCTTTCCACTCTTTTAGGACTCCAGCTACTTATTTTCCGGCCATCTCTGCAGGCCTCCATCTGCCTGTAGCCTGAAGGAGATCTGGATTACCATTCTGTCAGGTAAGCGTTACACAACTTGGGGTTTTCATAAGCAAGATGGCAGACAGAGCTCCAGGAAAGCTGCTCAGAAAATGCCGTGGGTAACATAAAGAAGATGAAATTCTCTGCAAGGTGCACATTGAAACTTTTCTCTTGTGGTGCATTGGGAATAAAGGCAGGGCAGAACCATCTATTGGGCACAGCTGGAGCAGAGCCCAGAGCTCGTGATACTTCTAGTGGCTCATGAAAATGTTTCAATTTTTTTTTTTTTAACTAGAAGGCAATGTTTTAATATATAATGTTAATACAGACATACTGTAGGGGAGAAAGGCTTCTCACTCATCACAAGGTTCATGGCTGAGGCACCTATAATAAAAGACAGATTAACAAGAGAAAAGCACACAAATTTATTTAATACAAATTTTATGTGGGCTGGGCAAAGTGGCTTATGCCTGCAATCCCAGCACTTTGGGAGGCCAAGGCAGGAGGATCACTTGAGCCCAGGAGTTCAAGGCCAGTCAGGTAACATAGCCAGACCTCGTCTCTACTAAAAATTTTAAAAGTTGGCCAGGTGCAGTGGTGCACACCTGTAGTCCCAGCTACTTTGGAGGCTGAGGCTGTAGGATCACTTGAGCCAAGGAGGTTGAGGCTGCAGTGAGCTATGATTGTGCCACTGCACTCCAACCTGGGTGACAGAGTGAGACCCTGTCTCTCTCTCAAAAAAAAAAAAAAGAAAAAAAGAAAAAAAAGAAAGAAAAAAGAAAAAGAAAAAATTATGTAACATGGGAACACTCAGAAATGAAGGCCCAAAGAAACAGGAAAAAACTGTGTATTTTATAGACAGCCATGCAGAAGTATGACTGGAGGATAAAAAAGTATGATCTAATGATATTAAACTGGAAAGTATTTAGCAAGGCCTGTTTAGATTCTTTTTTGTGTTCCTGTGTCTTCAGAGAAAAAGACATTCCTTTCCTTGGGTGTAGGAAGGACACCTCTGGAATGAAGGTTTTCTTCGGAGGAAGGTCAGATAATTCTCTAAGGCCCTCTTCAGGGAGACAGTGCGGAGAAGGTGAGAGTGACCTTCCTGCTTCTGCTGTTTTCTCAAATGCCAGCGTGCTATATTTGTGGATACCGTGTCTTGAACTCTGTCAGTATCAACTTAGTAATAAAATACAGTTTTTAGTACTTTTTGTAGAAGAAAGGGACCACGAAGGCAAAAATGGAGACCCACGGAAGTCATACTCTGGCCCTGGAGAAAGAGTTTAAGAGTTTCACAACCAATACACATGTGGGTTACAATGTGGCTCTTGGAAATGAGTGTAGACATGGCATTGCTGTGACCTAGAATGCCTTTTTCTTTCTGAGTCTGTCAAAATTTCCCATGACAAACTAGCTCGATGTTTGCTTCTTTACGGTTAACTTAGGACACCAGAAGGCCATAACTGCTGGGGGAGGAGTGCTGGGTCAAAACAATGTGCATGGATATAGCAGATTGTGACACAGCATAGGGACAGGACTCGGCCCTCACCGGGATGAGGCCCCAACTCCCACACCTGTCAATTAGCAGACTTTGCACCACCATCACTCCAGCGCATCCCTGCTGACCTTGCAACCTTGAAGAAACTAAGATAAGCAGCATCCACCCTAAATCTTACTCAAGGGAGTTAATCCCACAGCCTGCATGCACATAAGATCAGAAGAATGATCTTTGCCCCTTGCCTCATTATAATACTAAAATCCCTGCCCAGGGGAGGGCTTATCTGCTGTTTTCTGCTCATGCAACAGTATGTCTTGGCATGATTCCTTACCATGCCTGCATACCCTGCACTCCACCCCACACATGTAGTGAAGCTCACCCACCTCATGAATTATGCATGTCACCCTCCTTAAGACACTGAAAGGCACTCCCCTAAGTGGGGCCAGCCAAGAACTCTTGCTTCTGGGCTAGTTTCCTTGTGTTGGAGCACAAGCTCCCATGAAGTCTTATCTGGGAAACTTGTTTGGCCTCCTGTCGATTTCTATTGCATGGGCGCCTAAGAACCTGTGGTCAGTAACAATTCCTCTAGCTTGCTTCCCGTGCTTGTATTTTCCCTTCCTTCCTCCCAGCAGCCTCTGACTTCTGAAAGGAGTCCAGCAGGTTCCAGGGAAGCCAATTCCATACCTGGCTCCAGGGGTGGGGTATGGCCCTAGGCTCAGCTCATCAACCCTGCCCACGGTGAGGTTCTGTGGGTGGTCACCATTCCAGTCCAGCTAGACTGAGTCTTGGAAGCACGGCCAGGAATTCTGGGTGTGAACATCCTTTCCTAGATGGCAGGCTGTGCAAAGGGAAATCTGCGTTCCTACCCAATTTGCTACTATGATCAAAGTCAAAGGAAATCTCAGAGAAACTGAACCGGAGCCTTGATCAAACCAGACTTGAAGGCTACCATTAGATCTTTTGAATTACGTAAGCCTGTAATTTCCCTTTTCCTGTTAAAGCCCATTTGGATTGAGTTTTACGTTAGTTTCAACAACCTTACTGGAACTAGATGTATTCTTATTATCTCCACTTTATGAATTAAGAATAGAGGGGTGAAGTCACTTGCCCAAAGCCACAGAGCGAATTCGTATAGAAGTCAGGATTTGATCCCTGGCAGTGTGACTCAGAAATTATCCAGATTTCTCTCTCTCTTTCTTTCCTTCTTTTTTTTTTTTTTTTTTTTTTTTTTTTTGAGATGGAGTTTTGCTCTTGTTGCCCTAGCTGGAGTGTAATGGTGCAATCTCGGCTCACTACAACCTCTGCCTCTGGGGTTCATGCAATTCTCCTGCCTCAGCCTCCTGAGTAGTTGGTATTACAGGCATGCACCACCACGCCTGGCTAATTTTTTGTATTTTTAGTAAAAACGGGGTTTCACCTTGTTAGCCAGGCTGGTCTTGATCTCCTGACCTCAGGTGATCCGCCCACCTCGGCCTCCCAAAGTGCTGGGATTACAGGAGTGAGCCACCACGCCTGGACCCCAGATTTATCTTAATGTGTGCTTTGCATTGATATGAAAGGCTATGTTTTCAAAGATTTCATAAGTTTCATCTGCAATGCTCCAAGCATGGGTTACCTAATAAACACCATAAGTATGAACAGATCTAAGTAGAGAAAAATCAATGCACATAAGAATTTTGTTGGCCGGGTGCGGTGGCTCACAGCTGTAATCCCAGCACTTTGGGAGACCAAGGCAGGTGGATCACTTGAGGTCAGGAGTTCAAGACCAGCCTGGGCAACATGGTGAAACCCTGTCCCTACTAAAAATACAAAAAAAAATTAACTGGGTACAGTGGTGGGTGCCTGTAATCCCAGCTACTTGGGAGGCTGAGAGAGGAGAATCACTTGAACCCGGGAGGCGTAGGTTGCAATGAGCCGAGGTCGTGCCATTGTATTCCAGCCTGGGTGACACAGCAAGACTCTGACTCAAAAAAAAAAAAAAAAAAAAATTCGTCCTTCTCTGTATGTCTCCTTTAAGGAGCTACCCCATTCTGGGAAAGCACAGTTGGTACCACGTGAAAAGGCACCCCCATCACCACATTTACAAAGCATGAGATCAGGAATTTAAAGGCACCCTCACTGCCTCCCATCTGCCTCCCTGACCCTTGTCTGATCCCCTCTTCCCACCATGTGTGTCCCCTCCTCCTTCCTTCAGTTTCACACAAGATCCAATTCTCTCAGCCCCCAGCATGGGTTGCCTCCTGGTTGTGTCTCCTTGACTCAGCCCATTCCTGGACAACAACGTCTCCTTCCGTGGCTTTACTTAGCTCCCTGGACCTCACCTTCCAGGTCTTCTTAAGCAGATCAACCCACCCTTAGTCCCACCTTCACAGAATGAAGTTGTGTAATATTCTCTCTGATCCTTTTGCAGTTACGTGTAACGACTGGGTTTTCGTGCTTATGAGTGAGATGTGCCTCCCTCAAACATTGTTATATGTCAGCACGTTACCCATCTGACATGAGAAAAAACATTCTCCCTTGCTTCAAAACACTTTTGCAAATTCTCATCTATGTGGAAAACAAACACAGAGAGGAAGTAGAGATGATGAGTGTGGACAACTCATTTGAAAACTTGGGGTGAGGAGAAAATAGAGATTGGGCTGTCTTGGCGGGGATATGGTATGTGGGAGCAGACTTGCTTGCTGTACTCTATACCTATTCTCACTCCTGGTACAGTAATAGAGCCTCTATGTTTAACTGGTATATTAGGGCATTCTTGTATTGCTGTCAAGAAATACTTGAGACTGGGTAATTTATAAAGAAAAGAGGTTTCATTGGTTCACTGATTTATAAAGAAAAGATCTTGTGTGAACTAAACTGTGAGCTCACTTATTACCAAGGAGATGATCCAAGCCACTCAGGAGGGATCCGTCCCATGCTCCACACACCTCCCACCAGGCCCCGCCTCCAGCACTGGGGATTACATTTCGACATGAGATTTGGGCAGGGACAAATATCCAAACGATGTCAACTGGGTACCAGAATAATGGCTCTGATCCCCAGCGTTCCTTGCAGCTGAGCATGGCCATGTTGCTAAATTCTGGCCTGTCGGGAGGTGAGTGGAAGTCATACCCTCATGGGGTAGGGCTCTCCATCTCCCCATCCCTCTTTCCCGATGCTGCTTACAGCAGTGCTAGTTATCATGAACTGTGGAGACAAGGCCACCCCTAGGAATGGCAGAGTGAGGACCCTTAAGGAGCTGAAGTCCCTGCCCCTGAGGTTCCGCCCTGCCAGCTTATGTGACAAATAAGTAAACTTCCATCTTGTTTAAGTTTTTTAAGTGGATTCGATTATTTGGGGCCTTTATAGCAGTCAAACCTGTTCCTCATTAATAGTGGTGGATAAAAGGATCTTCACTTTCTTATCTTTAATGAATTTTGAACATAGTCCGATGTCAATCGGAAGAATCCGGGAAAAAGTGAGGTTGAAAATACAGAGTGATCTGGAGTTAATGCAAGCGTACTGAGAAGGCAGGAGGAAAGAGGTAAAAGGGTCTGGGGGGGCTGGCCTTGAGGGACTGCTCCACCTGGATGAGAGGAAGGGCATAGTGGGAAGCTGGATTCAGGAGACTTGAGATTTGGCAGCAGGAAGTTGAGGCAGTTCCTGCCTCATGCTTCTGATTTTTCAGCAAAGCAGGAGGCAAGGTCCTCTATGGAGAAATCAGTCCGGAGCAGGAAGGTAAACCTGGCAGAGCTTATGTAAGGGCTCAGAGGTGGGAGCGTGGGCTGGGCAGCCCTTTCATGACTGTCTGCGTTTATGTCGTCTAAGAGCGCAAGAGCTAAAAACCAGACACTGTGATGACTTAACTCTATGTCAAGTACTACACAAGGTCATCGCTGAATAGGATTTAAGAGTAAACATTTGTTCTATGATTTTGATCATTAAAAATAAGAATATAGCTGGGTGCAGTGGATGCACACCTGCAGTCATAGCTGCTGGAGAGGCTGAGGCGGGAACAGTGCTGGAGCCCAGAAGCTTTGGGCTGTAGTGCACTGTGACCATTAGGTGTCTGCACTAAGTGGAGCAGGGGGGCCACCAGGTTGCCTAAGGAGGAGTAAACCAGCCCAGGTCGGAAACTGAGCAGGTCAAAACTCCTGTGCTGATCAGTAAAAAAAAAAAAAAAAAAAAGTATATATATACATATATATATATGTGTGTGTGTGTGTGTGTGTATATGTGTGTATATATATATAAAAAACAGGTTGAAAGCCTTATTCAATACAACCAATTTATCAAAATTTCTAGCTAAAATGTACTCATTCTCTGCAGTTTTCAAATTATAACAGGTCTTTTCTTTTTTTTTTTAAAACTGGCACAATTAATGCCCAAATAAAACACCTATGAGTGGTATTGGGGCTCAGAAACCAATACCCCAAAATATGGCCATTTGTACATGTTGAACTGAAAAAGGAGCCTCAAGGTCTCTCTGACCTCTGCTTCCCCACTCATCTCTCCCAAAGCATAGGAGGACGCTGTTCTCTGAAGCTCCCTTATCTGCCTAAAGTCTGCACCTACCAAAGAAGAAAACAATTGCCTTTAGCACGTTCCCTGAGTTTTCATTAACTGAATCCATATTATAGGAAAAAAGATTACTCCTCTAAAATCATCCACACTTCCCCATCTCCCTTTCCCCTGAGAAGAAGGGTGTCTTCCTCTGAAGCAAGTTAGAGAAAACAAAGAAGTAGAACATATAAGCCTCTACACCCCACTGGGGGTTGGGTCTTCACCCTAAAGACTCCCATGTCACGTTAACTCTAATAAAATAAAATAAATTTGTATGCTCTTTCTCCACTTAATCTGCCTTTTGTGAGTCGAATTTTCAGCAAACCTTCAGAGGGCAACAGTGGAGTTTTTTCCTTCGCCCCAACAGTGGCCATTTTCGTTGTGAATCTGGCATGGTCAGACGCCACGCTGAGCTTTTTACATGGCTTAGCTCTCCAACCTATAAAATAGGTGTTTTTATCCTTATTTTATAGACTAGGAAGCTGACGCCCAGAAACACTGAACAACTTGCCCCAAATCACACAGGTGTTAAAGGGTCAAAATTTGAGCCAAGGTAGATCTGATTTCAAAATCTGTCCTCTTAACCACGCCCACGGCCTTCTCTTAGCGCAGGCCAGTCTCAAAGTTTTGCTGCCCTTCTAGAAAGTTATGGAATCTTTATGGAAACAGAATTTCTGGTGGCCCACCTGATATCTCAGAGTGACCAGTTGAGAAATCGGGTTAGACACACCCTCGCCCCCTCCCCATTCCAATTTGTGCTACAATAAGTGCTGGCCTACAGCCCTGCACTTTCTTCACACTGCCAGGCATGTGGCACTACTGTGGGCTGGCAAAGACCTGCCTGCACCAGCAAGGGCATCCGTCCAAAGTGTAGGGCAGCTGTGTGCAGGCCTGCACAAAAACAGTCTCCCACAACAACACCTTGTGGCAGCCACCGAAACAATCGTCAGGGGAGCTTCGCCGTTCTCTCCATCAGGCCTGCAGATGCAGTACTGACTTCCTGGAACCAAGTGCTTAGGATTCTTAGGACGTTTAAAGGGATGTTTAGAGAATCAGATTTCCTGCTAATAAAGGTAGATGGGAGTTAATGATAAAAATGAGAAACATGGCCTTGTTTTACCTCAAGGCAGTCATACATTGTATTTGTATAGATTGCTACCCCTGGGACTGTCCCCAGAACAGGACCCAGAACATGGAGACGTGTGTCAGGTAGCCAACTGTCCTAGGCTGCCTGCTGTGTTGTCTCCCAGGACTTCTCTAGCTCCATTTACAGTCTGGCTCCTGGGCCTTTGGATCCCAGCAGTGTCCGAGCAGGGCCTCAAAGGAGAGCCCCACCATGGGGGACCAGCCCTAGAAGCTGTCACTACATCTCCAACGGATGCAACTATTTTCCAGGTAATAAAGCTGCAGTGAATGCAACTTATCAACTAGTTCCTTTCAAACTCTGACTTGGTCTGATAAGTCTGTGGCTTGTTGTCATACCACTGGTGGGAAAGCCCCCTTCCCTGTAGTCAGATTGTAGAGGCCAGGGGCTCTTCTGAAACAGGAAGCAAGCTCTTTTCATTTTATCTGTTGTACATTTTAGCAGAATAAGCACTTAGGGTTGGGATTTTAAAAATATCTCTTCTTTGGGCCAAGGAGTGTTTTAACAAAGTTAAGTTCTTTGTATAAAGTGGCTCCAAATCCCTGACTAATTAATTCCTAAAGAAGCAGCACGTGGCTCACAATTACTGGCCCCCCCCCCCTTCATAAACAGGAACACCAAGGGAGAGAGACAACAACAGCACAGTGGCCCCGGATGGTGACCCTTGGAATGAACGAACCTACAGATGTGGTGTTTTTGGTGACATTTTACATGAAACTCCCAATTTCGAACTCTTTTTGGAGGAGCAGGCAATCTGGCAACAGTGGTTTTGGATTCTCATAAGGTAATAAAGAATGGCTGCCACCTTCTGAGGGGCATGGTGGGTGCCCTCTTCTGCCAGAATTGCCAACACGCCTATTGTCTTAGACTTGCGCAAGGTGTCACAGTTAGAGACTGCCTCTCTTATTCACATTCCTGCCTGGTGCCCATGGGCTTGAATTTGTTCCCCTTGGAGTGCGGTGAGGTTCTGCAGACACTTCTCGTATACCTCGCCTACAGACAGCAAGCTCCTGGAACACAAGTCACATGCATTTCATTTCATGCTCTCTTGCTACCACCCAACATGGGCTCTCAATACATGTTGAAGGCAAGGATCAATGAATAAATGGGCAACTATCAGCTGTAGACTTGTATGTGCCAGATATGGTGCTAGGCACCTAAAGGAACACAAAGGTGTTATATGCCATGATATCAGGGAGTTCATGGCATAGTGAGGGAGAGAAAAAGCTTATGCAGTGTGTGTGTGGAACTTTAAGCAAACATGATGCATAACAATAAAAAGAATGACTCTGCCTGCCCCTGATGAAACTTCAGCGGGACTATGCCCTGTCTTGCTACCTTCAGGAAACAGCAGTCTTACAGTCCTTTGCCCCTCTGAGTTACAACCACTGTCTCCTTTCAGGAGAATGTCCAGTGTTAAATCATAATCAAGACTTTGAACTTGATGGGGCATTACATGTTCTTCCATCTCCCCAGCCACCTGAGAAGGGAGATGCGGTAGCTTTTCTCTCTCACTCTCTCTCTCCAGACCCCACCTTTTCACATCAGCAGGTAAATGAGCTTCCTGCCCATAGGAGAAAGGGTAAAATCACAAGGTGGTGCCCTTGTCTCCAATTCTCAAGGTCCTCTGGATAGCAGGTGAGTAAAGGTGACTCTTGTGATCGTGGGTGCTTTGGGTGATCCTCAGAGATCCCCCAACCTGGGGGCTTGTCCACCATTCCCAGGACTCTGCCCTGTGGAGCCATAGGAATGTGAAGTTCACCTCGCACTTCCTTTCAGCTGAGGTCACCGCACAGCCCCTACCAGCCTGGCCATATTGGGTGGGATTTCAGATGCCCCCACAATGGTTGTCTTGGAGACTTTCCACTGGTCCTCGAGAAGCAACAATGCTCCCCATGCTCTGCCTTTGGTGGAGGGCAATTCCTTCTCTCTCTCTGCCTGGCTCCAGGCTGCTTTGGCTCTCTCAGGCCCGGGTCCCCAGAGTCCCCCAGCTACAGAGAACCCTCATCAAGCTGTCAAGTGGCCACTGACACACAGGCTTTCTAGGCTGCAGGGGATGGAAGCGACACCCCCGTTTGATTTCTCCTTTTCTCTTGTAGGCTTACAGCATAGTCCTCTCCCAAGAAATCATCCAAAAATTACCTCAAGCATTCTATAGTCCCCAAGCTGACCAGGGGAGGGAGGACTAAGAATCTTGAAACCTAAACGCTACATTTGATTATCTCTCTCAAACTTATTTTGGGATCTGATATCACTTTAACAAAAATTATAACAATTGAGGGAAAGAGAGCCCCATTTTTACATCTTGTTCTAATAAATAACAGGTACCCCTAGAAGAATGCAGACAAACACTCCTATGGAAATGTAAAGAGTCATAAAACTTCTTCCAGTATAGCGAGAGAACCAAGGAAGACTTCCTGGAGGAAATGGCCATTGAACTGGGCCTTGGACATGTGGAGGTTAGGGATGAGAGTATTCCAGATGAAGAGTCCACCATAGGGAAGGCCCACAGGCAGGAATTGTGCTGTATTAATGCTGTCTTAGAGGAATTTCCATTGCTGGAAACAGATACTCAAATTACTTCAGAGAGAGAGAGAGAGAGTATTGAAAGGGTTTCTATGAATACCTCCAGAACTGTGGTTCTCAAAGTGCAATCCCTGGGCCAGCAGCATCAGCATCACCTGGGAACTTGTTAGAAATGCAGATCCCCAGGCTGGGTGCAGTGACTCACGCCTGTAACCCTAGCACTTTGGGAGCCCGAGGGGGGTGGACCACCTAAGGTTGGGAATTCGAGAGTAGCCTGACCAACATGGAGAAACCCTGTCTCTACTAGAAATACAAAAAGCCGGGCGTGATGGTGCATGCCTGTAATCCCAGCTACTCGGGAGGCTGAGGCAGGAGAATCGCTTGAACCCAGGAGGCGGAGGTTGCGTTGAGCCGAGATGGCGCCATTGCACTCTAACCTGGGCAACAAGAGCGAAACTCCAAAGAAAGAAGGAAGGAAGGGAGGGAGGGAGGGAGGGAAAGAGAGAGAAAGAGAGAGAAAGAAGAAAAAAAAGGGAGGAAGGAAGGAAGGAAGGAAGGAAGGAAGGAAGAAAGAAAGGCAAATTCACCAAGCCTTTGAATCAGAAAAGAACCCCCAGGGGCTGGTGGTAGCAGTTCTTACGCAGGCCCTTCAGGTGATTCTCAACCAGGGAAGCTTGAGAGCCCCTGAGATGGAATATTCTTAGGAACCCCTGAGATATGTGAAGAACTGATGACATAGGGTATTTCTAGGGAGGAAATGGGGCTGCTGGGTGCACAGGTGAGGGGAGGTGGGAGACCTCTGTAATTGTGTGCCATGTGTATACATTACCTATTCAGAGAATAGTAAAATAATGTATTTAATCCCCTGTTTTCCCCCATCTACTTCTCTCCTACCCCATAGCTGCTCCAGCACCTCCACCTCCCTCCTCAAATGGTGTTCTCTGCTTCCTAGGCAAGCTGGTTTTCCATTTTCCCTTCCCTAGTTTTCTATTGCTTGGTCTTTATGACAAGGTGTGCTAAGCCTCATAAGGACAGTTGAAGAGAAAAGGAGTGAGACTGCACTAGTGGCTACAGAATTCTGCTAGGGGAGAGCTAGATAGAGGTGGGGAGGACGTCTATGAATTCAACCATGCCAATAATTTCAGTCGAAAATAAGAAAGCCCATCTCCACCCCCTTTTCAGTTACCAAATATGCATTGTTTTCCTCTTTCGTTGGACTTTTGTGTCTGTTTCATTGTTGCCTTGACTCAGCACCTGTAAGCCTCAACTCTAAGCGTAACTCCAGCCATGGAGAAACCATGGAGAGGTTTGTCCAGTGTCTGGAAGATAGACTGACTGCTGAAACAGGAGCAAGAAGAACCTCCTAGCAGGTCAGCCATACCCAAAGCCAGCCACATGGAAATGGACAGTGTTGCAAGGACATGTGTCCAGTGGAGTAGGGGGCAAATGCCCCTGGTGCTGTAACTCCTTAAATGCCCAAATATCTCTGTTGACCCAGTGAGTGCCCCTCAGCTTGTGGTATGAGACTGAGCTTATAGATACCACCTCAACTCGAGGAATTCAATACAGCGATGTGCTGATTTATGGTGTTTGCCAATTTCTGTAGTGTAAATACTCACAGCATGGCCAGTTTCAGGCTACCAATGTGAAGTCACTGAACCCAAAGTTGGGAAGAGATTTACATAACAGTGGACGTAGTTACTGGGCTTCATAGAGAAAGCTGCTAAACCACATGTGCCCCTGAGGTCCAGAAATCAACTTCTGGTTGGAACTGACCTATGTGGTGCCAAGTGTGCATCTTCTAGGACACTAACATTAGTGTGTCATCCTCCAGTCTGGCAACAAGCCTTTTCCGTAAGAGCCTTTGACTAACATTTGTTGAATTTTGTATTCACTGGGGGCTGGACGTGGTAACTTATGCCTATAATCCCAGCACTTTGGGAGGCCGAGGCAGGCAGATCACTTGAGGTCAGGCGTTTGAGACTAGCCTGGCAAACATGTTGAAACCTTGTCTCCACTAAAAATACAAAAATTAGCCAGGTGTGGTGGTACACGCCCATAGTCCCAGCTACTTGGGAGGCTGAGACAGGAGAATCACTTGAATCCAGGAGGCAGAGGTTCAGTGAGCCGAGATTGTGCCACTGCACTCCAGCCTGGGTGACAGAGTGAGACTCCATCACAAAAAAAGAAACAAAACAAAACAAATTTTGTATTCATTGAGCCAACTAATTTACTGATTTTTCTTTTCATTTAAATTTTTTTTTTTTTTCTTTCTTAAGATAGAGTCTCACTCTGTCACCTAGGCTGGAGTACAGTGGTATGAGCTTGGCTCACTGCAACCCCTGCCTCCTGGGCTCAAGCAATCCTCCCACCTCACCATCCTTAGTAGCTGGGAACACAGGCATGCACCATCACACCCAGCTAATTTTTGTATTTTTTGTAAAGACAGGGTCTCACTATGTTGACCAGAATGGTCTTGAACTCTTGAGCTCAAGCAATCCACCTGCCTTGGCCTCCCAAAGTGCTGGGATTACAGGTGTGAGCCACTGTGCCTGGCCTTGATTTTTCTGAGTGCAATGAAAGAAGTAAGCAATTATTATGGGTTTTCCTCCTTTAGGATTAATAAGTCAGTGAAGGGCCAGAAGTAGGGTCCCTAGTAGAAAGTTGGGCAATATTTACACGTCATAATGAGGAGAGAGGCCATTTCTCTTACTGTCTCCTGTCTCTGAAGAGAAGGAGGAAGAAAAAGTTGAAAAACAGCAGGAATGAAGTCAGTGGCAAGACCAGTCAGTGCTACCGATGACCAGGCCTGAGGTTACAAGATTAACCCCCAATCTAACAACATGTGCTCTCAATCTCTCACGACCCTTTCACGTGGAACCCCTTAGCGTTGTAAGGCCTTAAAGTGGCCAGGAACTCTGGCTTCAGGGAGCTCGGTTCTTGAGAGGCGGGTCTGCCAAAGCTACCAGCCGTTGAGACGTGAGCCTCTCCCGAGGCTCACAGCTGAATAAAGTCAAATCCTTCCTTAACCTGGTGTCTGAGGGGTTTTGTCCACGGCTCGTCCTGCTACATTTCTTGGTGCCCTGACCAGGAAGCCAGGTGGTTGACAGACGGTTGAGGCAGCCCCTTAGGCAGCTTAGGCCTGCCCTTTGAAGTAGGGACTCCAGCCAGCTTGAGCGACCCAGATCCTGAGAGCGCTCTGGGGTAGGCATTTGCCCAGGTGGAACGCCTCGTCAGAGCAGTGCACGGCAGGCCCCCGCGGAGGTTCAATGCAGAAGCTGAACACCAGGAAGGAACTGGCGCTTGGAGTCTGGACTTCTGGAATACGGTAGGACCAGTCCTGGGATCTTGCCCACTCCATCTGAGTGGAGGCTTGGCCTGATCACCCACGGCGTGCCTTTATACGCGCTTTGGTTTTGGTCTTGATTTTGACAGTTTGAGCTGCTTGACAGGCTGGTCCTGGGAATTTGCCCACTCCACTTGAGTGGAAGCGTGGCCTGATCAACCACAGTGTGCCCTTATTGGCACTTTGGTCTCAGTATTGATTTTAATTTGGCTTGACTTATTTGCAAAAAGGAAAGTGAAAGTGAGTGAGTGCTTGAGTTTGAGACGGGTGAGATGAGTGAGTGACCACCCTTTCCTTCTTGTGGTGTGAGTGTTTTGTCTCGGGAGGAAGATGGGTGGAATGCAAAGTAAGTCCACTCTGCTAGGAACTATGTTGAAAAATGTCAAGGAAGGATTTAATGGAGACTATGGAGTTACTATGACGCCAGGAAAACTTAGAACTTTGTGTGAGATAGACTGGTTGGCATTAGAAGTGGGTTGGCCATCAGAAGGAAGTCTAGACAGGTCCCTTGTTTCAAAGGTGTGGCACAAGGTAACTGGTAAAGGATACCTAGACCAGTTTCCATACATAGACACTTGGTTACAGCAGGTTTTAGACCCCCACCGTGGTTAGGAGGACAGGCAGTAGAAGTACTAGTGGCAAAGGGACAGACAGCTAAGGAAGAATCCGGCTCCACCTGCTGAAGGGAGTAGGCTCCTAAAGTCCTGTCTGACTCAACATCAGAGGATTCATGGCAAGAAATGGTGCCAGTGGCCCCCCACTTTCACCAAGAAGGAGGGCCTCCCACTCCTGAGCCCACTGCACCCAAGCTTCTACAAGGCATACATACCCCTAGGCCACCCAGAGTAGAAAAGAATGCGAGACCTCGGGAGAAACCCCTCCCTTGGCAGCCTATTTGAGGCCTAGAACTGGGATACAAATGCCCCTGAGAGAGAAACGGTATACTGGGGTACATAAGGAGGGGCATATGGTGGAAAGGCGTGCCTTTGTGTACCAGCCTTTTACATCTACCGATCTCCTCAATTGCAAAAATACCCCATCCTATACCAAAAAGCCTCAAGATATAATTGAT